>NC_136628.1:29771001-30108501 GCF_933228915.1 Telmatherina bonti | reverse complement strand
TTGAGAAAAAACTTCTCATTTACAACGATGGCCTGGCAATGACCTGGTTACTTGATGACTTATCACCTGATAATAAATAATGTTTCCCATAACTCTGCTTTACAGATTCTTTTTCTGCCACATTATTCTTGCCATTTCTTTCGCTGTTCCTCTCTGCAATATTCACAGTCAGTCTGCTACTGAGACTCACCCACATACAAGCCTCCAAGCGAACTTTTGAGATGATGGTCCACAGAGATATGCTTCCCTGGAGAGCTGCTGAACCCACCGCCTGGTCTGCCCCCACATCCTCCACGCCCACCTGCTCAGCTTCAGAGCCTGATGTTGGTGCTTCCTGTTGAGGACAGACTATTTGGTCTGGATAGGGAGGCTCAGGGAAATCTACAGAGCCACATTCATAGGCTGCCAGGGTCACTGATGCTATGTGTGGTCCCTGCAAAACAGAGAGAGAGGGACAGAAACGAGAAAGATGGAGAAAATGCAAAAGATGAATGAGAAAGGAGAAAGAGAAAACTGAGTGGGAGTAATTCTACCTGTTGGAAGAATTTTGAGTCAGAGGAAGACCCCATTCATTTTTAGCACAGAATGAATGTGTCAACAGTGAGTCAAAAACTGACTGACAACAAAGGCAGTTATATGTGGGCTAGTATCTAAATTGTGCAATGAAACTTTTCCTCTACTTTCCACCATAAACTAACATGAATAATGAATGTTCCTCCTGCTTTCCTTTCAGTCAAAGAGGCCAAACAGGAAATGTTGAAAAACTACTGGATTAATTTGGAGCATTACACCTTTCAAATCCCACCCCAGCGGTTTCAGCATACAGATAGGTGGAGAGCCCCAAACGGAAACACTCAAACACAGAAACCACTGGTCTGTGCACACACTCATTTAGGAATCCATTCATCTAGGAGAAATAGTGATGAAAAAAAATGTGACGTAATGTACTTTGTGGGGATTAAGATAGATTCCCTCTTCAGTTTCCAGGTGACACATCAAGTGAAGCCATGCTCATACTGAGGAAAAAATGCATTAGTAATGAAAACTGGCAGAAAATATTTAAGCTCTGAATTTATTAGTATTAAATCAGACTGAATTAATTATTGTACAAATTAAGTATAAACAAACTTCAGGATCTATAGTTTAAAATGACCTGATATGTTCTTTTTTCTTTATTTTCATGCTTTATTGCTTTAATTCGGCTTTCAGTGAGGAACAGGGTATGGGTAGGAAGAGTGATGTTACTTTGGTGTGTAGAATTCACAAAGCTGCAAACATTTTTCTGGAAATCTTGAAGCAGGTCAGTATCCACAATGCTGATGTGCACAAACTCTGACGACCGCACACAATGGCAACTGAACTCATACAAATTTAAGATGAACACATATAGATTGGATCTCCTTATTTCAACACATTTCCTGTAAGTTGAAACCAAGCATTCGCTTTTTTTATTTTTACTATTTAAAATATCAATAATTTAATTTACTATTACTTCTTAAGAGAGAAGGCTTTCAATTAAATTGATAAATGTAATTTATTATTGTTTTAAAGAATAATTGCTTGTGTTACACCACTTTTTATGTTTTCAATTTCCTGATAAAAATAGACGTAAAACTATTTTTTTCAAACTTTTTATAGTTTTTTTAAAAATAGTTTATTTGGAAAAAGAAACAAAGAACATTTGTAGAAATGGCTGCTGATAATTTCAACCTGATTCACTAAAATAAAAGGTGACAGAACCATTTTACAGGAAAATATTTGAATAAGCTTAATACCCAACAGCGTGGAAGTAGGGCTCATGTAACTTTCCATGTCCACTGTAAGAACACATGCTGCACATTTGATATCTGAATAGATATAAAAAGACAGAGATGATCAAACAGGTTTGCATAACTCCTGTAAATAAAGGTAAGTCTACAGCATGGGCTCCTACAAGTAGACACTTTGTCCTCCATCTATTGCATCTGTTTACACTTGTGTATGTGCGTGTAAGAAGGGTGCTCCCCGTGACGCACACAGACATTTTGGCATTTCACAATGAAGCACCAAAACAATTTGGCAAACCTGGGGTGGGGCTGGAATTTACAGAATATCATGGGACAAGGCAGGACAGAACAGGATGAAACATGGGAGGGCAGGACAGTTGTGTGTTAGGCAACAGGAAGCTGAAATGTCTTCAAGGAAAAGTGCACTCCTCTTTGATGACACAGATTACTGACTAAACATACAACATTAGTAAGTGTTGACATAAACACTTTTACTGATACTGTACTGAAAACTAAGCATGAACGGAATTACAGAAAAAGGCCTGAGGCTTACAAACTTTAAGACTAATAGGAACATTTCCGCAATCCTGAGGGAGAAGTTGAGAAACTCCCCACATTGACCCAGACTGACTACTCCTCGAGCCTGTATCCTCCCTGCTGAGTGGGATCACTCTGCCCTCAAGTCTCCACACATTTACAATTCCTGAATTATACAAGCTCATCAAGGAGACAGCAGTATGGACAGGAAAAACTATATCCCACTTGTTCACACCTCTCAGTCTTGAAACCAGTAAGTATATTTACTAAACACACACAAGCTGCCTGACAAAAGGGACTTGCGTGACTGAGAGTATCTGTTCTCTCATGTTCTCTTTTTCTTTCTGTGTAATGCTGTGTCACTGCTTCTCACCTTACTCAAAAAATCCTGTCCTCTCATGTTGTCCGTGTGGCTCAACATCTAGGTAGCTGCCCTCTGTCTCATTTTGTTTCTCACTTCATGACACACATGGAGAAACAGGCTCACAAAAGCCAAGCCCATTTCCCAGACAGGTGTAGTAAATGATTAATAAAAACACACACACAAATCCCAGTGTTTACTGCAAACAAAGTGACGGTGAAGGTGTATGTGTACCCAAGAAACTGATGAATGCTCTACATCCGTGCTGTTACTGTTTTAATATCTACAATATGACGTTTGCAGACACACACACACACACACATACATACACACACATGAAAACAGTCATGGCAAAGTTTCTTTCTTTTGTCTCAGTGGGATTCAAAGAAACAGTTAACGTCCAGCTTCCCAAAGGAGTGTGATACCTTCTCCCTTGTGTAAAATGCATTCATAAATGTAAAATACACAGTTTTTGACTACTGGCAGAGTATGAGTGAGCATGGCAGTAAGTGTTTGTGTAGTCCTCCACTTAAACAGTGTCAGGACTACAATCACAGAACAAAGTCAAATACAAGTAAGATGTCTAAAAGTCATAAAATTAATATGAGGTCTGATTGGACAGTGATTACAATCCCACCCTGAGCAAGTATGTGTGTAATTTTACAAAACCTATCCCATTAATCATGAACACACAACGATCACCGTTTTCAGGAAATCTGCCGGTCTTGAAATTAAATGTCATCAGAACAAGCTGATATGTATCAACACACACAGTTAAAGGCTTCTGTAGACCTAGAGCACATCATGGAGGCTGTGGTAAACACCACAACATTAACTGGGTGGGGATACTTTCTAAATGTATGTAAACATGCTGGTCCAACCAAAATTGTACAAAAGTGAGACTCCCAAAACCAGACAAATACACCTAGATAATGAGAATGGAGACTGATTAACTCCAGTATGCATACACTCAATTAGACTGAAATGAAACTAGGAACTCCACACATGCTTCAAAGTTGTGTTTTGTTTTATAAAAACATACAAAAAAAACAAACAACTGAATTCTCACTAAAGCCGTCATTATTCATGTTTTTCAATTTTTTTTTTTATTAGAAACTGTAATCCATTAAAATTCTGTTAATGTAACATTTTCAGACTGTCTCCACATCTATTAAAATCCTTCTTTCTATAACTCCAGTGTCCTCCAGCCAAACGACACTTAAGCTAAAAAAGAAACAATGCAAATGCTGCGATTCCAGCTATACTTATGTGTGATGATTCTTCCACTGAGAAAGTTAGAAGTTGCAGAATATCATGGACATTTTCTCAAACAGATCATAGCATTGTGACTTTGGGCACACTTTGGTCAATAACTCAATTCCTTTACCATGCATGTATACTGACATGAGGTCAGTGATCCAATTAGCTGTTTAACTTTAACTGCATATTGACACAAACATCAGTGTTAACAGATTCAGAGGCTCAATGGTAATTTAATGTATTAACCCTGAGTAACGGGAAATGTTGAGAGAATGTTTTAAAGATAACATTTCAATACGTTTAACATTAAGTTAAAAAAAAAAAAAAAAAGAAAATCCCATTAACGAGGAGTAGCACATGACAATAGGTGTCAGTGGTGTCTCCATTAGATTCAATTTTTTTTTTTCTAAAATTACAGTTTGCATCTTGTATGTCTTTTCTAATGTAAATGTTGTATGCTATCCTATAGTGACTAAAGATCAAATCAGAATTTCTTTTGAAACCAAAGACCCAAGCAGATATGGTGCTTGAGTCTTGCGCTGCAACCCGTCCCAGCGTGGTGACTCTTCGTAGTTTATAGTGGCAAGCTCTGGGAACCCAGTCCAGACACTAACCATAAACTGACCAGTTCTTAGAGACCATGACCACAGGATGGTCCAGTCATTACCAGGTCACTGTGGTCGTCAAGGGTCATTTAGACACATTAGACATGGTCCAGCTAGCATAACCTGTTAACCACTTCTTACAGTGGGAGACGGCTGGAGGCAAAGTAGAACAAACATTAGAGGTTAGCTGGTTATGAAGAAGCTCTGGTTTGGATCTCTGAGGGAGGTAAGAAAACTCTGGATTATAGCCAGTGATGGAGCAGAGATGGAGAGGAGGGGCATGGGTGTTTAGAAGTAAGTGGTAAGTACAAACTGTGTGGAGGTTTGGGGAATTAGTCCTGGTCTTTTATCCATGTGGTTTCAACTAAAAAAAAAAAAAAAAAAAAAAATCTATAATGTCTGCCAACAGCAGTCTGGTTTGGCCTGCTCAGGTTTGGTTTGCTCTAGGAGGGTTGTTGGTAACAATTCCACACTGGCAACACACTAAGTCCACTTTGGCCCAGGATTTGTTTCCAACAAGGTGTGTGTGTGTGTGTGTGTGTGTGTGAGACTTTCATATCTAATAGTAATTGTACTTGGTATTTAGAGGACTCGCAAGGCCTCCAACACACCAACAACCACATGCCTTGGATGGCTGAGGTGTGACAGTTAAGACTGAGAGGCCATTTGACATAACACACACACAAACCCTCTTTTTTTTTTTTTTCTTTTTTTTTTCTTCTTACACATCACATTGGCATTTATCTTTTAAGGGGTTTGGTGAAGATGAGTAAGTCACAAGATGTCTGGGCATATCCGTGTCTCCAATCTTATGAGGAAAAAATGAATTTCTTAATAATCATGAATGAGAGGAATTGTCCTGCCTTTTTTTTTTTTTTTTATCTTTCACTGGAGGAAGTAAAAGCCCTTTTTGCATTTAAATCCTAATTTGGGCATTGTCCCTCACAGCTGCAGCTCCACATCTTACCAGTATAACATTCTCAACTAACTTTACAGGATCTTTATGGTATGTAAGTAATACTGTCCTTTTGGCAGTGAAAAGATCACATCTTTGCGCTAAAGCTCTGACATACTATCTAGATATAGTTAAAAATGAATGGCTTCAATTGGAATTTAAGAGTTGTTGAAGTTTAAGCGAGAGATCTGTTACGACCAGTCAGTGGTGAGTCAAGAGCAGCTTTTCAAAGAACGACTGAACTTGATCCCGATGTGTCATTCATTTTCTGGGTAACATGTATGCGGAGTATCATTTCTCATTTTGGTGAACAAAGAATGAATTGTGATATGCCGAGTCACGTTTGTCTCAACATATAATAGCAAAGTCAAAGAAACTCTTCGCACAGTTTATGCGTGTATACACTAAGGGTTCCCACCAATACGAACTATTGCACGACTTTTATCATGTTTGAGCTCAAAAGTAAGTAAACACTTGTTTCATGACAGCAGAACCACAAAATAACAAGTCTTAATATACAAAGAATAAACTAAAATTGTGGATTATGCTAAAATAAAACAGACTAAAAGCGGCAGAGTACTCGTTTCAAAGACAGAGGGGGTAATGTCAAAAACGGCATGATGTGTCAATGTGAATTAATTAAAAAAAAAAAAAAAAAAAAAAAAAAAAACCAACTCCACCCATAAACAAATAGACTTACCTATGATTACACATCAAGTTGTGTCACTAATATATTCTCATGGTGTTTAAGACAGCTTCAAATTTACTTTATTACACACTCATAATACACACACACACACAAACACACACACCCACACACACACACACACATTCCAGTCCTTAGTTCAATGCTCTGCCATGACAAAATATTCTTCCCCCACATGCATATTATGTGAATTTGTAATAAGCTTTTATTTATTTGCTCATTTATCTTTTTTCTAGCAGATTAAACCTCATAAAGAAATATCTATCCATCAAATAATAAAAAAGTATTAGTCCTTTCTACTGAGTCATTTCACTTATCAGCAAAATATTTCAAACTGTCTTCATGTCATGATGTAGACGAAATTACAAGACCCTCTCGCTGCCCACGAACCAATATCTTAATTTACTTTTACAATTAACTGATCTTTAGGTGTTGCTTTTAACCCAATCTGATCCTGAATAATCACAAGCTGCCACGACAACCTGCTACAGTACAAAGTAAATCACCTTTGTGGCACCAAAATCCCTGAGACGAACCTAGAGTTACCTCCGCCATCACTGAGCCACTAATCCTGCTTTATAGTCTGGTCGCTGATCATACAGAACGACAAAGTGTGTGAGTCACAACTCAAACAAAGATACCAAGTTTCTCCCCAAGTGAATTTCAAAGTGCCTTATTTGTTTTGGAATAAAACTTAGCCTTGTCACACCAAAAGTCACACAATGATCAAGAGTGAAGACTATGGCTCCACACACACGTTATCATTTCTTTGTTCTGCACCCTGTCATGACGTGAGTAGTTTTCCTTCATCAACATGTTCTTGTTGAGCAGATCATTTACTCATTATCATCATTATTCTAATCATTTCAGCAATATTTGATCTAAAAAAAAAAAAGAAGAAAAAAAAACAAAACAAGGATCCATAGAGAGATTAGTGAGAGTGAGCGTAACAGTAATATTGTAGCAACCGTGTGGAAGCAACATTTTCTGACCTGCTCATCGCTTACAGTGAAGTTAACTGTAATTAAGGCTGTGCTTTTGGTAATTGCCAACAGTCAAAACTTAATTTCAGGGGGGTTGCTCGGCAAAATCTGTGTTCTCAACTTAGGCCTCCCCAGTAACCTATAATTTAGCAATCTTAAAAGAAACAAAATACAGAAAACTACACAATGTTCCTTTATTTAGACAAGCCAATGGCTTATTTAGTATAGAAAAGGGACAGTAAGTCATAAGTCATAAACACATATGGTTAAATTGTCTTATTCTTCCAATATTGCTCAGTGACTACTAGCTTGAGTTAAACTAACTCATCAAGTCACTTAAAGCCCATAGGGAAAAAATAAATGCTCCAGTTGCCATTTGGAAACAGCAACATGTGAGCTTTGAATTACAACTTAAAATTAGTTGTTTCTGTTGATTTAATGTCGAGCACAACAATTTCAATGCAGCCCATAATGACCTAATGGCAACAGCCATTGCTGAAGTCATTTATCGGTGGAAGACTCAGATGAACTCTTTAAATGTTTACAGTTGTGCACACAGCTACACCCCATCTAA
This sequence comes from Telmatherina bonti, assembly GCF_933228915.1. Classification (NCBI taxonomy): domain Eukaryota; kingdom Metazoa; phylum Chordata; class Actinopteri; order Atheriniformes; family Telmatherinidae; genus Telmatherina; species Telmatherina bonti. The sequence goes on along the minus strand of NC_136628.1, from coordinate 30,100,754 downwards.
GTTAAAAAGGGGCTTTATGAAGAGCTTTGACACTAGTTGACATTAGGTGACAAAGACTTAGAAGAAAACCCCACAAAGGCTGGTGCCTTTTATAGCTGATTGAAACAGTAATGATAGTCATATACCTGCACAGGTGCAGATCCACCAGTGTGCATACATGTGTGAGCCTATATGCAATGGTCTTTCTGACTACAGCCCACGCTGAGATTAGGTCGCTTCAATTTTCCAGTGCATTTTTGTTCTTTTCACAGTTTGTATTGTGAGCATCCACATGTTGTCTCCTCTTTCAGAGAAGCTGGATAAAATACACTCGATTATGTGCCAAGTGTGCCTTTTGTTTTTTCATCTCCACTCCTGGGCTGCAGCGTTTTATCTTTAACCAGTTGTGAACCATGTAGAATAATCTCCTGCAGTCACAGTAGGATGAAAACAGATGAGAAACACAGGGCTGCAAATGCCCATGTCAGGGAACAGGACAGTTGGTCACATCTGTTCTGGTTTCATTGACTGGGATTGTTTGCATGTAACTGCCTGTGTACCCCATCTACTGGTGGCTCTGCAGTAAACTTGTAGTATAACGTCTACTGGTTCCCACCAACTCAAACTGATATGCTCATTTAACAATTTGATGCATCATGTGAACAGCAAACACCTTTTAAAGACTGTTTTCTAGAATATTCATAAATAAGGATGGTATATTAGCAATCTTGCCACTTACGTGGACATTAAGAAAGTCACCCAACACACTGACACTCACTGAAGAATAAACAAAGTACAAAATTATATATATGTATCCCTTTTATGTAGTGGCCATAAAGTGGAAACATATTTACAAGCTTTTTTCTTGCATATTCATGAATAAGGATGGTATTTTTGTAAATAAACCACTTCAGTGGATGTTAGTGAGTCATCCAATATGTTTCCACTCACTGGAAAATAAATAAATATATGATATAATTGAACATATCGCAATTATGCAAGTTTGCCTTTCCAATAAATAGGAAAAGAAAGTGATTCAACTGTATTTTATAAAAGATTTACATAATATAATTATGATTATATATTATTTTATTTTTTATAAAATACATTAAAATAAATCATGATAAATTCTAAATATCATTAATAAACAAGAAGTATCATTGCATATGTCTGTAGAGGTAAAATACTGTTTTTAAAAAAATGTTGCATTGTTTTTTTTTATTAATTCATGCATGAAAGGGTTAAGCACACAAATATATGTGATTACCAACTTTACCTCAGTGATAACTTGAAACTTGAAATTTGATAAACAGAACGAGAAAATAATACTAGTCCATTTTTAGCAAATGTTTCTCTTATACAAATATGACATTATTTTATTACATTTCTAGAGAAAGATTTAAAAAAAAAAACAAATAAAAAGTGAAATAATATTAAAGACAAAGAAAAGTGTCTCTGTACATGTCTGTGGGAATAAAATAGTGCACGTGAAAACATGTGGCATTGGTTTTCTTTTATAATTCAAGCATCAGAAGGTTAATAAGATATGCACGGTCATTCAGTTCTTGTTAGACAACAGACAGAAAATCTGGGAGGTCGGGAAAGTCATGTGACAATGATGAAATGTTAGATCACATGAAAATATAAGTACAATGGAACTTAAATTAGATATTTGTTCTGTTTTTTTTTCACAAGTTGACAAACTTCATCAAATACCTGTGAAGTGCTTTGATCAAAATGCAATAGACATTCCAACTCTTACTTTTAAAACAGCTCCTGTTTTAATATGTTTCCCTTTATCTGCTCCAAAGGGTGCATTTTAACAAAATGAGATCTGAAATGTTTTAAACTACAATGCAAAATTAAACTGGATAAAATTATCCACAAATGAGTAATTAGCATTTAAAATAAAATAAAGTTTTCCAGAAGTGCATTAAAAATTAAGCTCATACCTCAACTCACCATAATGTTGGAAATATTTTTTATTTGTAGTTTAATTCTCCAATACTTTTTCAGTTGTCTGCATATCTCACAGAGACAATTGTTGCCGATGACTTATTTCAGGGCAATCCTGCTGCAAGGTGTGTTGAACTGACTCAGGACGTTACAACACAGCATATGGGCAAATGAATGGCTGGTATAAAGCTTAATATTACCATTCAAGATTCATGTAGTGATTCCTTTGTCACACATCAACTCTCATTGTTGGCTGCCGTGAAACTGTCACATCAACTTTATCTATAAATTTACATTAAAAGATACAATTTTGACTGTTTTTATGCTACTCAACACATAACTTTATGGAGCAACACAATGTCAACATTTTGCTAAATAAATAGTTATGTCTGGACATTCAGTGTGGTGTTAATGCACAGCAAAGTCCACCTCTGTATGTCAGAGTAGATGGAGCTACATAAAAAATTAAAAGGATAGGTTTAGGAAATTATCATTATATATTTGATATATCATAAGGTATCACATCAAGACATGCTTTTAATGGATGAATGAGTGCTATGTCTGGACTTGATGGACACGCAAATTACTGAATTACTTTACTTTTACAGTTGTGCTGCAAGGAACAAACATTTAGTCTTTGTCAAGAAGAATGTTAGTTTTCATTTTTGCAGTTCTATAAATGCAAAATTTCACTGTCAGTCTGTATGTCACTGTTCTGTATCTTTACTTTTTTATGCATGTTTCTAACAGCAAACTGCTGTGCATTCACAATTCACAAATTGCAAGTCAGAATTACCAAGTGAACTGTTGGCTGCTAAGGACAATTTATATTCAAAAAGCAGGGGTGAAGTTCTGATTTCCGGGGTACAGCAAATGCATTGTAATTCGAACTAATTGGAGATTATTAAAGATGAGGATGCCTGACAACTAAACTCAAAGATGGGAGTTGTTACATTGTTGTTTTATAAAGTTTTTAAGCTATTAGTGAGCTCAGACAGCCAACACATGCAATATATGCTATCAAACACAAAAAATAGAAAGGATGTTTTTTTTTATAATCTCCCCTTTATGACTACATGACATTGGTAGCATCCATCACAAATAAATGGAAATTAAGAACTGCTGATCTGATGTTTTTTTGTCTTCTGCACTCAGGTCAGTAAATCTGCCATTGAATATGCAGCACTGGTCGAGCGTTTGCTTTCCATAATGACAGGCATCATGTGAAATTTCAGCTATAGCCCTCACATCAATTAAATATAAATATTTGGTATCAATATAAAAGTCAAACATTTCACGTTCAGTAAATTCAGCACAGATATTTAAAGGTTCTTTTTTACTTTTTTGGACCGCTGGCACCCTCTACTGACTACTGATAGCGAATTAATTTTTTCCATTGCAAACATTTTACTGTCAAAGTATGAAGGATATTTAATCATTTAGATTTTCTGAGGTGCTTTGTCATAAAAAATAAAAAGCAGTCCCTTTAGGTTGTGTATGTTAAAACTTTTTGTGCAGCTTGAATTATTGTGAAGGTGCAGATAACAGTCATTCTTCTGAATGTCCAGACAAAGTTCAGGTTTTCATGTTTTAGCACAGAGTTAAATGGAAAAGATAGTGACAGCAAGATCAAGCTGCAAGTTCTAACTAGTAAGTTTTGGAAACATCTAAGCACGTGTTCTGAACTTGTTTGACCCAAATTCAATCACTGACCCTGTCCTACTTACTAAAAACAGAGCAACACGCCTCCTGGCATTCTCCACTGTTAACTTACCACATAAATTCTCAAACTTATTTATATTGAGTAATTAATAAATGTTGTCATGACCCAGAAATGTGCAAAATCACAGAGGAATTATATTTAGGCAAACTGCAGAAAATTTGACTGTTTTACACATAAATATGATTAGAGCCAGTAGTTTAAATATTTAACTTTGACATTGTTTTTATGAAATTGTATACTAAAAATATATAATCAAATAGTAAGTTGGTATGCAGAATCTAGAAATGATTGTAGATCAGTCTGTACAATCAATTATCAGTTGAAATCAGTTTAAGACCACTGCCAATTAATAATTGAGCAATGCACCTAATGTCTCTTATATACAAAAGTTAAGTCACAGTGTTGTTTATATTGAGACCAAAAAAGGACAAATATAAATTTAATAAATAACTAATAAATTAATTTGAAGAAGAATTCAAAGTGAAAAATGTTGCAAAATCTACTTCAGAGCAGAGAGCAAGCTTACTAACAATACAGTAAAAGATAAATATCATACAAAAATATTTTAATTTGTATCTGTTGAGGTCTTATATCTATACAAAGTGTGCTTGTAAGGACTAATTTATGGCTAAAATATGGACTCAGTAGCTGGTTTATGAAGAGTATGGAGCAAAACCAGTTACAGAAAATATATTTGTCCAGTAACTTATCTTAGTTTCACAAAAGTTACAATCATTGTTTTATGATTAAACAAAGAGAGATGTTAATTTAGCCATGTGTGCAGTTTGTAGTGAAGTTTTATTGTACTCAATTGATCCGAAACATGTTACCATGACTTCATAATTAGTGACAATAGGGTGAAAATCCAAATCATCTTTTTCAGTACAGTTTAAGAAAGACCGTGCTGTCAGATGTAATAAGTACATTTATTCTGTATCTGAGGCTAATAGTCACAGCACTCTACGTCTCTATCATCTCAAATGGCGGATGATAAATGCTTTATATCAGGTCACAGAGTACAGGAACAAGGGCAGAACTTGTATTAGCAAGTTTAGTTTTATGAGCTTTGTAGAACCATCCAAAATAACAAATGAGACAAATATTTTACTTCACAGGAACATTGAAAGTCAGAGTGGTGGTTTGGTGGATAGCAAACACTGAGAGGGCTTTTTATTCCTGAGAGTGTAGCTGGTTGAAGCTTTGCTCTGTGACAACTGTCAACAAATAGGACTAATTTTGTGCTGTTTCTCTAATGTAATTATGGAGACAGTAAACAGCATATTTGACGTTTATGATCTAACTCTCAAGTTTTAAGAGCCAATAACGAAAGTCATACTGTTTTCCCCTCAGGTTATGTTACACAACATGAACTGATGCCTGCCTGTAAATGGCAAACTCTAACATAAGAGGGAATATGTTCCACAACAGTCATACTGAACAAGCTGACCTAATTTTACCGTCTTTTCCTGAGTCTGTAGGTTCCTTAGTAGCTGATGTTGATGACACAATTAGACTAACTAACCAAATTAGTCTGATTAATCTGTTGACCACTACCTTTAATTAGCTGAAGAATTCACAATGCTATAAAGTCTACCAAGTAAATAAATAAATAATAATAAAACAACATATTATTACATTACAGTCTAAAATAACTGATCCAATATCAGCCTTTAAAAACAAGCATCTATGAACCTCCACAGAAAATGCAAAGCAGCAGCCCCAGCAAGGAGCACCAAGTTCTGTCATGAACTCAGTGACACCACATCCTGCAATAGCACCCACTCTCACTAGATGGTGACATCCCACTTTAAAACCTTTTCAGACATGAGCTAGATTAGCTAAAGGAGACTGAAAAAAATCCTCTCAAATTACAGTTAGAAGCGTCAGAGCTTGGCTTTAAGGAACAGCAGAATAGAGGGCAAGCACTTCAAAGTTTCCAGCTCAGCTCTACTGGGCAAGGCCACCCGAGTGTGACAGTGGACACCCTGATGACAGATGGACACCGAGAACTGAAGACAAGCAGATGTTTTTGGACCCAGATCTGATCAGCAATACAGACGCAGCACCCCATTTGTACTCAAAACAAAGTGAAATCACTCAGTGTTGAGGCGAGTAGGGGGAAAACAGGCAGAGAAGAAGGGAAAGGGTTAGTAATAAAAAAAAAAAAAAAGGAAAGCTAGAGAGGCGAGGGAGTGTTAGAGAAAGTGAGAGTGAGTGAAACAGTGGGGAGCAGGAGAGTGGGGAGAAAGGAAAGAAAAAGAACTCAGATAGGGGGAGGGAGAGTGTTTTTTTATCCTCATGTGCACTCAGTCAGAGAGGTCACTGAGTGCGATTGTTCCTGGTCTGCCTGTCAAAACAGTGTGGCTACCAGAGCGCCTATTCATCTCCACCCCACTCTGAAATGCATGTGCACACACAAACACATACCAAGATGCTCACTATGCATGATCACTTACATAAGAAACCTCCAAAGGCTTTTCTTCTTTCTAAAAACTTAGCAACAACCTCAATAGAGTGTCAACAGTGCTCTTAAAGAACTGCGTCACTGCACCAACATCATCATCCTGTTGATTGTGAGCTGTGACATAAACATGCAGCGACAAGTCTATAACCGGAGCTTAGAAGTTATGTGCTGCTCTGAAGAGTCATAGAATTTCAGTCTTACCAGGTAAAGGAGGAAGGTGTGCAGGCCAGTGCCAAGACCCACAGAAGAGAGGATACCCAGGCCAACCCAATAGGCACACCACAGCGTCTTCTTCTCCATGTAGCGCACATACTGCAGAGGCCAGAGAGAGGGATGGTCAACCACATGGCAGAGACACATGCACAGAGTGTAAGGAAAGCAAGAGAAGGGGGTGAGGTGGGGGGCACAGTGTGAGGAAGGGAGGGACAGACACAGAGTGAGAGAAGGTACACGAGTGAAAGTGTGCAAAACAGAGGGCACTTTAAATAGTGGGAGAGGGCAAGTGAGTGATAGAGAGAGAAAGAGGGGAAGAAAGAAAGAGAAACCTTTTCACACTGACGTTGTTGAGTTTAGAGGACAGAGCTGTAGGGTAGGAGTGTTCAGTTAACAGAGAAGAACAGTTCCATTATTCTTATTGGTAGCAACCAGCTCTTACACAACTAGCAGAGCAAGGCAAGCCAACATCTATCTCTCTCTCTCTCTCTCTGCCTGTTCGTCTACTGCTATCACTCCATCAGTCCATTTACACCTCCTCCCTCAAGTCAATGCAGGTTGTTTTGAGGAAGAAGCTTTGAATGTGCGGATTACGGGAAGAGGGCAGGAGGATAAGGAGTTTGGGGGGGGGGGATTTGGTGAGGACTAAAGACTCAATTTCCCAGGAAACCCAGCAAAACAAATACAGCTCATACTCTCTCTCTTTTTGCTGGCAGAGTGCTGTGAAGTACAAGGCCAGCCATGAGTAATTGTTATGGTACTTACTAAGAACTGATTACACAACTCCTTAGTCTCTGTACTTGTTTTATGGCAGCAGATTCCAAAATCATGCAGCCAAAACACAGAAAGTTGGAAAAAAACAAAGTGTCAGGGTTGTAGTCGGATCTATGGAACACTGTGCTGCTTTCAGAATTGACTCCAGTAGATAGACAATACAAGCAGATCAAACAAAGTTGTATGGGAAATCAGTCACTATGAAAATGGGGTCGCTCCTATAACTGAACACCCGTTTGACGTTATTTTATTTTAATTTAAGCATCCTCTCATAGATCCTCAGAGACAGTCATTTCTCTGTTCAACCACATGTATGTCCTTACGCATAATGTTAGTAAATAATGAATAAAAATGTACTTTTATAACTCTTGATTTTGTGTCCTCCTACAGCTGAATTCCATCTGTCAATGTAATAAACCAAGTACAGATTCCACTTTACCTCCTAGTCCATCCACATTATGTTTCTTGTTGTAGCTGTAAAATTGACCGCCCAGGAAACAAAGTTTATTAAAGTATGACTTCCCAAGGACCACAACTTATGTAATTATGGATCTTCTGTGCTTTGTCAGCCTAAAAAGGCATGCAAATCAAGTTAGGTTGCTGAGGTTTCCTTGATGGCATTTAGGTGTGGTCATACATGCAGTAACATACAGGGTGCAGACAGTCACCTTCTGATGTGCTCCTTCAATACGGTAGGCAATAAACAGGAGGACAATGAGGATCAGCAAGCCAAATACAGTCTGTCTTTGCTGACAGAGCCTAGGAAAAGAAAGAGAGAATCAAGAAAGACCATTATTTCAAAGGGTATAAGTCTACAAAATACAAAGAAAATGATGGTTTGGAGGGATGAAAATGCATGGGCAGAAAAAAAAAGATGAGTAACCTTAGAGAATGAGTAAGTGTGGGTGAACAAGAATGAATGACATGGACTTAACCTTTAGTAGAGAGAGACATCTGCTGGAAAGAAGTCAAATTTCTGCAAGTCCTCGTCAGTCTTTAAGAGAAACAAGCTCTTTCTGGGAAATACACTGCTAATATTCTCACCAAGCAGTTTTTAATCAGACTTTTGATGTCTCATGCAAGACAATGCAACAACTCCGCTCTAAATTCTACTTAACACTCTTCCCACACACACGACCGGGAAAAACATTGAGTATGCTTTCCAGCATAATTTGGTATAATATACTCTCAGAGTGTATATCATGGATACATAAGAGCACTTTAGCTCTCTTATGTATGCACAGATCCAGAATTCTAGCTTTTAGGATCAAACTATGCGATCAACCCCTGAAATTATATCTTTGTCCATTTTAATTCTCATAACTCCATGGTAAATATATCTATCCACTGACTGTTTTCAGTATCAAAATATATCTTTACTATTGATATAGCAACTCATAAAATCAACAATGTATCACACCATGAAATAAATATTCCTAAGTGAATTTGAAAGTAATATGATTTGTCTACTTTAATAAATAGGACAAAAGTGAGAGGGTCTGATTTGGTGGGAGATCAGATTTCAGTAAAATACTGGCTCATTAATTTGTAAATGTCGAAATAAGTGTAATTAAATTACTCTCAGTGAGATCTTCTTTCTCCCTTTTCTTTTCCCTTTGTTCACCTCCTCTCTTTAACTGAAAACGAAACCTAACAAGACAACCATGGTTGTAAACAAAGGCAACAGCAGAGCATTACTAAAAAGGTGACTCTCTTGTCCCAACAAACACAGTCTGTTAGACTTTTTAGGGAGTGACAGAAGAGTGGAGAGAGGGAAGGGGAGAGAAAACTTTCCAGGATCCCACCATTAAAATCCACATAAAACATTGACTGACACCTGTTCTACAAGTCGGTCATAGAAACAATTGCATTTTAAATTTTTCAAAATTATTTCACTTAAATTAAAAATTAATTTATAAAAATTGCATGAGTATTATTTATATTTGAATTAAAAATGGATATCACTACATTTTTTATTTTGATGCAACAGATGTTAAAGCTTTCAGAAAGTGAACAGCAGCAATAATGGCAAAGTTCAAATTAACCCATCTTTACAAAAAAAAAACAAAAAAAAGAGAAAGGTTACTGAAAAGTGATTTAATTTGACAGATTATGGCATTATTGTCCCTTTTGCATGTTGATAAAAACCGAATCAAATCAGACCACGAAGTAATTAAGCCTTCCTTTATCAAAGACCTATCACTCATGAATCAAATCATCAATAACTCATTGAATTAGTGAGAAGGATGAGCATCTGTCTCTCACTACACAGCTTCTCTATATTTGGAGTAATGACAAAGAACACCCTCCATTTTTAATCAATCCCTGTACTTATTAATGACGATTCAAAGCAGTAAGCAGGAGAAAAAGGAAGCAATCGTTTGCATGGCTTCAGCAGTGTGTTTGGGATACTTATGAGAGAGGGAGCGCCAAAATCCTGCATAATTAACCCACTGAAATCAAATTTTCAATGTCTTCTTATTAGACTCCCAAAGTTTCTCTTCGATTTGCCATCACTTGTTAAAGTAAACAGATTAATCAACATAACCATGTGTGAGGGATCTGTTGTGTGCTAATGCATAGCTGAAGCGGTGCAGTAGGTCCATCATGCGTAAGTGAGTGAGTGAAAAGTGACAGATTTACATGACTTGTCACCATCATATTGCTCATTTATTGCTCCAAAGACAACATAAGGGAAGGTAATTCATTCAGTGTTCGTGTAATTGCTACAGCGGTACTGATATTGTTTGGGCCCACTGCCAGCTCTTTGTCACACCTGGGCCCTCTCAGTCATAACGGCAAACTCATAGCCACCATCCTGGGCGTGATTATGGACTCTGATCTTAAACTTGATATACAAGTTAATGCGGTTTTAGACTTAACTAAAATGAAATCTTTTTTTTAATCTTTCTCTAATTTTGAGCATGCTTTTATTTCCTTGCGTCTGGACTACTGCTACAAACTTTATTCCAGAATTAATCACAGCGCATTTTATCGACTGCAGTTAGTCCAAAATGCTGACGCGCGCCTCTTAACAGGGACCAAAAAACATGAGCACACCTTCCCTATTCTTGCATCTTTGCACTGGATTCCTGTTAGCTTTAGAATTGATTTCAAGATTTTTTAAGGTGTTGAATGGAGTGGCCCCCATTTGCATTTCTGCCCTCATCCAAATCTACACTCCGCCACGCGTTCTGAGGTCAGAGGGCCAGCTCCAGCTTATGGTCCTGAAGACGAGGCTTAAAACTCGGGGAGACAGGGCCTTTTCTGTAGCAGGACCTAAACTGTGGAATGCCCTGCCCTCCCATGTCAAAACAGCTCCCACCCTGGAGTGTTTGGTTTGGTCTTAAGACTCACTTTTGTTCTCTGGCTTTTAACACGATGTGAGTTGTGAGGTCCTCTGTGTCTTTTTATTTCATTTTATGAAATTATTTATTGCTTTTTTATCTATTTACTCTGATTGATTTTAAGCTTATTACTTTGTATCTATTGCTATTTTAGTATAGTCCATATTTTAGAATTGCAACATTCTTTTTCTTTTTCACTGTTTAGTTCTATTTGTGCAGCACTTTGGAAACTGTTTATATTTATAAAATGGGTTATAGAAATAAAGTGGATTGGAGTGGAATATGTAGAAATAGACCTAATAAAACACAAGTTCTAACTGTTTTGTTTTCTGGACCCCAAGTTGTGGCTCCTGGACAGATCCCATTTAACACAAGCGGCCCTACAGAACACCTACGGCCTCAACTACAAAGAATACGTAGAATTATACTCTTTTGACAATAACAAAAACATAATCTGTCATTTCAATTAAGCTGCTGTGAATTGCATTAGATGTACAGGTGCTGAATGAGAACTTATGTAAATGTGTGGCTTTCCTCTCTCATGAAAAAATTAATGAGGTGCTAAAACTGCAACAACATAAATTCATGGAGCAGTTTGCATTTGCTAGCAAGCTATAAGTCATAACAAAGTAGAGTTAACAGAATGATATATACTACTTATATCCCATAAAGTAATACTTGCGGTTCATTAAACTGCCTGTACTTCACTCAAGAATTTGCATCTTTATTTTTTCGCTACAGTGGCAGCAATAATTTCACACCCTTTACATGCGTCATTTCAAAGTGCAGTTTCATAAATTTAAATAAGGACTTGTTATAAATGACAAATTCCTCAAAGTGCATTGATTGCTTTGCAGCTTGTTTAAGGGCAACATACAGACCCACTGCACAGCATGTGTCCCAGAAGACTCCTTGTAGGGCAACATACGCACTAACTCACTCCTAAAAACGTTCCAAATCATCTCTTTTCACTTGCATATTGTGATGTGCTCCTATGTATGCCTGTAACAGTTAAAACACCACGTGTTTTGAATGTTTTTTGTGAGTTGCAGCTTTTCACAGTCAGAACACTATGCATAGTGCTTGCGGCTCACCACATCCTCTTGTAGTTTGAGAGTGAACACGTTGTCCTGACACGCTTAGCCGCAAAGGCCCCCTTGAGAGTACACTCTGACCTTCTTCTGGGCTCTCTGTGTCAACAAAGATTATTAAGCGAGTTGAAGACATGTTGTGCAGCATGTGGAGTGTGCTATCAAGTCAATCTCTGACGCACACCGGGCTGATGTTGCTTTGTGCGTGAGATAACATTTGTTTGTGGAGTGGAAAAACATTTAATGATCCATGAATACCATGAGGATAGGAATTGATAATAAAAAAAAAGGATAAGAAAATCCTGTGAGATCTCTTGTACTGTATCAATGTCTTTAACTAAAAATGCGTTTGGTTTGATAATACTAAGATATCAACGTCAGCTCCTATGTCGTTTTCCACTTTTTCATGTGAGGAAGCATGTGAAGAATGATGGTTATTTTTATTTTTGCCATTGTTTGTTCTTTAGCTACTACTTCTTTTGGTACGCCTATGCATCACTGATGCCTTAGAACCTCATTTATGATGCTGTTGATGAAATGGAAAAAAAAAGGAGGAAGCACCTGTTTGTGGGTAAATGAATGCCATTTTGCAGAAACAGGGTAGGGGCTGCATCCCAACCTTATTCTTACCTACTAATCCACCCTCTAAGGGTAATGAGCAGTTCAAAGAAAAAGTATTGGAGTGTGAGCAGAGGTTTCTTCCATAAGACCAGGCTTTCACGCTCTTCCCTCTCCCTCTGTTTCCTGTCATCCTCCGGCGACTCAGAGTCTTGCCACACATATGGACAAATAAAAATAATAATGGGATAAATAAACATATTTAAAAGGAAGCATTTAATCTTCTTGAAGACATAGCACTATAAAACAAACGGGTTGATGTTTAACCTATTAACACTTGAGACGTCCTTTAAAAAGAATCCTAAAGCTGTTATTTTCTTGTTTGTAAATCATATCTTTTGTATTGCAGGTTTGTTACTTTGAGACTTCTAGTTTTAAGAAGACACGCTCATATATTGCAACAAGCCTTAACGGGTTAAACATGTGTTTGATCCTCTGCTCAGCTGTATATTATAGTCACCTGTCAGCTCTCCATTTTTCTGCTCCTTGACACCAAGACGTCTCTGAGGTAGCTCACTCTCTGCCTCACACTCTGCCATTTTATTCATCTGTAGAGAGTCCTGCTGAGAAAACAGAGAGGGGTTTTCAGCACCACATCACTCACACGGATGCCAGTCCAAAACAAATATGAACTCACATGCAACACACACAGCAACACCAAACACTCTCAGACTTGTGTACACACAACAGCACACCAGCTTGTGTTTTCCTGATGCTTTATCCCACATTTTACTGGTAACCTGATCAAGCTTGTGCATGACTATGAGGATTTTAAGTAACGTATTATGTTGAAACTATGAGAACATTAAAATGTTCAATTTGTTTCAGAAGTAGAGTTTCCCTACACATCAGGAAATTCACACTGAGGAACTGGAGGAACTGTCTGAAAACAACCCACCAATGGGTTGCAATTTTAAAGAAAGTTCCCAAAATTTGCACCAAAATTCAACTGTATTTTCTGTGACAAAGCTTCATTCCTTTGCTAACTAACAGGTTTGAAAGAGTAAAACCACATTTGATATGTTATTTCTTTCTTACATTTACTCAAAGAAAGTCCCCACATGCATGCAAGTGTCTAATGAAACCCTGTCTCTCAAGAATCTGACGGTGAGCAGTGAGACGAGGATTTTGACACAGAGGTATGCAGTCCAACATCTGCTGGAACTCTCAGTTTCTCATGCAGACACAAACACACTCTTAAACTTAATTCCTCCATCCCGTGCTCTAGGTTTGAGGCTCTGACTGTTTCCATGCACTCAAACTCACTTGGTTTCTGGGGTGCAGACACTACACAGCACTGATATAACAGGATGATGCCTCTTTAAAACTCCAAGGAGAGTTTTTAGTGGGGAGCTCAGATTTGACACAACTCTGTAGGTCCAGCAAGTCAAGGTGTTGATTGTTCACCCGAAGGACACACACACACACACATTCATGCTACAATGTCAACACTTAAAGTACTTTTCAGTCAGTTTTAAACAAGTATTATGCAGAGTAAATAAACACGTTCTCAGACAACTAGACTGCAGGGAAAGTGAAGAGCAACTCTTGACTTCCTCTGGGAGCTGCAAACAAAAGCTTTCTAACCAGATTTAAAGCCCCAAGGACACACACACACACACACACACACACACACACACACCACATCCACACTCGTACTTAATATGCCTGTATTTTGTCATCACTAAGAAGAATAACGGCATGGGAAAAAAGGTTCAGCAAAGCAGGTTAATACAAAACATTCTGTTAGCAAACTCAGTTGTAGAAACAGGTGCCAAACAGGGCAATTCATTTGTGCAAAATATGCACCTCAACAACATGCACACAAATATGTTATTGATGCTAAAGAACAAATAATTTCTTATTACATTCTAGTGCAATTTTCACAAACGGTACCTAGTAAACAGTTTCATAACAGCACTTCTGCTGGTGAGAGACACAGTAGCACAGTGCAGCTCCAGTGAACGATTGCGCAATCCCCCTTTCCAAAACAACCCAAACCTGTTGAGTAACTCCAGCACAAGGGACAATGCAAACCTCAACATTCATGAAATCCAGGATGAGAAGTTTAAGCAGCAATCATTTTCCACATTTCAAACGGAGATAATCACACTGCAATTAAGAAAAAGTTTAAATTCAAAGTGTAAAACAAAGACATACTGTTTTGTTTTGGCAATGCATCATGTAGAGAGCAAACTCACCATTCAGCTGATGTTTCATCCACAAAGGAGCTCTGAGCTCAAATAAAAAGTTGTAGTGGAGCCCCAGTGGCAATATAGGGCAACAGTGTACTACCCATGAACTGCATCATAACTTGAGTAAAGGGTGTGGTGGTAAAGGGGGCCAGTGAGGGATAGAGAACTGATACAGGGCGGCTAGGGGAGGAGGAAGGGGGGTGGCAGACATAAAAAAGAGACACAGAAAGAGGGAAAGAGTTCATCATTTGCCCGGCAAAACCCCAGGAGTGCCAGTCTAATTAAAATGTCTATAAATAAATGGATCACTTTCCTGGAGCACACTTCAAACACTGCTCAGTCCTCTACAGGTTTCACACAGACTGTGAGTGGCATCTGGGCAGCCGTTTCCCGAAATGACCACAGGACATTACTCTTTTCAGGTCAGATCAGCAGAAGATCTTGTGTGTAGCGACTCATTTGAGCATTTCAGAGGACTTAACGTTCTCCATCAGGTTGCAGCTGTGTCAGATTAAGCATGATCGCAACTCATATTTTCTGCATTGCAGTTTCTTGGGATCTTGGTTAAAACAGAAGCAGAGGGAGCAGCAATTAAAGGGTCAAGACCTCCTGCATCACATGGATGTACAACAAACATAACAGTCAGCAGAAGGAATTAGTGTGAATTGTTTGGAAACATGGCTAATATCTGTGACGAGCACAGCCTCTGCTGGTTGCCTAGAAATTGTATCGCTGAAGGTGGATTAGTTACATCTCACTGCATGCTGACCTGCAATATTGCTGCAAGTTGAAATTACTGAGAGGTTGCTAAGTTTATGTAAGAAAAGAACAAGATCTGAATGCAGAAATTAATATTCGGAGTAGCATAAAATGTAAATGGAAAGATAAAAATATCTAACATAAAGGGTAGATGATCTAATACCATACTGTCATGGATGAAATGACATTTTAAAAAAAATATGTAGGAATGACAGCTGTGGTATTTCTCTTAGATTAATTCTTACTTTGTTGAGACGTTATGTCTTTTAGAAGAAATAACGTCTGTTCAGTAAATTGCACTAAATTATGCTTATTAATAAGGCTTATTAACAATATGAGCATATTCAATATCGTTAGAAATGCCATCATGGTCTGATTGCGAAGCTGAGAGTATTAACTTAGTCACACGATCATATGTAACACTTTGCATGTTCATGAACAAGAATAACTCTCAGCCAGCTGACATGACATAGTTGTCTCAGCTTACAGATTCACATTAGCACATAGTGTTATAGGAGGCATTTATCTGCAGTTTTCATTTTTTCACACACTAATGCTACACTGCACTCATCCTATGATGGACCCATAGGGACAATCAACTTTCAGGTGAAATGTACAAAAACGTAAAAAGTTCACGCTATACTAATACGATATAAAGAATCGGATCATTTAAGTAGAGACATTTAATCATAATTCCTTCATCACAAACAAGTTATTTAAACAAAAGCCAACAACAGTGGTGGGTAAGTCACAACAAAAAATGATCCATTTTTCAATAACTTGTCATGTGTGATGACGGTATGATGAAGAGGACTCTTTAAATACTAGCTGTCATCAAAACCAGAACATTTTGTAGTTGATTCATGGTTGAAACAAATATTTTTTCTTTCCTTTCCTTTTTTTTTTTCCATATAGTTAATCACCTTCTTAGGGCAGGATGTTGTGATGTATGTACTGAAACAAATAACAGCTGTACATTTGCATTCAAAGGTTTATAGAAATAAATTAAGTTAACCTGTAAAGGCTATATAACATCCTGTCACCTTAAAAAAAAAAGCCTAATATCCCTCAGTTTATATAAGTGCCGTACGTCATTTCAATTTCACACAATCCATACAGTGAATCTCACAAATTGGTTCATTGTAAACAAAATTCATTCTTAATTACTGATTAAGTGCATTTGGACATCATTATACAGGTTAAGTTTATTTATCAAGCACTTTTCAAAGTCAGTCACAAAGTGCTGTACACAAAAATAGCTTGTTTATTTGGATTCCCATTCGCTGCATTTTTCCTGTAAAATACAATCACCCACAGCACATTGATGCCAAAAAATATGTTTTCAAAGAAGTAAACAAGAAAATTATATGACCTAATATCTAATAAAAAGCTGTTAATAGTAAAAGTCAATGCAACATTGTCTCTTTTACTTTATGTTTGGAGTGAAGTATATCATTTTTAATTAAGTATCACACTTTCACGTCTTGGCCTAGTTTTTGGCCATCAGAATTTTTGTCCGGTCCAGTGTGTCAGATGATCCCTACCTATTTCAGTAGAGGGCAGTGTTTATTCAAAGTTAAATGCTCTTTTTACACAGATGGGCCCAATTCTAATGTCTAGTTTTCAGACCACCACTTTGCACAAATACCAGTTTTGCGCAGGTAAGGTATAACTTTTCTCCTTGAGGCCAAGAAGAAATGGTTATTAAACTTTTTATCCTATACACGGTGGGCAATTGGCTGGAAGACCAGTTAATCTCCAAGACAAATGGCATCCAAAACACTGTCAGGTGACAGGAAGAAACCAAACATAATTTCTATGTAGAGGTAGAGAAGGAGGTGATGGATTACGAGATACTTTGGCAATTTGCAGCCATCTGTTGGGCACAAATTCAAAGACTTAACAAATGAAGTGCCTAATGTTAACAGCGGACAAAAGAAAGACAGAAAGTAGACGTATATGTAGCAAAAGCTGCTCACCGTTATGAACGCTGCTCACTGTCAACAGTGGTCAACAGTGATTAACAGGTAGCAAGCCAAGGCTGGATTATCCAATGGGCCATATGGGCACAGGCCCAGGGGCCCACGTCTACTTGGGCCCAAGTTAGGAAAACACCAGCAGTTTGGACATAAAACAAAATGTATATAAAAGCCAGATAGTTACACCACAGTGTCCAGTGTATTACCATTTAGTACTATTGGCTGAGAGATGTTAGAAATTTCATTTCACAGTGTATCATTCACAATTTTCACAATGTTGCGGTGGGGAAGGGGGCCCCTAGAACAGTCTGGGCCCAGGGGCCTGTGCCTTTTTAATCCGGCCTTGCAGCAAGCACAGCAATTAGCCTGAGATCGTACACTACACCTGCCTGATTTTTGTGACATTGTCAGTAAGAAATACTTCTGAAAAACTATTTTCAAACACTTACGTTTTCCTTTTCCGTAGTTGACTATGGACAATGGGTCTTATTTGATAAAACACAGAGTAAATACCATAGATACTCATGTTAGCTAATTTCATCCAGTCTCTAAACTCTGAAGTTCACTTTGGGCCTTTCCTCAGTTTTTTGGAGGTCTCTCATTTAAAAAAAAAAAAAAAAAATCATATGTGTGACCAATACTAAAATATATCTTATTTTCAAGAATAATTTCAAATGCACCCTGCATCAACATTTCACCGGACATTTTTTTTGTAACGGCTGCAGTTAACAGCGCTTTGAATATGGTGCGTTCAGTGGCTGTCCTAAGAATCAGAATTTTACCCACTTTCTTCGAGCAACAGCAAAACTTCTGCCTGTCACTTCTGAGGTACAAAAAAATACCTCAGCATCTGAAGCTGATGTTTCTCAAAGATAATGGATAGCTGTATTTCCGTCATTTTATTTAGTAAACCGAATCGGCTCACTCATTATACATTTTCAGATTCAGAAAAAAAAAAAGAAAAAGCCAGGCTTTTCCCTTTAGTTTTTGAGTAGGGTAGGCAACTCTGGTCCTTGAGGACCACAGTCCTGCAAATGTTAGGAGTTTTCCTGCTGCAACACACCTGGCACACATCAGACCTAATTAGCAGACTTGTAAAGAGCTTGTCATTAAACTCTGCACAAGTCTGTTAATTAGCCATTGAATTGAATCAGGTGTGTTGCGCAGGGAAACTCCTAATATTTGCAGGACTGTGTCACTCGAGGTCCGGAGTTGCCCACCCATGATCCAGATACATAAACACAACACAAAAACTGTTTGTTTTTTTTCTTGTTTTTTGTCCATGTTTTCCTTTCAATCTGCTTTGAGTTTAAAACTTACAAAAACAATTAATCATAACTGCTTACAGTAGAATTCTCTCGTAATGCAGCAATTACAGAAATCACATGACATAAAACAAAATAATGCGGCCTCAAGTAATTTCCAATAACCACACAAATTGCAAACAAATCACATGGTGATAAACATTTCTATTATTATTATTATTATTATTATTTTGTTATTATTTTTTATTTTTATTTTTTTTATATTGATGTTGTTATTTTGTGTCCCAATATTAGACCCATTCTTCCCATCTATGCAAATACAACTCCAGAGGAGAGAAGATGACTACAGCTGTAAAAAAGAAAATACTTAGTTGTTTGATCTAAATAATTATGCTTATTGTCCGAGTGAAAAAAAAGATCTGGGTTAGAAAAAAATAGATTTTTCCAGAACCAGCGCTGAAGCTTGTTTCATGCTTTTAAAACAATGCAAAAATATAATCTGTACTTCACAATAAACTAGATTATTAACTTCGAACTCATACCATAGACCGTATGATATGCAGTCTATGACTAATATATATATATATATATATATATATATATATATATATATATATATATATATATATATATATATGTGCAGAAGATGATTAGAATTAGAGGTGGTCTGACGTCATCAAGACGCGACCATACTCGAAGCACAATTCATGCCGCCAGTGTCAGAAAGAGCAGCAGGTTAGAAATGAAGTAATTCTTTTTTATCCTTTTAAATCTGTTTTACTGTACTGTGTGCTGGTAGTGGAATGTTTGAATTTTCTTTTGGTTGGTCGTAGATCGTTTTACGTAAACTGTTAATGTAGTTACTTGTACCCGAAACTAGTTTCACATTTTAAGTTGGTTAGCTAAATTTTTAGCTCATAAAGTTTATTATTATTAATAAACTGAAGCATATTGCACATCTTAAATCAGTACGAAGGTTAATGGGAAACATGGAATTAGTTCCTCAGCAGCCGATCCTTTTTACACTTTGCAGGTAAAATAATCAATCTTTACATGTTTACAAGAAATACAAATAAAAAACCAAAACATGTAAAAGTAGTTTAGAGCTTATCTTTATCCTTTTGAGGATTTTATTTGTTTTCTGAAGATTATGTAGTAAAGTTATTGAGCGGGATGACATTTTGAAGAAGATTTGTCACCTGCTTTTTGACGTTGCCATTTTCTAATAAAGAAGTAATCTGAATTCAACTAATCTGCTGCTTTTGGTTAATTATGAATGGATATAAACTTAAAAACGTGTGGTTTTTGTTTTCCAGGTTCAAAATATGGAGTTGTTAAATATGCAGCTGGGCTTGGGTGTCGTAGCAGGACTGGGTTGTGGACTCTTCCTCGGGTGGCACCTTCAGGGCCGGTTTGGCTCTGCATCCAAAAGCCTGATGACAGCGATGGGTAACAGTGGGGAAGCAACTGTGATGGGTGAAGGAGGCGAGTTTAAGATGATTCTGGTGGTCCGAAATGATCTGAAGATGGGCAAAGGGAAAGTCGCTGCCCAGTGTTCCCACGCTGCTGTATCAGCTTACAAACAGGTTCAACGCAGGAACCCTGAGCTTCTTAAACAGTGGGAGTACTGCGGCCAGCCCAAGGTGGTGGTGAAGGCCCCCGATGAGGACACCCTAATTGATCTGCTGGGTCATGCCAAAGAAGTGGGCCTCACTGTCAGCCTTATTCAAGATGCAGGGAGGACACAAATTGCACCAGGGTCACGCACTGTTCTGGGTATTGGTCCAGGCCCGGCCGATCTGATTGACAGTGTCACTGGAGACCTAAAGCTTTATTAAAGTTTTTGCTTGAAGCTGTAGGACAACGCTTCTTATACACTCTGAAAACTTTGCAGTTCACTGCTGTTTGTCAGGAATTTTTTTTTTTTAAACTATGGTCCATGAATGTGCCACAATCAGTTTCAGTTATCTGCCTCTGAAGACAATGTATCTGATTTACCACAGAGACCTAATGATACTGGGTTTTTCAATCATAAATCTACTCTCGATGTCTTGCGAATAAAAAATAACAAAACATGTTTGCTCATTTCATTTATACATACTGAGAGGAAACAATGTGAATTGGGGCCTTATTAATAAAAATGAATAAAAACCGAAAATTAATTGAGGCATTTATCTGCAAACATAGCTGATGTTGACATTTGATGGGCTTCATGTCAATGAGTTGTCACTCTTATGTCTAGAGCATATTGAAGATGCCTGTCTCCAAATGTTTTCTAATTAACACAAATTAAAAATATTTTGACTTTAAAGTTGTCATTTAAACCGTTATTTAATGCAATGAAGGTGATAGTATTCGAGATGATTCTTAGTACAACACCAGTGTTCAATGCTTATACAAGGAATATCAGAGTAAGACTTATGTGCAAAGGCAATAATAACTAACTTGTCCACATCTTTTTGTTTCTCAGTTTTAAAATAAAATGAGTTTTCATTTAACATTTAAGTGTAGAACTTTCATGGCTTATTTTTAGGAGACGTAACTTTAAGAAAAAGGATATTGTGGGGCCCAAACACTAATTTTATTCCTTGATACAAATTTAACTGTTAAAACATCAGATCCAGTATAATTTACAACACTGAGGATAGCATAAGATCTAAAGCCCAAAAATGTGAAAAATTTGTTCTTACAGATTACTTGTAATAAAGTCTATGAACTGTTATTCATGGTAAAATGTTTAAAGCTTCACGGTGCTTCTTCAGGACATCAGTGAATGTGTGGGTATTTTTCCTCTGTGTTACAACTGGTCTAACTTTTCTGCTGTATCACATGAATGCGTGTGTATGAGCAGCATCTAACCTTCCTGGAGTGGCAACTTTACTTCCTAGACCTGCCAACCAAAACCAGCAGAGGGCGCTAAACCTACATTTATGGAAACTGCCTTTGAATTACAAATGGGTTTTGCAACAGGCTGTACAGTTCAATATCTTGCCTTACAAACAAGTGAATAAAAAAAAAAAAAAGTTCATGTTCCATAATTTCAACATATCTAAATCTTCAAACTTACTTCACCACATGGGCAAGTTTAACAGCTCTACCCTACTTGAAGTCCTTTACAAATTTATGGTTTAAGTTCCTGCTCAAAGCTAATTTTTAAAACAACCAGTCTCGAAGCACATCAACAAATTCAATGCCAAAATTCTTTAAAACTATTTAAATAAGAATTCACACCGTTGTTGACAAACAAGAAGCCTTTATTTTTTTTTTTAAAGTGGAAAACAAAGCCGCTGTTTCATTCATTATAATCCTGATTATGCACAATCAAGTATTGTAAGTGCACAATTTAAATCTAAAGTAATTTAGACAATATGAGGAGTTAATGATTGATTTCCTGTATAGATGCAAGCCTTTGATAAAAACTTCAAACCTCCACATGTGCTGTGATATCATTTCATATTTGGATGAGGCCAAATGAAAGTTAAATGCAACCCACAAAAGGACAGAGAAATGTGGAAAACAAAAGAAAAGATTTAATCTCCTGCACACTTGGTAAGAAGAGACCAAAATGATGCAAGAAGGGGGTGCTGTTAGTCACACACTTACAGGTCTGTAGTCCCTCCTGAGGTCCCACTTTAGAGCAGTATTTAAAGTACACAGAAATGTTCTCTGAAAAGAAATTAGTCTGAAAACCTCTGCATAGGCTTTGCTGGAAAGAACCAAACTTTCCTGTAAATTGTAAAATTCTCTTCAACAAACAGCCCTAATGAGTGACGGTGGGATTATCACTAATAAAATGTAGTGTTTCAGGATTGTGGTGATGAAAGCGGCAGTCAGGTGCTGCAATATAGAAGAACACAGAAGCAGTTTTTGTGTGTCTGAATATACAATAATTAAATGCATTGTACAGTCAGAAGAAGCTGCTTACACATATGAGAGGAAGAAGTTTTAATTTCTTCCCACAACAGAGTGCAAATCAGATGCTTCAAAACAGACTTTTTTTTTTTTTTTTTTAAATCTGGGAAGAGGACTGGATCTTCCCAAAAGCCCCTCCCACCCAATGTACATAAGCCATTTTCCCATTCAAATAAAATAAACATAAGAAAAATTAAACTAGTCAATATGGAATGTGAAGAAATTAATCTTCATGATCTTTTAATCTTTATAAACGACAAAAGTCCTTCATGACAGTTTGAAGAAAAAAAAAAAAGGAAAAAGGTAGACAAAAAAAAAAAAAAAAAAAAAAGTTTGTCAGTATTATCTTCTGCTCCATGTAGAAGGCAGAGAGACAATAATGGTCTGGTGAAGGACTGTGGGAAATGGATGGATGGTGGCTCCAGCCTGGATGTGGAGAGAAGAAGGAGGGGTCTTTACATGCTGTAGCCGAAGCCTGTTGGAGCTGCTGGTTGGCCGTATCCTGCAGGTGCCTGGTAGCCGTAGCCGTAAGCTTGCTGAGGCGGCACAGGTACGCTGGGGCCTGCCGTCAACATCAGCTGGGGTGTTCCTGAAATTCACAGACAAAAAAACTTTAACTCTTTAAATCGATTTAGAATAAAACAGAATACATCCATAAAGTTGCTTTGTCTGTTTCCAATGTAACTAAAAAGAATTTGGGATGGATTATTTTGCTAAAATTTTTGGGCAAGCTCAGATGATCTAGATCACTGCCTGCATTCAGACTTTATTTAGAAGTATTCTTTACTATGCTGAGAGAAGGAGATCATTTTGCCATGAGAGCTTCTAACTTAAAAAAAAAAAATAATACCAACAATCCTTGGCAAAAGAAAATTACAATGGCTTGGCAGATGTCTGTACACTCCAAGTGTATCTGGTTGCTTTTTAGTTTCAGTTTTAAGCTTTTGCATGCAGAACCAAAGGAATCAAAAGCACTCGCCAGAAAACCATTTACTCCCAGTAAAGGTGCTGGAACAAGGAAGTCCAGACCACATAAGTCCAGCCATATTTTAATTATACAAGGAGAATTATGATATTTTATTAGCAAAGTGTATTCTGAACAAACAAGTGTTTCTGTCCAATATTCAAAGCTATGTGATGCTAAATGGCCGGAGAAAACTGTGGATGACCTGAAGGGCAGTTTGGGCAGAAAACTACTCTTGTTACAAATCACATGGAACTGAACACTGACACCACTGAATGCCTGTTACCATAGACGATGGGTTGCGTCTCTGTTGCCTGCTCCTCTTCTTTTCTTAGTGACTCTGAGGTTTCAAGTTTATCAACCTGCATTGGCAAGAAATAAACACAATTACAAAGTTATAACTATTGAGCAAATTGCATGCAGTAAACAATAAACACACAGTGTACATGTTTCAGAAACTGGTTTACAGGTTGTTATCCATCATATTACAAACCATTTTCAGCAGCAACATGTTCTGCTTCAGATGGCCTGACCAACAGAGAGCCACATTTCCAATGTCAAGCAGACAGTCTGAGTTTACTGGTTTAAGTAATTGAGGTGTTCTTGTCGAAGAAACTGAAACAAGTTGTCCAAGATACTTTATTTAGTCCACTATGAGTACATTCAACACCTGGTGCTGCTTGGAGTCCACATGCACCTTTAGTTAACTTAAAGTTTTATGCTTTTGATTGTTTGCACAGTGGTGTCAATGATCAACTTACACAAAGGATTTTCTTGACACTAGAAATTTGAACATCCAGAAACTTGTATAGTTGTACAGAATAAAAGCTTATTGTTATTCTGTCATTCATTTTCTATTAGCTAGGAAATGTATGAATTGGCTTGAATTGATGTGTCTGTAATGTGTCCTGAGACAACATTGTTGTGAAGTGGCACTATAAAAAAATCAAGCTTAATTGAAAATTATTTGCCAATAAATGACAAATAAATGACAGATGATCACTTCTTTTGAGTGTGGTGCCTGAAGAACAATAAGTTAAACTATTTCTTCCCAAAGTTGTGTGAATAAAACCAAGAACTTCTTAGGGCAGCAAGTCAGATGCAGCAGTATGCAGCATGTACATGTCAAGTCCTGACTGAGAAAGCAGCAGCATCTGGATGCAGGTTGTTGGTAAAATAAACACAGAACAAGGCTTTAATCAGCAGGGCACATTGCTTGTCCATGACCTTTCAGAAACACAAAGCTTTCAAAGAAAACATTTTCATGTAAACAAAAACAGTTTCATGCTGTGTGCGTAGCACTGCTACTACTAAATAAGCTCCAGGACTGAGAATGCAGTACAGTGATTGAAAGAGGTGCTTCCTACCATGCAAAGACTTACAGGAAGCCAGACAACTGCTACTATCAAGATGATCAGCATGTTTACACATGCATCCTACAGTAACCAGGTCAAAGATGTTAACTTTTTGCAGAACATATACAGCTTGAGGAAATGCACTTTTTATGTTAGCTTAATATAATCGAGAACTGAAATATTTACCACTTAAAAAGAAAATTAGCAAAATTAAGAATCTAAATTCATGCACTGAAAGTGCAAATGAGGAAAAAAAAGATTAAAGCTATAGTTTAAGGTGCATTTGTCAAAACAATGCTACAGCGTAGTGAAAACACAATATTTATTCTCTTTTTCTAACAATGGCTGCAGTTATACACGTGTTTTATGACGGCCTGTATGCCTGGAACATATAGTATTTACAGATGTATCAGTGCCTCTGTCTAAGTGAGTGCAATCCATGTTGAAGTAAACTCATGCACACTCAAGGCTGCAGTCTCTCAAGCTTAAAACCAGACCAAAAAATGTGCTTTTAAACTTTCACCTGCTCCTTAACTGCATCAACCTGGAAGAGAAAAGGTGCAGCACAAAAAACAAACATGAAGTATTCCTTCGTGAAAAGAAACTAGCAGGACAAGGAACGCAATCCAGGATAAGTCGTTATACAAATTTCTGGGTGTGCATATCACGTCAGGTTTTGTCATTCATTAAAAAGAAACTAGTATATTCAGATTTGGGACACATTACAGACTTAAATGCTGTCAAAATATGTGGAAGGGTCTGGCATTTGTGATGGTCATTGAATAAGCCTCTCCGGTAGGAACACAAACCCAGGCAGAAAAGAGCTGACCCACCTTGCTGAGGTACTCCCTCATGACCTGAATGAAGTATGGCATTGAAAAATCCATGATGTTGTGCCTCCATGCGGTCTCCAGCACTACATCAGGCCGCAGCAGGTCATAGCAGGAGAATAGGCAGGCGGCAAAACACTCCTTCTTGTTTTCCTGCAGGAACCAGGAGAGCAGCTCCTCTGCAAGCTCAATGTCTTTGGACTCTGATGCATATTGCATGGCATCCTGTTGGGTGATAGAATAAAGAAGGTCAGGAACAGACAATACAGACCATCACCTGCAAACAACTGCAACTTCTCTTATGCAGCATCAAGCATCCTTCCTGTTCCTTCCTTCACACCCCTCCCACTGAACTCTGGTTAAGAAGATGCACCTTATAGAGTTTATCCTTCTTGCATAGCTCCACACTCTGTTTCCAGCGGTTGTTGCCCTTGAAGAGGTAGGCAGCAATTCTTCTGAACTCAATGAGTTCATGTTTCTCCAAACGCTGGGCCAATGAGATGTTATCAAAGTTGTCGTAGGCATCTATGGATGTCCTCAGTGCCTAACAAGCAAATGTGCAAATATCAGATAAACAAACAGGGATATTCTTTACCTGAAATGTAACAGCATCACGGTTTAATGTCTGATCCTGACCTGATAGTCCTCCTCGGTGATGAAGAGGTTGTTAAGTGCTTCGTTGACTGATTTGTTGTTGTGGTTCTGTACTGACCGTAGGTAAGGTTTGACCAGTGGCAGTTGTTTAACCTGTTAAAAGACACATCCATCTTACATCAAACCACAGAGAACATGTATATATGGACAAATATTTCTACCACAGTGTGAAAAAAATCAATGAGTACCTTGGTGAAGAAGTTGACGGCACGCGAGTGGTCCAGTCTAGGCGAGAGCACTATGAGCAAATCATTCAGTAACAAAGGCTTGAACTCCAGATAGAATTGGATGGCTTTGTAGTACAGCTCCACATTTGCCACCTAAACAGAGAGCAGAGGGAAAGAGTAAAACTTATTATTTTTGAGGAGAATTCCCACTAATTCAGGATACTAAAGCTCGAGGCACAATCATAATGCTGCAAAGTTATTATAGCACAGCGTTTTATAGCTCAGAAAGATTCAATCAATTACTCTCTAAAGATATTAAACTTCAAATAAGACAATAAATCTGATATCAAACTGAAGAGTACTTTGGTGATGATGTCTTTGAACTGGCTCTCCTTCCAGGCATCTGTTGGATGATTCATCATGGTAATAATGGCATTGTCGAACTCCTCATACTTGTCGTAGAGGAATACCAACTCAGCCCACAGATGAGCCTGCTCTGCTGCTCTCAGGACCTTTGGGATGTTAACTCTAGACCAGAAGAGCTCCAGGTGCTCCCTCATCTTCTGAGGCTTGAACTTGGAGTAAAGAATGGCTAGCTCTGTGAACATGCCCATGTGAGCACGCTCCAGGCCTAGGGCAGCCTCCAACATGGTGATCAACTCCTCAAAATAGCCACGGTCCTGAGAGAACAATGAAGATGACATGTCTTAAAATGTGATAAAACTAAACCAAAAAAGGAGCACGAAGTCTCAATTTTCCATTTTTTCTTCTATATTTTTTAATAATTTGATGAATTTCTCTTACTTGGTAGTAGTTGATCAGTTCCTCGAGCTCGTCAGCATGCACCACAATGTGGAGACCGCACATCTGGGCGAGCCTGAACTCCTGTCCATCCACACAGGCGAAGCACACCTCTTTCCAGGTGCGGGTGCTGTTAGCTTTGCGGGCGCCATCTACAGCAGCCTGGTACTCACCGAGGTGCACCAGAGTTGAAGCCAGACGACCAAAGTTGGAGACATTGTTGTATAGCAGTTTAGCGGCTTCGTACATTTTTTCGTCGTAGCAGCGGTCGCCAACCTGAAAATTAAAAAATAAATAAAGAAAATCTTCTAGCTTTGATGTGACTTATCAGAGGAATTCGGGTTGTGTCAGAGGTAGACTGACCTGTTGGATGTGAGCATTGTTGGGTCCATTGATGAACTCTTCAAGTTCAGCCAGGCGATTTGTTTTGGCCAGGGCAAAGATGAGCTCCGTCTCCACATAGGACTCACGGGCCTTCTTACGGGCCATCTGAAGAAATTTGACCAAGTCCTCCCAGTTTCCTGAAGCATATTCAAAAAAATATTACCTAATTTCTATAACTGAGAAACACGGCCTGAACAGCGATTCATTCTGATAGTGCACTCTCTCTGTGGTTACAACAAAAACTGTCTACAACTAGAGCAATTTGTTCCTTTAATGGGCAGTAGCACCAGAATTTGCCTGCTGAGCAATGGGTTTAAAACGTTTGAAAATGGTTTTTCCCAGCCTGATAATCCACCAATATGTAATGTTATTAGACAAAAAGACTCAAGACAAAATTAATAAAATCAAGACAGCAACTAAAATAAACTCAATAAGCCTTCTTACCACTCTTGTCAGCAGCCTGCACCACCTCCATGTATGCAGAGGGGTCATCAGCTTTGATGTAAGAGTCAATGGCTTCTTTCACCAGCTCCTTTTGTAGCTGAGCCTTGGCCAGCTGGCTCCACACAGCTGGCTCATTGCAGCGCTCTGCAAATTCATAGGCCCGGTCTAGGTTGCCAATGTGCTCGATCAGTACCTAAGGGAGAGGAGGAAAGAAGGAAAATAAAAAGTTGAGTATGACCTTTTATCAGTCAATAAGACTTGTTTCTGCGTTAAGAATGGCCACAAACCTGTACAGCTGAGGTGTTGACATCAAACTTTTTAAAGATGGCAAAAGCTTCCTCGAAGAGCTCATTGCTGATGGCGATGTTTGCGATATCAGGAGCATCATAGTTGTCTAGTCTGCTGATGTACTCCATCACACGTGTACGGTCAGCTTTGATTGCTGTCAGGATCAGCAGATTTTGCAAATTTCTAAAAGGCAAAAATTAAAGAAAAATAAACTTTCAGCAAAGTCACACACCAGTTTTCTACACGATATTTTAATAACTCCTGAATATCCTGCATCAGACCTGTGTTCACTGAAGACAGAGTTATCCAAAACAATCTTCTCCAGCAATTCAATGAGCTCATTGGGTAAGTCTGCAGTCATGAAAGCCTTGACGGTGACCGATACCTCCTCTGGGTCCTGCGTTTCTGACAATGCTGTCTGCACCACCTGATGGAGAAAAAAACAGATGCTTAGATGCAATTGGCAAGGTACTGATTATGATGTATCTTCACCTCTATGCACTATACCTGGTCAATGAGCGGTCGTCTGTAGGGGTTGCTCTCCAGCAGCACACTGGCCCACAGCTCAGGGTCTTTGCGTCGGACAAGGTAGCGAGACAAGCTCTTGAAGAGGGAGTTCTCATTGCAAACCTACCGTGACAAGAAGAAAATTAAAAATACAGAAGGAATTTTTGAGCCCAACAATGAGAATTAGCAGATTAAAACAACGAGAGCGCTGAGAAAAAAAAAAGTATCCATACGTTGATCAGCTCCTGGTCACACTGTCCTCGCTCATACGCCACGCAGGCCAGATGAGGGTCTCTCTTCTCACAGTACTTTCCCACAACACGGCTGTCATAGAATGGGTTTTCCCGCAGGAAGCGCTCAGGGTTGTTATTGCTGTCGATGTAGATCTTTGCTAAGGCATTATGGGTTGCAGGTTCCTCACAGCCTTCATGAATACGAGACTCCAGCCAAGGCAGTAGCAGCTTCAACCTGGGGGAAAAAAAGGAGGATGTCAGAACTCTTTTAGGCTAAGGAAGTTAAAAACATAGTTTAATGCCAGGGAAGAGTTGGTTTTTTTTTGCACTCTTAAGAAAAAGCTTTGGGAGAAAAACACAGCACCTGTTCCTCTTTTCCACCTCAGCGACCAGCTCATCAGTGGAGAACTGCCCCCTGACAACTAAAATCAGGCTTTTGATGACATCCTCGGAGCAGTCCACATCCAACAGCCCACCAACTACAACAGGCAGACGGCTGGGGTTGACCTAAAAAAACATTTACAGAAATCTCACATCTGAAACACAAATTTACCTTCCAATAATAATATATATATGTACCTTACCTTTTGAACATAAATCTCAATGTACTTCTGGAGGTTATTTCGGTACAGGTAGAGGACCAGGTCATGGACAAAGTCAAAACGGTCACAGACGATGATGAGCGGCAGCTGGTCAGTGAGTTTTGCTTCCTGTATTTCACATAATTGGGAGGGGAGGGGGTGGTTTGGGGGTGATAGTAAGATAACATTAAGACACCTCACATAAATTAGTTCATCCTTAGGTTGGCCATATTACTATTATGAGATATTCATCAATATATTTCCTCAATAACATTAACCTTTCTTTGCTGAATCAGAAGGTCCAAATCCAACATTATAAGAAAATATAATGTTTTGTCACTAGCATGCAACAGACTTGCTAATGGATTGGCATGTAGCTTGTAACTGGTATAAAAAGCTAAAAAAAAAAGTATTTTAATAGCTCCTAACAGATATATTGGCCTGTTATCACTGAGCAGGGACGACCAGAAGTCCTTGATTGCATAATGTCGTGGTATGCTGATGAACCGCTGTCACCCAAAGGATTAACAAAATACACTATTACTCTGGAACATGCTGCACAGACTACAAACTCCTAATAAAGGACTACACACTACACATACACACAGACACTTTATATAAGAAGTAGAGGATCCTATCAGCAACTGTGCACAAAACATCTAATGGATTTCTAAGACTACACAAAATTCAGGGGGCTCTAGTTACATCCCAGTAGTGTATGGATTGGTGTATAAACATATACACACGCGCCATACAAATCCATGTTTTAGACCCATGTTTCAGAGAATGGGTTGAGTCCTGTATTGTGAGGGGAATAGATTTACCTGATACATGTCCTGCCATCCCAAAGATAAAAGAGGAAAAGCACAAAAGATGTGTGACCACCATAAGGATTGTTACTAGAATATTTATAACCAATACATACAACCTGTAGGGCTCAGACAGTAAAAGAAATTATTTTACTGCAAATGCAAAAATGTGAAGAAGTCGGGACGATTGGGATTACAAAATTCCATCAAAAGGACATTTTGCCTTTAGACCAACAAGACACAATTATGACAAACTAGATGCAAAAAGCCCATATAAAGCAATGATTTAACAGAGCAGGAGTTGAGAGGCAAAAAGTGAAAAGAACTGTAAAGTGCATGTTTAAATACTTCTCTCATTCCTGCAGCGTTACCTTGAGGAAGTTCTTGACGCGCTCAGGATCATAGCAGTTGCTCTCTCTGCAGATCCTCTCCACCTCTTTGATTTGGCCCGTTTTGCAGGCTGCCTGAATGTATTTGAAGTGAACTTCAGGATCCTGACTGAAGTTTACAATAGAGCCCAGGAAGTAGAACAAACCTGAGGGACACAAAGAAAGTTATTCAAGTGTTCTTACAATCTTTGTGTTTACAAGCAATCCCAGGATGATGACGGCACATCCTGAAAAGATCAAGGGGACATTAAAAATGTTCTCTGCTCTTCCTCTTTCTGAGTTAACTTTTTTGCTCTATGGTTCCATGAACAATAGAGGGAGCTGCATTAGCTTGCCTCCAATCAGTACTTGCCTATCGATTGTACTGCCTCTAGTCTGGCCTAAATGTTTCATTGAAAGTTGGTTTATATCTATTTAAGTACAAGGTCAGAATCGGGACTGAATCTGTGGCTTAACATAATGTTGAATGACCTTAGGCTGAAAAAAAATTCAGGCTGAAATGATGGATTTTTATGTACTTCTCCATATCCTGTAAACTGGGTGTTATGTATAAAACTTTACATATTTTTATTTTGTTTCCTTCCCAACATATTGTCTTTTACTCTTATCTATTTCTATTGTGCAATTTGCCCTGTATAGCGTCTTCCTTCTGTACAGTTATTTATGCATTTGATATATTTTACATTTACCTTTAGTCCTAGTTTTAACTTACTTTAAACTTAACTGTAACCAACGACCATGAGAGCTCTGCACAAGATTTCCAATGTGCTTGGACTGTCAGTTTATGCACAAATGGCAAAATAAAAACCTTGAACCTTTAATCTTTTTTGTGTCAAAGCACACTGGATGCAAGCATGAAGTCTGGTTCCTCACCTTCAAAGCTCTTGAAGGACTCAAAGAGCTCAGTGAGAGCCTGTGTAGTGAGCTGCTCGTGGTACTTTGAGGCCACCTGGACACAGATCTGCAGGTTCTGGCGGATGTTAGCTGAGAGCATGGCTCTGAGGCACTCCAGAGAATCTTCTACAGAAAGTGAGCCAAAGTAGTTCACCAGCCACTGGAGGTGGGAGAGAACAGGTAGACTCCATGATCAGCAATGTTGTACTGACAAAAATACTTAAATGAAAGGGTTTACATTTGCAGTTCTGCACCCTAAAGCAAAAACTGGCCCTGGTCTGCTCTACTGCAGTTCACTTTGATTATGCTGACATTTTCTTTCACCTAATTAATGAATGGTGATAAAAGGCTGATGGATAAGGTCACACCATAATGGTATGACTTCTGATACATGCAAATACCATGAGTACAAGTCTTGTAGACAAAGATTTCATTGTTAGAACATAGAAATTCACAGTGCAGACTATATACAATATCACAACAAACTTTTGAAATATACAGAAAGTAATGAGGTATTACAACTCTGATAATTGCAAGAATGAGATCATCTTGAAATAGGGTTTGCATAACAACATTGAAGCTTTACATGACCTGCACTAATTAAGTAATTACGCCAAGGTTAGTTCTTAATCAGTCTCCACCTCTTAGGTATGACAGGTGGATACATAACTATACCCATTACCAGCTGTACCTGACTGCACAGTTTTGAACCATAAGCAAGGAGAATAGTTTAGTTTGACTGTAAGCCCCACGCATAACTGTTTTGCCAGTGAGAAACACTCACTCTCTCTTATGCTGTCCTACTCAATATGCACGTGATAATCTGCACATTTCATACTCATGCACGATTCTCCAGAAGAAACTCGCATCTTCCAGTAGGTTTACTGTATTTGTTGCACTAAATGGTGAGGACGTGGTCTGTGTACAGAGGTGTACGAAAGCTTTTAATCCTTCTTTGGTCACTCTTGCGCTTCAAGTCTATCTTCTCCTCCTCAGCTTTGATCTTTGATTTAGGCTGTTTTGCTGTGTTTTCAGTAACAGCCAGCGGAGGTGTCCCTAGCTTTCCTCTCAGTGCCCATGCTGTTCTGTTTACAAGATCTGTGGTACACGTGCTAGGAGAGACAGCATTGTTGCTTTGCAACACCTCTCATTTAGCAACTAGCAGAGAAAGCCATTACAGAAAATTTAAAAAGGTATTGAGCATTAGTAGCTTTGACCAACTAAAAAGGTCTGGACTCATCCATTTGTGCAATCAATGAGTACTTTTAAATATATAAAATGCCCACTTTTACTACATTTTACACTGCATAAAAAGGATTGTTCTTAAGATTTTAATAAAAGCAGGTATAGTGCTTTTAAATTCATGTAAATCAATAAATGACTTAAGGCTACCTCTGGATTTAGCAGGTGTGTATGAACCACAGCCCGCTTGATGTCATACAGGTCTGTGTAGTGTTCCAGGGCCCTTTGCAGAAGTCCAGTCTTCTCACACAGCTGGGCGATGTGGGCGCGATCATAATTTGTGAACATTTGGTTGCCCAGGATAGCATCAGCAACCTTCATCCAGAACAAGAAATGTAAAAAAATATATATATAAAGTTAGGGAGAGTAAAAAACATCCTAATTTAACAAATGCAGCAAATAATGTTGATCAACCTGTGGAGCATGCATGAGGTTCATTTCCAGCAGGCGAGTCTGCAGTGGTCCCTCAGAGGGTCTGTTGTTTTTCAAAGCATCAAGGAGGAAAGAAGTGCACTGCTGGATCAGGTTGTACTCCATAAAAACATCCACAATCTGGACAGACACAAAGAAACATAGATAAAACCTCCCTTACCCTTTGGAGATTGTACTTCTTTAGAGGCAGACGCAATGAATGATTGTGATTAATAATCATGATTACAATATTGATCAAAATAATTGATAATTTTATTTTGGTCATAATCGTGCAGCCCTAGTTTAATGCAGTACTTGTTATTGATAACAGTAAATCCTCTTGGAAAGGTTCTTGTTTTCTCACTTCAGCTGCTAACTTTAAGCGCAAAACTGGCTGAGTACAACCTATTTCTTGCTGCAGTACAATTTGACTCCTCTGTTGCACTCTATCCTTAAACTTCTTATCTGCCAGTACAGCACTTTAGGCAACAAAGAAAGCTCTGTCAGCAGTTGACATTTACATTGCTGAGATTCTGCAGTGATCGGAAGTAAAGGAAGAGGTGAATTTCCTTGAAATTACAGGAGAGATGTAGTTCACAGCTGTTAGCTTGTTTTGTGACTGACATTTTGCATCCTTCTGGCAAAATTTTAAGGTTGGCTACTCAATTACAGACTATGAACTCACAAGGTGACTGTGCCCATCATAATCAGGGAAAGATTAGTCTGAGTTTAACTTTAAAGAAAAAATAAAGTAAATTATTAAATTGTAACAAAAAACAGCAAGTCCTACTGAGTATATTAATGTATATTAACAACTTGATTGATAAAGGTATGTGACACCAGTATGAATTTCAGGAGATTCCTCCAGTTTTTCTGACCTGTGTGATGTCAGCCAGTGGCTCCTCATCCTGGACAAGCATCTGTGCAAACTGCAGACCTTGCTCTGGGTTTATCCGCATCACATTTCGCAGCAGAAAGATCCAATCTGGAGTGTAGCCAACCTGAAGCAGACACAAAACAATATTAAACTGCAACTTCCTTTTTAAGACACTTTTCTTGCTGATGACAAAAGAAAAGCCCACAACGAAGCACTGAGATGTTGGTGCAGAGAAAAATCACAACATTTTTTATTTTTTTATTTATTTATTTTTTTAAGGTTAGTTTTGTAAAAAATTACCTTGTAAATATCACATACCTTCTTGGCATAGAGGACAATCTTGGGGAACTGGCCAGTTTCTGCGAAGCACTGAATGACCTTGTTGGGAACGTTGGCCCTCAGGTAGACACTAAGAGCCAAGGTGGGATCCACAGCTTTCACCAAGTCACCCAGTTCCTCTGAACACTCCAACTAAAATGCAAGACCAGTACAATCAGTACTTTCAGGAAATTAAATACAAGTCTTTTTTTTTCTTTTTCTTTTATATACTGCAAATATATAATCCTGCTTACACAACAGTTACAATAATAATCACAGTAATAATAATAACAATGTTAATTATTGTTTATTTTTATTCCTAAATCTGTTTATTTTTAATCCATCTATCCCACTCTGCACTGTTGTGGTATCCCAGATACACCCATAGTTCCTAAAGGAAGTGCAGGAATTCCTGGAATATCAGATGTTCCCATGTAATCCACAATAATAGCCATCCTATATAAACAATCAGCCCGTTCAGGAAGTGCCTCTTTGTATGAGTGGAGGCAAAGATAAACATCTACAATACCTTGTCCTCCTTCAGCCATTTCTCCAGAAGCTGCTTTCGTCCCTGCTGGAGAACAGGCCTGCAAAGCTCCAGAGACTCGAACTTGTTGAGTTGACCTTGGTCTAAAAGGATGCCAAAGTACTGCAGCAAGGGAGAGGTCTGGCCTGACTGGGTGGGAACACCCTGGAAGCGACGAATGGTGTCTGGGGTTCGCAGGATACCCTTAGAGGAGAAAATTCAACTGCACGTGAGAACAGATGTAAAGAGTAGATAAAAGGCACTACTGGTAGTTACTGTATAAGTGAAAGCAATCAATTATATTAACTTTTTGAGCAGTATAGCCGAGCTGAAATGACGTATCAGCCTGCGCTGGGGGTGTTGATTGACTATGCTGGGAATATAAATACCTTTGGTGCATTAGCAGCAACTTTTGCAGCTTCGGAGTAGTTGCCTGCAGCAAATAGGTTGTTGAACTTGCGAGCGAAGAGCTCTTCGGCCCCAGCGAGGTTGTTACGAACAGCCAAGCGGAGCGCAAGATCTGGATTCTGCAGGACGTTGGTGATGTATGGAATGATGTTTTCCTCTTCCACACAGACAGACAGCACCTGTATCAATACAGATCATGCATCATACACTCATTCATTTACAAAAAAATTCAACACCGTTCGTTTGAAGGTCCTCGGTTTTAAAAATCTGTATTGAAATGAACTAAAAATTTTTCTAGTCCCAGATGAATAATTGCAAGTTGTATTGGACAGTATTCAAGCTATGCCCTGCTTTCATGTCAATAATTTGCTTCGCAGGGTGCTCAGACGTATCCATTCAGCTACCAATATACAATCTCCCCTCATAAATGCTGTATGTAAACTACAATATAGATGACATCTGTCAAATTATTTCAATGCTGTGCCACAGATCAGCTCTTTCAGAGGAACACAACTGAGCAATAGCCTCTACTTCTGTTTGGCCTCAGGAAGTAGATGCTGAATGCAAATGTTTTCTTTGCAGGCCAGTGTAATACATGGCTTTTGATGAGGTGGTCTAGCTGCTGATAGAAAAGGAGTCAATGAAAGTCAAGAAAAGAGCAGGATGGAGGGAAAAGGGAGGGGGTGCTGAAGGAGAAAGACAGCTAGTGTTGGCGCCTCTACAAACAAGCCCAGGTGGTCAGTGCCCTGGCTTTAAGTATTAAGGGACACTGACTCACTATAATGTGACGACTAATGGGAAGTAATTGAAATAATAATAAAAAAATGTTAAAAAAAAGCAAAGAAGGTTAAAACAGGTTTCCTAGTGAATATTGTGGGCTCCACACAAGATGTACAAGGTGTTAGTAGAAGTCTGCCAAACCAAGACTAGATACTTATATAAAAAAAAAAAAAAAATAAAAAAATAAAAAAAAAAATCTGGATTTCTTTGTGTTAAAATTTTAAAATAGATTTTTTTAAACCAAAAAAATACTTTTCTTTTTCAAATACATATAATCCATGATAAAAATTTCTGCAATTTTTATTGTTTTTATTGATCTTGTTACTTGCCTTTTGGGGCATTTTAACAGCAGAATTATGATCTAGCAATGATGTTTCCTCATTGAAATCAAGAAAAAAAGAAAAACTTTTTTTGTTTTTAATCTACAAAAATCAGCAGTATTGCAGAATTGTGAGAATCTAAATTTAAATCGAATCGGCACACAAAACATCGGAATCAAACTGAATATACATAAGCATATCTTCACAGTCCTATTAGATACTAACCCAAATTTAGTGTAATATTCACAATGTCAATCATACAAATCTAGTGGTCACACGAGTTAATATTTGAGTGATAATACAGCAAGATCACTTTCAGATATTTTAGCAAACAACTGATGATGGGATTGTGGGAAAAAAAGCTACAAACTTGTTTCAACAACTTAAGACATCTCCAAGCTTCAGATGACACAAGACACAGTATCAGGTGATTTATTGGCCTAGGTAAATGTACTCAAAAAACAGAGGAAAACCAAGTAGAGTCATCCCATGTGGCTGAAATACTGATGACGTAGAAAATAAGGAGGAGACTGAGGGGAAAAGAGTGCCTGCAATAAGAGGATTGAGGGTACCAGGTTGTGCTTCCCACAATATATCATGTGCTAAAAAGGGAGGTGGGCCCTTCCCCCCCCTCTGTCCAGTTAATTTCTCTGTTTTTCCTCCTCTGTACACATTTACTTTACAGACAGAAGTTCAGTCTTTCTCCAATTACCACTGCAGAGCAGCAACAGACCAGATGTTGCACATGGACACAGTGGGGATCAAGTCAAATGCTGAAACTCCCCATCAGCCACTGCCAAGTGCATAGCTATAAAGTGAGTCGCCTGTTGACAACCACAGAAAGTTGTTGATGCAGTGTATAAACAGTAATGATAGAAATTGTTTTGGTAATATTACAATTTTTTTTATATTTCAGCACCTGTCTGGCACATGACATGGCATTGATTTTAGCCTGGAGATAAACAAAATGAATATCTCTGTGGTTGAGCACTATTGCTGCAAAATGGTTCGATTGAGTGTCCACGCAGTAACTTCAGTACTAATGCATATTTAATCCTGCTGTGCTCTTTTTGTGCAAAAGATCAGACAGCAATTTATCAAAATAACTTAAGAGTTTCCAGTCATCTGGTTACGTTTATGAGTCTTCATTAGTTGCACGTATCTTTAGTTATAGAACGAGTATCAGGTTTCCAATTTAGCTGGTAACTAACCCACTCAACAGGGATCACTGAGGGGTGTAGTCAGAAGTCTATTATCTCAAAGATCATTGCCTCTGTGCATGTGTGTGCATGTGACGTCGTACGCACACACATCAACAGACATTTGACTGCCCCAGCATACAGCAAGTATGTCGCAGTTCGGATCAGCTTTCCTCTCCTCACTCAATTATTCATGTGTGGCCTGGCTGGAACATTATTCATTAACTGACTGTATCCAGTTCTTCTCTCTGGTTTAGCTTGACGAAAAAATAAAGTAAGACACAATCGTCTCTGCTACTCTGTGTGAAACTCTACACCTTGGATTATTTATAATGCCTCCTGGCAGACTGAGCTTGCCTGTCAACAGACAAACAAGGGGCCGTGGCTTACATTAGTCAGAAGCCACGACGGATGTTTGCTAACATTTGACTGTATAGTTTAAAGTGATTTTATTATATATGACTAATAGAGACTGTGAAGAAAGTCAGTGTCATCAAAAACTGACACTGAAATAATGGTGCAGCCATGGCTCAGATGAGTGAACAGGAGAGGTGATGAGGACAGGCTGGCATTCTTACCTGTCCCTTTCTGTTGACCCCAATAATGCCGGAGGTGGCGTCATGTGGAGCCGTGACAAAGATGGTTTCTCCACTGATGCGGTTCATGTAGATGCAGGTTCCCGTCTCCAAGTCATACAGATGGATGTAGCCGTATTTGGTGATGAGGAAAACCACATCATGCTTGGAGCTTATCTATAAATAAACAAATGCATAAAAAGAAGGAAGTGTCCATAAATGCTGTACAGTCAAAAAAAAAAAAAAAAAAAAATTAAAAAGAAGAAAAACTTCCTTAAGTTCAAGGAAACATTTTCACCTATTTACAATTATTTAAGATGATAATGTCAGGCTGGATGCTGCTTTAAAGATTTTTTTTTAAGCTTTACCAAACATGTGACAAATCATCTTGTTTTAGATCGTCTGTGCTCAGTGCTAAGTTATGAAGACATACTTGCATGGCCACAGGAAAGTCATTTTGGGCTTCTGGAGGAAAAAAGACATCCACTGCTTTCTTTGGAAAAGGCTGGTTGCCAGTCGGTGGGGTCCCCACTTCAATGATATGCAACTGCGTCCAAAAAACAAAAAGTGATGAGAAATGACCTCACAAGGGGTTTACTATGATCCCAATATTATTAAATCTGTAATCTCATCAGTCATAAACATCAGTCACCTTCCCTCCGGCCTGGCCTCTGACAGCAAAGCAGAACAAAGTAGACTCCTCTGAATTTCCCTCAATCTTAAACTGAGCAAAGCTGGCAGCATGGCCTTCAATGGGCTGCGAAACCTTCCTGTCAACAGAGTACAGCTGCATGGCTCCCACCACTCGATTTTGCTGGAAAA
Source organism: Telmatherina bonti (assembly GCF_933228915.1). NCBI lineage: Eukaryota > Metazoa > Chordata > Actinopteri > Atheriniformes > Telmatherinidae > Telmatherina > Telmatherina bonti. The sequence goes on along the minus strand of NC_136628.1, from coordinate 30,061,701 downwards.
ACAAAACCATCACATGTTAAACATACAACATAATGATCCAACACAACTGTGCCCATTGCTCTGCATAGTTCATTTGAACAAGTTATTTATATTATACGTATTTTAAACAATTTAAATACTGACCTCAGAGTATTTAGTATTAAATCAAAGACATCAAGAGTAAAATTACCTGAGCTGAGATACCAATGAGCAGGAGCCATTTCTGCTTGGCATCAGTGCGGTAGTTGATGATCTGGCAGCCTGCCAGGCTGGAGTGACGATCAAAAACTTTCACAGGCTGCGAGTCTCCCTCCATGCTCCAATGGTAGACAGCATTGTCAGTCACAAGTGCAACTGTGTTCAAGGAGATCCATTTCCAGAAGGTGACATCGTCCGTCATGGTGTGCGCCTTCATCTTGCTCTTCATTTCAATGTTAAAGATCTGAAGAGTTTTGGCCGCTGGAGAAGAAAGAATGAGGGCAGGAACCAGGCCAAAGAAGAATTATTGTTACTGCCAAGAGTGCTCGTAAATACACAAATGTAATATTCATTCATAAGAAAAGAGACACCACATTTAATTTGATGAAGAAGATTCAAATTAAAATATAGCGATTTTGCAACAATGCCACGGCGGAAAGGACAGGCGATGGTGAACATGCTGTAGGCGGAAATGGTCTCATTAAGTGTAACAAGAGTAGCATGGAAAGAAGGAACAAATTAAATTATAACCTCCAAAACGGTTGTAAAAGGTGTGATTGTGTCAATCATGTGCAAATAAAGCATATATACAGTACGTTCCCATTTTAAACTATTGCAGACCAAAGAAGACGCAACTGCAGTCTGCCTAATGCTATGTCAAAGAAAATATACAAGATGAAGAAGTTATGAAAAAGGTTTGCAGCCCTTGTGATCTGTGAGAGTGAGCAGTGGTACGCATGCATACCTCACTTCCGTTTTTTTTTTTTTTTTTTTTTTTTATTGAGAACAAGTTTCCCAAACTGTGTACTACATCATGCTATACTGGAAAAAGTGCTTGAAACGTTTGTCATAAATGAAAGCATAAACTGTCATGTATTAAGTCCATGTGGCCACAGCCGTCACAAAGGCAAATCAACCCGGTTGGAGGGAAGAGTGAACAAAAACTAAAGTAATGCATGCTGGAAAGGGCAACTAAATAAAAAGAATACAAACATTTAAGGGTAATTTATGTAGATTCCAGTTAAAAAAGTTTTAAATGATGGTTATTGTTAATTATCTACAGTTAAAGCATGTTTTCTACTGTCAGCAAAACAACAACTAAATGTTTTGTTTTTCTATTTTATAGAGTTTCACTCACCTTAATTTATTGTTATATTAGTCAGGGTTAATTTAGTGAGCTAAAGCTTAATTAAGAAGCAATGTGACTTTTGTTCATTATCAGTAATTATCAACAAAATAAGCATAGCTTAATGTGTTAGCATAACCATTTAGATAATTTTGCCAGGACTGAGTCATACAATCAAATTACAATCACTGTGGTAAATGAACCACTTGCGAGAGTAGCCAAATTTCAACAAACAGGCATCAGGACTTCATGAGTCATGATTATGATAATCAGTTAAAGGCATTTGCACTGCAACTTTCCTTCAGACAGTCAAATGAAAGCCTAAAACTCTATGTTAGCATCATGAAAAAGGTTCAAAACTACAGCAAATTTATAAAAAATGCCCAAGGGATCAAGAGACATTTGATAAAACTGATCCACAAAACAGGGACACAGTTTAGCTCAAAACATAAAACTGTAAATGGAAATATTACTACAATTCAAGCGTTTTGACCTTTGTAACATTACTTTAAAACCTCAATGAGGAAAAGCTCAGATGCTGAACACAGACGGGCACTCAAGGCAGGCTGGTTGTCAAATCTCACAGAGAGCAAGTGCTCTCATATTTTAATTGCTCTCAAATTTTAATGCAGTTTTGTGCCGTAACCATCTGACAAATCAGCTACACAAGCTCAAATAAAGTCTGTTTTTGTGGGACTAGGTGTAGGAAAATCAATTCAATATTGGGATTTTTTGCTTCACAATTTTAAACTTGATTTTTTTGTTAATAAAAAAACTTTTCTTCAAATAAATAAAAATCCATTATAAGATTGTCATTTTTATTGTTTTTCTTGATGTTTTCACAAGCCTTCTTGGGCTTTATAGCAGCAGAATAATGATCTGTGCTTAGTTTTAGACTTTTTTTTTTTTTTTTTTTTTTAAATCTACAAATTCTTCGATATCGAAGAATTGTGAGAATCGCAATTTAAATCTAATCGGCACCCAAAAGAATTGGAATCAAATCGAATTGAGACAAAATTATATTGTCACAGTCCTAATTTCTACTATGCTCCCTTATAGCCGACAGGAACCTTCAGTTATAATTACAGAGAATCAATTATATTGTCAAGAGACATATATTGAGGCCAGTTTAAAGCAGAGTGAAAAACAGGATTTGAGTAATGACAATGTCACACAGATGGAAAAGCACATGAATTTTGAATGGAAAAATGTTAAATGAAATTAAAATGAAATTATTCTGACCCATGGTATTACCACATGAACAGGTTCTGAATCACTCACACATATAAATAATGAAATGGCAGCAAGCTGTAAGGCTGTGAAGGCTAAATCCTGTTTATGAAGGAATGCTTTTAATGGTGTGTAAGTGGAAAAAGCTCCAGAGAAATAACTACAACTTGTTCAGAAAAATTTGAAAAAAAGAAAAAATATCTTGAAGCTTACAGGCTTAAAACTATCAAAATTTATATAAAATTGAATTAAAAAAGAGGGACATGGGGGTGATAAAGCCTGTATGCTTTAATTTAAAAATTAAGCTAAATTACATATTTCGTCACAATTTAATTTGCTCATTAATATATAAATATATATATAGATTTTTAAAACAGGATTTTTCTTCCACAGGTAGGTATTATAAATTTCAACTCACCGTCTGCAAACATATAAGAAAGCAGTATAGAAAAATAAAAGAAACATAGAAAAGACAAAAACAAAAACAACAAAAGAGTCAAAGCAATCATGGATGCTGGACAAAAAAAATACTATTCTGAGAATCAGATACATTTTTTGTTTGAACAATAAGAAATACTTCACAGCAAGAAACTAAAGTAGCTGAATAAATGAACATAAAAAAAGAAAAAGATTTCAAATACAATTCAACTACTAAATGGATGTTATATTGAATAAATGTGTCAAAATCAGAGGCTACAAGTCCATTAAATGTTAGAATTTCAAAGTACATCGTTTTATTGAACATTACAATTATCTACCAATTTAAGGAGATGTGACCTCTGTGATAATAATGCACTTTCATACCTTTAAGTGCAATAACCTTGCTGGCTGGATTCATGATGGCGCTGTCAGCTGAGATAGGCCTGCGGATAGGTGTATTGGGGTCAGCCAGGTCAATGATCACCACCTGAGTCTGCTCACCAACTTTCTCCCGAACACAGATGAACTTATCCGACTCCATGGTCAGGGTGCTGAAGCCAATGTTGGCTGGATTGATTCCTAAGTTCTGGAGCTACAGCAAGAAGGTAAAAACATTTAAAATGTTAGAACATAAAATGGCTACAAAAACAGTCTATAACAATGCTGGGATGATGTTCTAACCACAGTTTTCATTTCCACTTCAGAAGGATATTTTCTTGTTCATATGTTTGCAAACTAGTTGGAATTTCCTCAGAGCTGCCAGGCCAAACAGGGCAATTTCCTAGATTGTTGTGAAGGCAATATTGCAATATTGCAATATGGAATATTCATGTCACGGGAAATGCAATATCCAATTAATTCAAACCCAGCACACCTTAACATTTTGTATCATGAATGTACAGAAACTAAAACCGTTGTAGTTTTCAAAGTTTGAAATGCCTAAATGACTAATTTCAGGGTTCTTTAATTATGAGTTCTTTTAAACGTAATTTATAAAATAATGTGCTACTGGAAAGAGGCAGGCTCTGCAGAGCATTATGAGCATGAAAAAGAGAAACAAAAAAAGCGAGCAGACTTGGCTTCAGAAAAACTGATTGTTGAGTGCAAAAACAGTAACGAAAAGGATACAGCTTTCAGCTCACTTATGACTCCAATACAAGAGCCAACTGATGAGCTTACAAATGAGCAGCAGCTGTCAAACAAACTGAGCTGTCAAAGTCTCACGGCAATTAAGAAATCAAGGCTGTAGTTAATCCAGAGCAAAGCAGTAAAATAAAAAGCATGGGCAAATGAAGAAACTGCAACCACACAACAGAAAACTGGCTTGCCAACCACAAACTAAAACGTTCACTCGACTTGTTGCAGTTAATAAAAATAATTAAATATTTAAATAAAAAAATTGTTTTGTCAAAGATATATCCTGGACTATCCATGCAGATCTGTTTTCTGTTTTTGGTAAAAACTAACCTGTCAGCACATCACACTGACACAACAGTAACCAGTAAGGACAGCCACTACTGATGGAGATACCACAAGACCTTTAGACAAACCACCACATTTTCTCTTCCTGTGAACCAGGCAATGGTGTCACAACATATATTTAAGGAAATGAAACTATCAAAAACACTTCCCATAGGTCAAGTTGTGTTGTTGCAACTTCCTCTACTTTTGAAATACTTAATATACCACAGCTGTACCACATTTATAGTATTACCAAATACATTTTGATCATCATGTCCAGCTTAAACCTGTGAAAGTAGCTGTGCACCGAAACCTGTTATATGGTCGGCAGCTTCGCTTTTGTCAACTTCATCTGACACTTAATGAATTTCATTTAAAAGCGTGCAAGCATGTTTCATCAAGGCCTTACACATACATTCTCCAGGAACACAGCCATCCAAACTGATCAGCCAAAGAAGAGGAAGTGATTTTGATTCTGTGCTCCACTTCTTTCAAAGGAAAGAAAATCCTGAAGTCTAGACGCTTTGATAACTAACGATTTACTCTCTTTACATGGTGCTTCAGAATCCAGAGGAACATTAGTACAAGTTCCCATCACAAAGTTAACTTCTCAGAAATTCCAAAACTTGAACCAACTAGCTAAACGAACATACAGGTATATGATTCGGGGACTTGTGCTGTTAAGTAGCAATTTCATGTGACTGGTGTATTATTGAAGACTGATTATTATTGATTGATTTTTAAAGCACTAAAATATAAGACTGATCTGACCATTGGCTATCCTTTACACTTAAGTGGTGATTTTTGGTTGCATAGTAAATCAGAAGATGCACCCAATCATTAACAAGGGTACAGAAACCAAACCAACACCAGCAAAGATTTATTATTAAAGTCCAAAGTAGGTCCTTTAGAGTCGATGTCCTGCAGGTTTTCATGTATCCATGCTTCAACACAAGGGGCTCACATTATTTGGATCTAACAGCCTATGGAGTTCTGCACAATGATTAATTTGAGTCAGGTGTGTTGGAGTAGAAATACATAAAAAACCTGTAGGGTTGTGACCCTTGAGGAATGGAGCTGGACACTTCTGATTTAGGTTGTCAGTCCTTTCTGGTTCAAAGACAATGTGTCAATTACTTCAACTAATATAATAAACTTCACCTTCTTGGGGTGGGGTGGTGTTGCAGAGGATGCCATTGCCTCATCATGGTAAGTGAAATACTGCTGTTGAGAGTGTCAGTGCTGGTAATGAGGTTTTAATAGCTTTAGCACACCAAATTTAAATATATATATTTTTAAATAAACTAATTATGGTAAATGTTGTTGCATGAAGTATAATACTTGAAATATGGTAATAGACTTTGGATTTTCAAATAATTCTTATGTCTAAAAAGGAAAAAGAAAAAATCAAATAATTTAAATATCAATTATCAAAGCAACAGTCAAGACTTTGAAGTATTCAGATCCATATTTTTTCCTGATCATAAAATAAGTCAAGTTAGATTTCTGCCAGACAGAGTGCCGGACCTACCAGAAACGGCAATAATTTGCCCATTTTTGTTGGCAAAAGTGCCATTTAAGGGTTGTTAGTTATTTGTTTATGGTTTCAATCTCAATTTCTCATAGTTCACTGCTAATCAACAAACACAAACCCGCTATTCCGAGAACTGCTCAACGAAATGTTAACACCTTCTATCAGCGACACGACACACCCTCCCCAAGGCCCTGCCCCACCCACATTCTTTTAACAGATTGTAGTCTGGATGCTTTTCAATGGCACTTTCATAAATGACTTTACAATGTTACTACCAGCTACGAGAGAAGAAAAATCATCTGAAGCATAAGTGTTTTTTTTTCCTTTTAGTAAGGGGGATGACATCTTGCAGCTTCCAAGCTTCTTATCAATGCCATTGTCCGATACAGAAGCCTTTCTTATGAGTTACAATTCATTCAACACCAAATAGGAAATCGCCCAGAGAGAGAATATATGTTTTCAATAATACAGAAAAGTTTGACATCACAGAAGTGTATGGAAGCCATCATCTTACTTAAAAAGGATGGGCTTAAGATCGACTTGAGCTAAGAAAGAACTTATTTCTGACATTATCCCAAGCAGCTGAAGTAAAATCCAATACTTTGTGGCTTACATTTTGTTTTATAAATCATCTGTTTAATCTGAGGGAACCAGACTAAAATATGTCCACGTGTTGAGCACAAGGGGGGGCGGGGGGGGTCCTGACCTTCATTTTTAAAAAATTACTTTTTTTAGACAAACGTTTGTGTTCTTTCACTCTGCCATTTTTCTCTGGGATCAGCAGGAAGTCTTTTCATTTATAACAAAACACGTTTGTAAAACAGGAAAGACCAGCATGGCCTAATTGCACTGAATGTTCACTTGGCCCTCAGAAAAAGAACAACAAACTAGACAGCTGTATTAATGGTGGAAGACTGACCACACCATAGTCTAGCCTGGGAGACTGTTCAGTAATGGAAACCGAATAGTAAACCATTGCTGTGGGCCAAAACTGTGGTGACATCAATAAACAGGAATTTGAATGAAAGCAGGTCAAACCTGTGGAGTTAAAATCAATGCAGTAAAACATTTAGCTTGTCTGAGCCTTGGTGTTGTTGCTTTTAGCTTGTCTGCTGACGCAAAATGACTTAACCTCTCAATCCATTAATGGCTATTTAACAAGAAGGTTACAAAAATGAGAGCACTGGAGACTGGACAAGTCAGGGGAAAGCGAGAGTCTAACTCTCCTGAACACATTCAGATTAAAATGTTATGCAGAATTTGTCAAGCTTTTTGTATCAAGATATTAAAATGGAAATAAAAGCACAGTAAAGAAAAATGACAAACTGGATGGCCCACTGATATAGCTGAGGCTAGCTCAGTTTGCAAGTGGTAATGTAGTAACAATTTATTCACTGTAAATCAAAAGTTACTTTCAATTATACTTTGCCTTGCTTTCACTTGTCCATTAGCAAAATTTTACTTCTCTGCCTTTTTTCATATTCATATTTTCAGAATAGTCTTCAAAACTGCAACAGCAGCCATCTTTAATTTCTTAATATTTTTATCATTCAATGTGAACATACTGAATGTTCAAGAATAACAGCAGTAATAAGTACTGATGTCGGACAGCAAGCAGCAAAACATCCATGTTGGACTTTGAATATATCATGTTAATGATCTTTCCTGTGCAAGCCCACCACTGGTGGCGTACAGTGCAGGTGGTATGTTGATTGTCTCCCATCTCCAGTGACTCAATTGCGCTCCCAGGAGCTTTAGGAAGGAATCTCAAGAGAGGCATGGATGACTACTGCCACCTGAGTCTGTCTTTCCCCCATTAATCCTACAAGAGCCTTAACCTGCTCGGTGGAGTACAAAAAATGGTGTTGAATTTTTACACCATCCAGATCAGCTCAATCATCTTCTGCCTGTCTCAGTAATAAATTGAGTGACAGCCAAATTTTCTGACTTTTAACAGAGGATTCCAGCCTACAGTTTACTTAAATATAACATGTTTTTCTGTTCAAGTTATTGATAAAAGTCTGGATAAAAAGCATCAGCAATTTAGAAAGTTCATACAGTTATTTTCTATAAACCTCAGTTGCTAGATAAAGCGGTGGAAGTTTTGTCTGACACTTAATCCAGTGTTCATCATAAACAAAAAATTTAGTTGCCAGTTGTTCCTAACTTTCGTGTTGCATAAGGACCAAGTAATGAGCACAATTGATACAGATTCCCCCAAATAAAAAAGTAGAAATATTTCTGAAGGGTGTTTCATAGCTAAACATTATCAATATTAAAACAATTTCATAGATTGTTTAATCTTTGATAAGGAACCAGCTCTCACATCTTATTTATTCTTACTGAGTAATTGACCTTTCACAAAACCCCGCACCCAATTGGTCATTGTCCTATCACAAATTATTAGTCTCTGACTATTTAAACAAGGTCTTACATCCCCCAAGATAGTCAAGAGATGTGACTGTGGATCATGTAAATCCGACTGTAGGTATTTCAAGAGTTTGTCTGTGGAGTTGTGTTTTTTTTTTCCCCCTTCCCAAAATCAAAAACAACTGGAGCCGTGAATACAATGAATAAAACGGAAAAGGCCTCACTGCCAGCTGAATGTCTCAAAACAAGTAATGTGCAAGTATATTATTGATCCACTGCATATTGCAACCCTTTTTCCCTTGATCTGGAGGATATTACGCTGGGATTGCTCTAAAACAAGTTACTAGCACACACTAGTATACAACCTACCCCTGTCATGACATTCACTAACTCTCCATCAGGTACAGAAAGCTTGACAAGCGTAGCAACAGTAACCAAGGGTCAAAGTTTTTGCAAATTGCCAACTGAGTTCCTATTGGTTTATTTAACTTGTAGGCGCTTCCTTTATAAAGGAAAGCTAAATCTTGCTCAGCATTTTTTTTCCCCCCCAAAAGCCCTGCTCAAGTCCCACAAGTGAAAGTTCAAGGTAGGGCTGGGAAGGATGTGCTATGCAATGTGCTGAGGCTTGCAGCAGTTCCCTGCAGTGCTCCACAACAGGAAACCAGAGACCCATTGTGTACTAGGACTGAAACAACAGGTCTGCCCAGTACTAACTCCTCGACTACTATGGACCACTTGTGGGGTACATGTGACCAGCCCTGGGGCAAAAAGAAAGAGGGGCTGCTTTGCTGTTAGATAAAGAGAAGGGAAAAGTAGGAAGGAAAACATGTGTTTCTGCTGCTCATCCATCTCCACTCCACACCAGTTCTTGCTGAGCTGGTTGTGAGAATGCAGTTTCCTTTTTCTCCACTTTATCTTGCATTTAGACAGGGCTGCAGAATGTTAAGTGTTCAGCAGATCAACATGCTCACCAGTCTGTCACGAGTTATCAGCTGGTCATTTACTAACACTGTTCAAAGAGCAACATGGAAACTTTGTAAGGTGAAATTTCAATTGCATACTAAACTAGCATCCCTTATCTCTTAGCCAGCAGCAGCAAAATATGAAAAACTGACAGGATCTACTGTGATACATCAGCAGAAATTCATCTTCAACAAATTCATAGAGGCAGCATGGCCAGAATACAGCTCTCATCCCTTTAACACTTCTCAGGAAAGTAAATACCCTTTCAGATTACAATGTAATGCCAGAACAATTGCCATTCATTTCACCTCTAATTGCATCATTTCCTCACTTAAATCTTAATTCCATTTTTGATCCACTCCTCATTTTTTATAATGTTTAGTGTAAATAAATTAAACTTTTGTAAACATAAATTACTGCATTCATTTTGACATCCTTGCAAGAACAAAATGCAAATTGAGTGCAGCATGTAATTATGCTTTTGTATGTAAGAACAGAACTACAAATCATAAACAGTTGTATTTTTGCATCAAAAACTTGGCTTGACAAAGACTGTTTGTTTTCAAAATACTCATTACAAGGCAACCTTGGTCATATTAGACAAGACTAAATTCAGAAACAATTTAAAAGACCTCTCTCTCACACACACACACACACACACACACACAAGGATAGGTAGAACACACTGATGCAATACAAAATAATTTTCTCAGTTTTAAATAGCTTTCTCAGTCTTGCCCCCTCAAAAATTGTGTTATTGGTGATACTCAGTGTAGTTATTGTGGCTTTACATCCATGCTACAGTATAAACAACAATCAACATAACATAACCCCAACAATAAATCAAGCCTGCTAGGACAACTATACAGAACACACTCAAGCATTGTGAGAATTTCACATGATGTGTTCACATACTGCCATTTAAATTAAACCAGTGCAATTAAATTCATTTAACTGTAGTCACCACTATACAATATAAATGGGTGATGTATAAAAGTGCAAGCTATGCAAGTTGACTGGACGACAGAGAGCAGATAGTTGCAGAGTCTGAGTGAGAGTTACAGAAGAGAGGAAATGGGAGATAGTGAGAACAACAAAACACTTTCTGCTGACTATGTGCATAAGCTTTCTACTCTATAACCCCCCCCCCCCTTCAAAAAATGTATATATATCTAGCACACCAATGAGTCATCTGTGCAAACCTCCCAAAAAATCTATTGGTATTAATCTGATGTTAGTACAATTAGAGTATATTATTTTATGTTTCCAGTTCATATGAAACTACTTTGCCGAGCCTACATGTGTTAAAAATCACAACAGTGGCAAAGCATTAAGTGTGAGCCGAAGTCAGTCTTGGCTCACTCAGATCATGTGACTTTACTATACTACTAAAGAGACAGAACTTGCTTCCTGTTTCCTTCAAGGCCATTTTACTGAAGCTAGCTAGAAGCCAAATACAGCAATGCATTAATAAATTATTGAACAACAAGTGACAATTTTCCTACATATTTTGCTCAAACAATGTTGAATGAAACATGTATGAAACAACATATGCAGGTCATGCATTAGAAATAGCTGTGAGAGATCCATTGGGAGTTGATTAGTCACAAAATAACCATATGAACTGAGAAGAGACAAATAAGCAAAGTCACACTCAAGTCACAACATGATAGCATAAGTCATGACAATAAGAGGCTAATACAGCAGTAAACGGCATGCAAAATACTTAATCTTTTAAAAAAATAAAAATAAGCTATACAAACTAAACTACATTCATTTCCACAACAAATGCATGTTTCAATTTCAATGAAAGTTCAAAAAAAAAAAAAAAAAAAAGTTACCAGAGCAGAGCAATATTACATCAAAATATCATTATAGAGTATTATACAAGCATTTTTTAAAGAGAAAGATAATCTAGTAAAGTTTTTATTGCATGAAGACATTGTAATTCAACATTTTTGTTGTGCTTTTTCTGCTCACTCCCACTCAGGTAATCAAAGGGCCTTAACAAAAAGTTGAAAATAATTTAATAATAATTTCTTTGTTTCTATGGACACAAAAGGCCTTTGCACAACTTTGTAAGGCTCAGCCTCCATACCATATCTTGTGATAAGCCCATTAACTCATTAGCTGCTGTTTTATTAATTTAGATGGCAATGTCTAAGAGAACTCTGGTGTGCTTCACTATGACTTCACTTTAAACAAAAAAAAAAAAAAAAAAAGAAAAGAAAAAGGAGACTACACATGTTCAGCTTTATCATTGAAAGCAAACAAAAGCTGGACAAAGCTCGTCGCATCCATTTGGTTTGAACAAGGACAATACAATTTTCAAAGTCTTACATAGCCATTAGACACAAAGACAGGCAGACAGAGACAGAACTGATCCTGCAAGGAAAACTATTCTGTTAAAGAAACAAATACCAAAGAGGTAACAGTATAGAACAAAAATGAACAAATCAAGAATGAAAAATTAAATATTTTGTATTAAAATAAAAATAAAAAAAACCTACATATTATTCATTTCAACGTAGATGGGAAATTAGATGTTCAATCTATTGCACCTGGAAAGTTGGCACGAGTAAAACAGGCTTCCTATTTGCTTCCATTTTGGCTACAAGTACTTCTAATAGGGTTATAGTAAAAAGGTGTGGCTATACAAAGGAGAAAGCATCCAGATTGTGCAAATGTCCATACAAGGACAATAGATTACAACAAATATATGTCATAAGGAGTAGCTGTACTATCGATGAATGATAAAGATAATAATTAATTTAGCTTTTTTGTTTGTCTTTTAAATGATTTAATACACAAGATTGCCTTGCACGGTGAGTGCTTGAACCTCAGCCAACTTGGGCGAAGTCAACCTGCTTGGGTTGACGGATTGTTATCCGAGACACCACATGACCATTCCACTACCAGCCAACGTGATGTCCTCTTGGGATTGAAAACCCACTTTCAATGAGGCAGGACGAGGCACACATATAAATAACTTTACAATAAAGGTTTTATTATATTCACTCGGTATATAGTTGGCAAGCGATGTGTGAGCAGGGAGTCTAAAGAAATAAACTAATTTATGTTGCTACAAGTCATTTTAACATTACCTTTAAAAAAAAAACTAAAAAAAAAACTAGTTGTTCTTAACACATCATTGACAGCCAATATTACACTAGGCGCTGCTGCACGTAAAAAAAAATGATTATTCGAACAAGCATTTCCGAGATCAAACTTTAGAAAAGCTGTCAAACAGTTTGAGACTTAACTATTATTCTTTTATAAATATAATTTACTTTAATACATGTGGGTTTTACCCAGTTAAGTTGGAAACTAGTGTGGCTGGTTAGCCAACAAGCTAGATGCTACCCGAGATAAACGTCATCCACCCTGTCAGGCTAGTTAGCATAGCTAAAAAAAAAAAAAGAAGCTAACTTAGCTTGTTAGCTATCTTATACTTGTGATAAGAAACTCTCTGAAGTAACGATGTAGGGTCTTGAGGTTAGGACTGAAAGACTAACTTTATATAACAACTTAGTTGTTCATTCATCCACATACCTGCAGGTGCTCCTGAAAGCGAATAGGCAGGACCTGAGCCATTTTCTTCTGTCACTCTCCCCCGGCTTCTTCTAATGCTAACAAACTACGGCTGCTTCTATCAGGTCCTAGCCGGACAGCCAGGGAGCCTCTAGACTAAAGTCCAATACTGAGTAAATTTTAGGCTTTGTTTAAAAGTGTTGTCAGTCCCTTCACTGTTTACTTGAGGTGTTCCCCAGGCTAATTACTGACTCGTACTACACCGACTCCCTGGACCTGCAATGGCGATGGAGGTTGGTCAGTCGAGAAAACATCCCGGAAATGGAAGTATACTCAGTAAGGCGGATGAATACGTTGTCACGCGTCTTAAAAGTACTAGTTTTCCCACTTAATTATTATTTCTATACCATCTACACCATGTTTAACATCACGTTTGAAATATATAGAGGTCAATTACTTTAAAATGAAAGCATATGAAAACAAATGTTTGAGTGGAACTATTTCTTTCTGTTCGCCCTTTGATTTTTGCCACATCATTCGTCTTTGTGAATTAACGTCATTCCTACGCGCATACAGAGGTTGTACACTTGTTCCTCATAGCCAATCAAATCACTCTAAACCAAAGTTGGAAATTAACTTTTATTTCTTCAATTAATTAAAATATATATAGTATAGGGTTATTTTAACAGACTTATAATGTGCACGAGGGATTATTGTGACAAGATAATCATGTTATTTTATAAAGCATACGTTTTAGTCCAGTCTAAAAGTTGACATGAAAATTATCTGGACACATTAAAGATCAGACAGTCTGTTTAGTGGCAGAACAATTAATGTAAAAACATACATTTATATAATAGTCCAAATATTTGCTTTTTGTTTGAATGAGTTGGAGCCTCCAACTCAATCTGTTGGTTTTCTTATATAGGCTGTTATGAATTGGCTTTCATTATGTCTTCTTCCTGTCTGTAAAGCATCTTGAGATGCCATTGCCATGATTTGACGCTATATTAATAAAGTTGAATTGAATTGAATTGTTAATTAAACGATTAATTAATTTATATAATATCCCTTCTATATCTATTTTAGGGTCACAAGCTGAAACCTATCCAAGCTGCTAAGAGGGAAGGTGGGGGCGAATCCTAAACAGGTTGCCAGTTCGTCACAGGGTCAAGACACCCATAATAGGATAAACACCATTGATACCAGCACTGACATCTCCTGTCAGCTTTGAACAGGGGTGCCCAGCTCCAGTTTTCAAAGGCCACAATACTGCAGGTTTTCCATGTCTTCCTGTTCCAACACACCTGATTCAAACTAATCTTTCATTGTGCAGAACTTCATTGGCTGTTGGGTCCATTTAATGGAAGCCAGGTGTATTGGAATAGGGACACATGCCAAACCTGCAGGACAGGGGCCCACAAGGACTGACTTTGGCCACCCACTGGGTGGAATCTGTAATCCTAATAGTCATGTTTTTGGAGTTTGGGAGGAAGCTAGAGTATCATAAAATTATACAAAAAATCATCTTAATCAAAACCTGTAAACACTATTTCTGTGCTTGGGTGCCTCTCAGTAGTCACTTCCTTTTTTACGTCTACAATTCCTGTTGGCAGAGGATGTAAAGTTATTGCTCAATGTAACATTGAATGCTGGAACCTGTTTGCAAAGACTTCATTTTGTTGAGCCAGCAATTATAGCCTGTGAAGAAAGAGACACTGCCGGAAAATGAGTGTGTAGCATTTGTCAGCCCCACATCAAAAAGCCGAAAGAAAGTTGTAAGGTCTTTACAAATCTCACTGCAAAAAGCCCATTAAAGTAAAACAGTTCAGATTTGTACACACTTTATTTAATCAAATCTCTGTGCAAAAGAGTATTATCTGATAAAAAATAACCATGACCCTAAGCCAGTTCTGTAGATTATTATGTTGAGCAAATAAAATATTGTGGTTTGTGCATTAAATTGTAAAAGTAAACAATTTAAAAATACATAGCTACATAATTTAGTTATCTCAAGCATAGAGATGAGAAGTAGGCTATAAATAGTTTAATACCACTCATCACATTAAGATACACATTCAGGCTGAAAGAGCACCATTGCATCGAGCTAGTTGCTTATTCATTAAATTAATTAAAATCCATTTGAAAGTACTCAAATAATTTTTTGTCACTGAAGTTTCTTGGATTTGCCCTTGATGTTGCATCACTTCAGCTATTTTTCTACAGGACAACATCTGGGTTGGGATCCACCCTGAGTAATCTTTGAGCCAAGCCATACAATCAATGAAATTAGGCTATTTCAAAAATAGATAATATTTTTAGAATGCATGCTTCACCATAAACATGCATTCACTTGCTTACATTCATGTTAAAGAGTCCATGATATTAGTCTATCTAGTCTTCATGTTGTTGTTACCATGGACACAGACCAAGGAAATAGCAGTCATACGCACTGAAAGAGAGGGAAGGTTGTGTTAAAAGAGTCGCCTTCAGACTCTGCAGGGATACCACACTGACCTGCCATGGTGCGAATTAGCCTCAGCTTTCATGAAAAATTAGAGAGAGTGTTGGTAGTTGTGCTGGTCGTTGTACAGCCTCTGTGCAAATCATCCCATTTACATTCCAAAGCAGCACATCCCCATCTCTCTTTAATGTAGCTCATCACCACGAGCACAATGAAGAGTCAGAATAGGTCAACAGAAGTGACAGCTATAAGTGATGCTCACGTTTGAGATATGTGAGACACATAGAGCAAAGTTTACAAAAAGATAATTGTGTCTTTCACAGATCTCAAGAACACTCTCGTGCCTTGGCAAGGATTTAAGCACAGATGCAAGCTCTGTCTTCCTGTGGCTGGGAGGATCCCATCAGGGATGACTGAGTGGGACTGACAGTTAGACTCAGAGCCAGGACTGAAAAGCTCCAGTGGTTGCTCTGCTCTCTCTGTTTTCCTTCCTTTCTCTTTCCTCTAGAGGTGCATCTGCTCCACTTTACAGACAGCACACTTTACATACCTACTCTTTCTGTGTCTTTTTGCCTGGCTTTTAGTAGATTCAAGTTCATTTCACCTCCTCTGTCACATAAAAATGATACAAATCTGGAGGAAGAGCTCACAGGCTTGAACGCATCATCTCCACCATATTTGTAATGTCCTTTTTTCACAAACACCCTTCTGTCACATGCACCTTAAAGCCCAACCTTTGAACACTTGTCCAAGTGAAGTTACTAATTGACTGAGTGGGCCTTTGCTCTGCTGAAGCAGACAGAAGCACCATTTGTAAATGACTACAAATATGATCCTAAAGCAGAAACAACAATGTCACATGGTTTTGATGTAGGACCTAAAAATAATATTAAATTTTGCTCAGGATTGGAAAAGTTATTGCTTTAGTACTAAAACAAGAATTAAAGACCAACAAAAAACACATTAAACAAAAACTTTTAGCTCTCTTTATGAACATGGTTTTTCATAAATTCTAAATCATGATTAGAAGAAAAATATTCTTAAAAAATAATTGATTGCATTTTTTTTTTCAATCAAATCTCATCTTTGCACTGATGAAATTTTTCTGTTTGGAGTTGGCTGCCATCTAGTGAACTGAAGTTTTAATAGACATAATTGACCAAAGCTCATATAAAATCAAGCAGCATTTCCCTCCAACAGTTCAAAACAAAAGGTGACAGAGCCTTTGCAGCAGGGACCACTGCTATGTGGAACTCCCTCTCAGCCTGAGATCAGCTGAGTCAGTGATCTGTTTGGAAAAAGCAGCCAGACACATCTTTTTCATCTTGCTTTTACTTAGTTTTGTTTGTTTCTACATCTTTTCTTCATGTTTTATGCTGTTTTAAAGTTTTTGTGTTTTGTTTTTTCTTTATTTATTTCAAACACATATACAATACAAAACAAGGATGCACATTTGCATTACGTTATACTTTGTTTGAGAAGGAGCAGAAGGAAACATCTTTCCTTAATGTTTTAAGTTGTTTTAAAGTTTTTGTGTTTTGTTGTGAAGTGCTTTGTGATTTTTATATTGAAAGGTGCTACATAAATAAACATTTACCTATTACTTACTAACAGCATTGAGTACTTAACGTGGTCATACATTTGTTCATTCCTAGTCTGATTCTGCAGGTCTGAGTCTACATTGTACTGAATTAGAGCACATATGAAACTGGACCTCCTCAGCAAAACTTCCACCTGCTTTCATGCAGTAAAGTAAAGAAGTTTTCCTGATTTCCATTTTACATGTTGGCTCAAAATTCTACATTTTACAATAGAACAATGAAAAAGACTGCATCAGTATGAGTCACTGCAGTTAACTTAAGCAAAATTGTACAGCTGGGTAAGATATAGAATAAGATTAACTTTATTAATATGAGAAGAACTTCTGTGATAATAGCTGCTTGGGAGTAGAGAAGGAGAACTTCACTTTGTTGATGATACAGTATTTCTCTTTCCAAAGAGGACATGTTATCAGTGACCTGACCTCTTAATTTTCCAGTAACAACTCCCCTTTTTTTTTTTTTGCTTCATCCAGATAAACTGTTGCTGCAGTAACTTCTCTCTCAACATTGTTTTTCTTTGCAGAACCTTCTTAAACAAAAATCTGCGAAAAGTTAAGCAATGCCTGCCCGAGTAGGGAGGTGAGGAATACATCCACACATAAATGGTTTGGTGTGTTGTTTTAGTGCTTAAATGGCCCAAATTTCTCTTTTCTTCCTTTTTGCTCTGCTTTGAGCACCAGACTTATCAAAACTAAACAGCAGACCAAAATATCCTACCATATTCCTCCTGTTCAGTTTATTAACTTTTAACCTCTTTATCATTTTCAATGTCAAAAGCTGCAGCTTTGTTTAATTTGTCTCTGAGTTGTTTGTCCCTGAGGCGGGAAGGAAATCAAAGATATTAAAGTCACCTTGGAACAGCCATATTCCACCCTTCTGCTTTTAGTTGCACTTTTGCAATGAAATGACATTCATTTAGCAGTTGTATGTATCATTATATATATTGCAGCTACAGCACAACCGGTGGCATGATTCTGTCAGCATGTTTGCATGTACGATGGGTATTAAGATAAAAAGTACATGTTAACCCACAAGAACCCAGAGTGACATATATGATACGTACTGTTTTTGAGACATCTGGCATTGCTTTATGAATTTAGCTTTAAATCTTCTGGAATAAAATGTTATTTTTTTCCAGTTTTTTCCTAATAGACACCAGATAGCCAAAAGTCCAATGATACTTGTACTTATATCACACTTTTCCAGTCATGTTGACCGCTCAAAGCGCTTTAAACTACTTGGCAGATCACCTTTTCACACACACACACACTCATACCCCAGCAGGCACTTTAAGGGGCAACTTGGAAGACTACGCTATAAAAATGAAGACAAATCACACGGTAAAAATGATAAATATCACAAAAAAATTTCACATTTGTTGAAGGGGACAAATAAAGACCTCACAGAAAAAGACTTGTCTGATCATTTTTTCATGGGTTGGGTCTCTATGGGTTAATTTGGGAAACTTGACAGAGAGATGGTGGTACAATTGGAAAAAGTAAGTTGGAAGTTTGGTCAGGATTATTCAGTAAGAAAACAACGTAGGAATAAATCTGCAGTGTGGGGTGCAGCGTGCAACAAAACCAAAGATCAGTAACAAAAATGTAATGCATCATTAAAAGCTGTGTTTCTATTGGGATCTTTCCACTTCACTAAAACAATTGTTAAGTTTTTATCATCTACTTGCATGGGTCCACACGGGGGCTGCCCTATTTGTGCCACTCTTTTAACTACAGTGTCTCTGTATGGACAAAGTTGTCTGTGTGAAGTAAGAACCCTCTGAATTTTAAAACTGCAGTACCAGATTTACTTGACGGGTGCGAGAGCACCGTTTGGGAAAAATAATCCCTGAAACAAACAGAAGACAGGATTATGCTTTTACAACACTGAAGCTGTGGTTACAATATGTACTGCAGTCATCACTGCGCCTGAGGCTACTGAACCAGTTTAAAGTAGAAGAATTGTGGCCACTGATGACCACTATCATTTCACATCTATGCTTGGAATTTGAAGTTGTTTCTGTGCCCATTTTACTACAAGATGTAAGTAATTCTTGCCCACTTTAACTTTTATGTTAACCACCTGATCAAGTGACAGCATATATAACTGTTAGGATGACGTTTGTCCAACACTAAGTGGGAATGTATGTGATATATTTGTCCTGTCCAGATATTCAATATTTAACAAAGCACCAGTTAAAAGTTCAACTGTATCTTAACATGTCCTGTGAAGGGAGTATAATAAAAACAACAACAACGACAACAACAACAACAATAATAATAATAATAATAATAATAATAATAATAATAATAATAATATAATAATAAAAAATTTTAGTTGAGCAAAAAATACTTTGTATTCATTCAGTACATTTTTTTTATTGTATTCTACCAGTTATTGTTGAAAACTAATGACAAGTGCTACATTATGCATAGCTTTGCTACATCAAGGATGACAGCAGAATGTGATTTTCCAGATTTAAGTAACCCTGTTACTAAAATCACTGCTTCTATTGAAACACTTGAGCATGCTTTGTGGCTTAAGTGCCTCCAGTTTGTGCAACAATGGATCCTCTCTCAACCCAAGGCCATTTAGATCTTTTCTTCTTGCCATGTCATTCCAAAATTGGACTCAGCACTGGTATACACACAGAGCACTGGGTGGTGAATTTACTATGCAGTGATGTGTTCATATTCTCATTTAACCAGGTTTTTACTTTTATTTGTCACTGGTGTGTGTGTAACATGTCAAGCTTTAGCCTTGACCCTGCTGGGCTGTCCATGTAGTAACAAACATGCAAGCACACAATCATACACACTCATGCACATACAGGTGGTTAAACCTTCCCAGAAGCTCTTTGTGTATTTATTTAACATTAATGCAGAACTTTTGGGAAGAATTGTGTGCAATATTTTATGCTTTCAGTCCAAAGATTAACACAAAACAGACATAACAGATTTATGTTATATCACACAGAAATTAAATATTAACCATGATGTCCCTCTAGGGGAGGAGTTTCTGCACATACAGCACTCCCACAAATCCATCCCTCTGTGTGGTTTGCAGACCTGATGGGAAAAACACAACATGAAATCAAGTAAAGGTAAGACATTTAAACCTTTTTTTAATTTCTCTGTTTAGGTAGACTTCATAATTTCTCTCATCCATGGCTTATATTTGATCATATTTCACAATCGTACATTTTTAAAACTTTACTCATCTTTCTAATGGTTTTGATGAATAGTGGCAGCTGTGTGATTATGCTACAAATGTCATGAATGAAGTCAGTTAAATATTTCATGAACATAGTTTGAATGAACACATTCAGTGCAGATAAAAAGGTTAAACATTTTCAGATGGTTTAATAGTATGTATGCAGTAAGCTGAGCTGCAGCAGTTTGTCTGCTTGTATCTGGGGGGAAGGTATGTCCGAGAGCATTAAAAAAGAAGGTTAATGGGGGGAAAAGCAAACAGTGACCCATTAGCTCATCAGAGGTGCCCGTGGAGAGTGACAAAGAGCTGGAACTCTGCTGAGAGCAACTGTGTCCCGTCGATCACTCATCTTTTATCAAAACAGTTAGTTTCTTTTATTACCATGTGTCAGAGAAAACAGGACTTAGTGTCAATGTCAGGTTGGACTGTACAGATAACAAGTGCTGCAGATTACAGGACAGTGAAGGCTCAGTGTGACAGCTATAGACATTTTCATATCACTTAATGGCGCCTGTGGGTGTAGGAGGGAAGCATGTAGTTGTTGTTTCACAACAGCCTTAACCTCCCAGAAGTGCACAGGGTCAAAGCACCATAAATGGACGGATGAATGGATCCTCAAGATCTTTTCTTCACAGCAGTGTCAAGTCAGATCCTATTCAGAATTTTCTATCTACATTCAGTTAAGAGACTGTAGCTAAGTAATTTATGTTTGTTTAGAATAGAAAGGGAGGAAAGGGGTGTATGTGCTTGCATGGTATTTGTGAAGGAGATTATATGGTGTGTGTTTTTAAATTAAAATTTTGGTGAGGGAGGGCTTTATTTTGATAAGCAATAATTGTTTTCATCATGTAAATCATGATGTGTTGCTGTTAGCATGAAAAGTGCTTCATAAATAAAGTTGGAAGTTGGAAATGTGAAAATGAGTGACCATTTTCAAATAAGTTTTGTGTGTTAGAAAGAGATGTCAACTTTTCTTTCAAACACAGAAGATTGGCAACTTTATGTCATGCTATAGGTTTCGACAGCTCAGCAGTATGACCAGGATACGGCATCCTGAAAACCATAAGCTTAAAGGAGAAAATGCATTCACGCAGGTCATTAACTGAAGGATTATTAAAACTTCTTTGCTGTGATGGATAAAAACACTGTGCAGACAGACATCATCTACTGGTTGAAGTAAAGGCTATGGAGATGTCCTCCAACCACCATGCAGTTTCTATCCCAGCCTAGAAACGTTTGCTACCAGTCAGATATTGTCTCCCCACCCATTTCTTCTGTATCTCTCGAACCACACCAACAATATACAAATCCAAAAGAGACACTTCTGCAGAGATAAGATAAACTGCAGACAGTAAATAAAAGATGTGGGGGATGACTGTATGTAGGTAGGTAGAGTGAAATGAAATTAAATGAAATGAATGAAATGAAAAGAAAAATACTTTATTAATCCCAAAGGGAAATTCAATGTAACTGCACTTAGTGGTGCTACAATGAGGGTTTCCAGCTTTTTGAGTTTACACGTCAAAGCTTTCATGGGCAACATACCTACGGACAATGCAAAATATTACAATAACAAGCAATCACACTTCCTTTTGGTTATTTATGTCAAAGGGTAGTGGCAGCCTTGTCTTTACAGAGGAGGATCTGGATTCAAGTACCTTTTGTGCCAACAGATGTAAAGCACTCTGTGCGCTTGTGGGGCAGTGTTGCTGGATTATGGCAATTGATTGATACGTGTTATATAAACTGAGAAATAAAGATTTCTAATTAATAAAAGCTCAGATATATGAATATAAACCATATTATATATGGTTTATATATATATATATATATATATATATATATATATATATATATATATATATATATATATATATATATATATATATATATATATATATATATATATATTTCAGTTTCTATGTTTTGTAAGTACTGTCATGTTTCAAGGGGACAAAGATTATAGATAATGAAATAAAGTCAAACCCTATTTTATGGTGCCTCAGCTGATAGTTAAAGTCAGCAGACGTATCATCTTGGGCTCAGATAGCAGTCTCCTTGTTAAACTGAAGTCCCAGAACTTAGAGGACAGAACAAATGCTGTAAGTTCCTATTACAGTACGATACTGTGACAGTGTGGTGTGTGTAATTACAGTATGTTGCAGTGTAGATGAGGACTTTCACAATGTGAATTTCATGCTGCCAAAGTCATTCACTTCATATTTCTGTTTTTTATGCTGTAGTGGAAGTCGTCAGTTTGACAGAGTAAGTCAGTTTTTCCTTCTTTGAGTCAATGCCTAATCATTTTGAATTAACTTTATTGTTCAGCTTCAAACAATCAAGCAGATCTTAGTCCTGAATAAAACTTTTGGCTATTTAGAATTAAAAGTATTGTGTGTGATTTTCTATGCAAGTCGACTTTTGGAACGCAGTAATCTGAAAGACACTGAGCTACAGATAAAGCCTACTGTAAACAGATAAATAATTTTATTACAGGTGAGGTTGTGTAGTTAAAGAGGGCTTTAAATGATAATGTATTTGCAATTGTCTGAATAGTATAGCATGATAAATTTATTGTATAAACATTTAAGAAAACAGCTGAGACATGTTTGAGGTTTGTATCATTTTTTACACAGAAAGAGAGAAAATAAACATGTCAGTTTTTAACTTATTTAGCTTCCATGCTTATAATTTGACTAAGATTTTCTTGCAGATTAACAAAAACATCTGTATCTTTTTCTTAAAGGAAATTTACATTTAATCCAAAAGAGGGAATAGACAATCCAGTGATGGTTATCACAGAGAGTGCAGGTACTCGACATACATGTTTTTTTTTTCCCACTATCTAATTAACATGAGAAAAGACCTCCAAGAGTGACAGCTTTTTTCTTGCATCTTCTTTTGATTCAGACTCAGTGTCAACACCCAGGCTACAGCTGTGTTTCCTTAAGCGAGAGGAAGGGGAGACTTATGGTTTCAAACTGCGGGTGGAGAAGGGTTGCCATGGACACCTGATCAGAAACGTAGTATCGGGAGGTATAGCAGAGCGCAGCGGCCTCAGAGATGGAGACAGGCTTCTGGAGGTCAACAATTGGTATGTTGACGATGCGCCACACTCTGAGGTAAGGTGAGCTTCCTCTAGAGGCCATACTGGTAAATTATATGATTTTAACATGTTTTCCACTGTGTGACTCAGGTGTCTAGAAAGATAAGCATAAGTGAACACCAATTATGCTTGTTAGTGCTGAATGGGGAGGATTACGAGCGGGCTGTGTCACAAAAACAAGACCTGAGAGTTCTTGCCAAAACCTATAAAGATGGCTACGAACCACCCAGGCTATGCCACATCACCAAGGAGCCATCTTCAGGCCTGGGTATCAGCTTCACACCTTTGGAAGGTAACACATCTCCTTAAATGTAGAGTATGTAAGATTTTCAATATTTTCAAAATAAATTAACTATTAAAATAACTACAATCATAATTTGAGAGTTTTTTTGAACATGTAGGTTCCAGTCTGTCCATATTTGATGCGTTATTGAATTACAAGTTTAATTAATGACAAATGACAAAAAGCACTTTTTTTTTTACTGGTAGGTAAACATTTAAGAGGGGTCTTTGTCATTAATTAAACTTGTAATTTAATAACACATCAAATATGGACAGACAGGAACCTACATGTTTAAAAAAAACTATCTAATTATGATTGTAGTTAATTTTTTAGTTAATTCATTTTGAAAATATTGAAAATCTTACATACTCTACCTTTAAGGTTGCAGCAAGCTCAAGGTTTAACAGCAGATGTTTGTTGAGTTAAAGTCGATGCAGGACTTAGCTGCTCCTTCTGTGTCTGCCCTGTAGGGGAGAAAGGTCGCTTCTCAGTGAGTCTCGTGGCAGGAGGTTCAGCTGAAAAGGCAGGAGTGCGTAAGGGAGATCGTCTGGTGTGGATGAATGGGGCAATGGTGTCCCATCTCACACACTCTGCACTCAGCAGAATGGTGAGTGCTATCGTTACATTCACTATGCATTGATCAAATGTAAATCGAGATATGTTGAAATTAAACAAAAAAAGAAGTCAATTATACGGAATGACGTTAGTTTACAGGCATGTGTACCAATGATCGTGTCTGTCTTGTTGAAGATGAAAAAATGTGGCAATCACATCACTATTCTAGTGATTGACGGTGAAAGTGAGAAGATCTACATCCAAAAGAGGATTCCCATCCTACCCACAATGGCTGTCACACATAAACTCCCTTTCAGAGCCAGAAAACTCCACCTGATCTCTGGGTCTGAGGGCTATGGCTTTCTCCTCCGCCTGGAGAATACACCATCAGGACGCACATGTAAGGAAACCAAACTTAGCTCAAACTCAGATACATACTCTGTTTTCCCTGTTTGATTTAAACACTGGTGCATTTTTAATCAATAGATCATGTTCTGCGAGAGGTGGACAGAGACAGTCCAGCTGAGAGGGCAGGTATGCGGGATGGAGAGATCCTCCTGGAGGTCAATGGAGAGTCAGTGAAGTCGCTGACACATGCTGAGATTGTGGACAGAGTAAGACTGAGTGGTAAACAGCTATTCCTGACTTCAATCACTGCTTCTGGGCTGGAGTTTTATACCCAGGTGGGTATCACTGAATGCACCTCATCACTTATAGAACATATTTTTTAAAAAGCACATGTACATCTAAGGTCCATACTGTAAACATACTTCATTATTTTCATGGTTTCTTTCCTTTGTTTTCCCCCATGTAGCTGGGTCTGTCTCCTCTCCTGTTTTGTGAGGATGATGCTGCTGAGAAAAATGCAGATATTCAGACATCCCCAAATGAAAAGAATAGCTTCAGCAGTCTGAGGCTCTGTACCGTCCAAAAAGGACCACTTGGCTTTGGCTTTAATCTGGGCTGTGACCCACAACGTCCTGGGGCTTTCATCAGTCAGGTTGGGAATAGCTTTGATTAGAGAAAATAAACACTTTTAATTTTTTTGGTCAGATTTAGTTTTT
Source organism: Telmatherina bonti (assembly GCF_933228915.1). Taxonomy (NCBI): domain Eukaryota; kingdom Metazoa; phylum Chordata; class Actinopteri; order Atheriniformes; family Telmatherinidae; genus Telmatherina; species Telmatherina bonti. The sequence continues at coordinate 30,036,603 of NC_136628.1, read as the reverse complement.
CATCTGTCTTGCTTATTTTGCTCTCTCTCTCTTCCTTGTAGGTGGCTTCTGGTGGTCCTGGGCAGAGTGCTGGGCTAGTTGTCGGTGATGTTGTGGTGGAAGTCAATGGACAAAATGTGGAGGAGAAACATCTGGAAGATATAATTATGCTTGTGAGAATAGGGGGACGTTTTCTGTCATTGCGAGTCATGGATCAGACAAGCTACAACAAAATGAAACAATGTGATGCTCCAAACACTGATGACATAAAGAGACAGGTGAAACAATTAATCATTGAACATAAGAAATATTAGTCTTTGTTTCATTCTCGTTGTTTACATTTTTTTAATTAGAGAGCACTATCTTTACCCCACGTTCTTGTTTATATCTCTGTAGGACGAAGAGGATGAATATGAGCTTTCGATTTTGTGAGCAGCAATGATTCTGGATCCTGAAGACTGTCTGCCATCACAAATACACTTTAGTATATTTCTGATGGAACAAGAATGCTGCCGTGTTCAGTGTTGTGGACTGAGAAAGTCTTCTGCAGCAATTACAACACTTAACTTCAGTTGTGTGAAATGCATTTTTTCAAAAGAATATCAAAAGGAATAAATACTCTACAACTCACAGATCTCCAATCATGAAAGCTGACTGAGGAAAGTTATTTAGTTGTTTTGTTATGTACCATAATTTATCAAGAGCTGATAATGAAGCAAGTGCAATTTATTTTCATCTGTTTGAACTTAGAGTAATCTTAACAGTGCAATATTTAAAACACGAAAACTAAACCTTTTGAAAACATGACAATGATGTTAAGAGATGTTGAGTTTCGTTAAAAATGCGTATAACTCCTGCCAAAAAAAAGTTTGTATTCATGTCCATTTGACCAAAGCTGTTATGAAACTGACATGACATTCATGTCTTCAATAAACTGCACTTTTGTTTCTGTTTCTCTAATTAATGCTTTAATTCCTTTAATGCATTTCATCTAACAGATTTCATAATTATGCAAATCATCAAATGAATGCAATTGAACATGGTGCGCAGCAGCAAAACAGAAGTTGGGAATTAGTTTTTTAATCAGTCACCTATAGGGACTCGGATTAAATTTATTTATGAAAATCAGGTTAATGAAGTTATTAGAATAAATCAGTACAACATAAAGAGCGTAAAAATTGCACAGCCACTCGCATTGATTAGTAATGGGTGTGTGTAAGATCTGGTGGTGTATAATCCAGGTGCCATAAAGTAAAAGTAATGTCCGCCAGCTGTTCCAACCAGTCACTAAACCAGCTGAAATTATTAAGCTCAGCCTTACTGCAAGGTAGATTAGTCTGTCAGTGAAATCACTTGTTCTAAATGCACAGGTAGTCCCAAAAACATGACAGGACTTCTACTTTACTTTTACTTATACTTTATTCACCTCTGGTCAGATCAGATAAGGTGGGGCCTATAACAGCTGCAACCAGGTGAGAGGTGGTACATCCTAGATCGGGGTGTCCAGCTCCGGTCATTGAGGGCCACAGTCCTGCAAGTTTTCAATGCATCCCTGCTCCAACACAGCTGACTCGAATGAATGAGTTGTCATGCAGACTTTCATGGGCTGTTCGATCCATTTAATTTGAGTCTGGTGTGTTGAAGCAGAAACACAGAAAATCTGCAGGAGAGCGACCCTCGAGGACCGGCTTTGGACACCCCTGTCCTTGATGTGTCTTTGGAAAAATGAATAACAACAAACAAAAAAAAAACTGTCTTTTGGTGCCCTAATTCTATGTACAATCTTGAAATAGGGAAATGGATCAACAACTTTTTATCCTTTTCAAAAATGTGTGACAGGTAGTCTGAGTTTAGGACACGTGGTTTCCACCATGATATTTTTTAATATCATAATTAACTCGAGGTTTTTCTGGACCATGAAACTGGTAAATTTCTCCCCTCGTACCACCATAAAAAATAGCTAATTTAATTGAGCAGATAGAAACTAACTGTTTCTTTAGAAACTAAGATAAAACAAGCATCTAAAGGTTGCTGGTAGATCTTGATGACCAAACTTGGCCACCCCTCCATTAAATGAATAATTTTAGAATATTAAAAACATTTTCCCCACACGCATCACATAAAGCTGTTAAAATGTTAGTCTGGACCCAACTCTTGATTTCACCCTGGAGAAACTGAAATTCATTAACATCTAAAAAGTATTTCATTCAATAACCTCTTTCAAGAGGCAAAATGATGACATTAGATATTTATTACCCACAGAAGGATATTATTTGTGATGTAGTTTAAGTTACTTTTGCTATTTGTATATAAGATGGGAAAAATGAAATCAGCTATAAGCATGAGATGGACTGACAGACCAGCATCAAAAGCTGCTTTTTGCAGGTAGATCCCATGATTAGACTCATTGGTTGTTTCATCCGTTTTTGATAATCTTCTGGAATCATTTGAAGTGTCATCCAACTAAAAATAAGCTCAAAAGTTAAGATTAAAATAAGATCAAAATTAAAGTTTTTATTCAACAGATGCAACAGTGTGATTCAAGAGTTTAAAAGGCTTTTTGTGAAACTGCAATGATTGTGATCCAAGAAATTAGCAACTAAAATTAGCTACAGATATGGATTTAAAAATTAAAGAAAGAAAAATGTATAGTTGACTGATTTCAAGCATAGTCAAAGCAAAAAATATGCAGATTTAGTTCTGTGTGGAGACAGCTCACACTGCAGTGCTGCAACTCTGGTGCATTTCACTTTGTTCACATGCTGCATGTAGTATTTTTCTCCATGAGAATCACAGGCAAATACCAACAAAGTCCTGCACAGAAGCTTTGAAGCTGGAATTGCAACATGCATTACTCTTGCATAGAACCACAGCAAGTGGGACATGCGATCATTCTGTGTTGTAACTTCTAAGAGGAAGCATGTCACTATTAGAGCTGACCCGCCATTGTATTGCACAGCCTTATTTAGTTCAGAATTTTGTCTTCCTTCTTCCTGCTCATCACTTCAACTTGTTCCCAGGTTATGTTAGAAAATATTGAGTATTATTACAATGATTATCGGTATTATTTTTACATATGTATGTGCAGATATGTGCAAACATGTATGTGTATGCATTTGTAGTGCACATATCTATGTGAATGTATATGTGAAACATGCATTTATACAATTACATTGTCCTGTAAATTATTCATATGCTTCCAATAAAGCAGTGTTTCTCAGTTACAGTCCTCAGGGACCTCTGCCCTGCATGTTTTAGACACATTCTACCTCCAAAGCACCTGAGTCACTATTGAAATTCCTCATCAAGTTCTTTGCAGCCTGTTAACGAGCCCTTTATTTCATTCAGGTGTGTTGAAGTAGGGTTGCCTATAAAACATGCAGGACAGGCGGGCCTGAGGACCGGATTGAAAATCACTGCATTAAAGGAAAGGGTGTCAAACTCCAGTCCTCGAGGGCTGGTATCCAGCAGGGTCTTGTTATTTCCTTCTACCAACACAGCTGATTCAAATCAAATTGATCCAGCAGCTTCTTGTCAACCTATTTATTAATTTCCATCAGGTGTGTTGGAGCATGGAGACAACAAAAACCTGCAGGATACTGGTCCTCCAAGACTGGAGTCTGACACCTGTGGAAAGTCACTATAGCAGGGTTGCCCAGCTCTGGTTCTCATGGGACCATAATCCTGCAGGTTTTTCCATGTATCCATGTTCCAAGCCACCTGACTCAAAATAATCACTCATTGTGCAAAATTTAATTGGCTGGTGGATCCATTTAATGGAAGTCAGGTGTGACTTAGGACATCCCTGCACTATAGTGATTCAAATCATTTATGATTGCAAAAACTAATAGTTAATACTGACTTTAAAAGAATAATTAAAACAAACTTGATTTTAGTGATTGCTTCAAAGAATTGTTCAATAAAATAGTTGACAAACATATTAGATTTTCATGTTTGTTTTCTTGTTTTTCTATATTTAATTTTAACCACAACTCCGAAGCCTTATTTTCATTAAATCTTTTATTTTTACATTTGTCTATTTAAACTATTTCAGTGACAGCTGGTTTTTCTTTCTAAATGATTACATATAAGCTGATGCTTGTGACTGTACACTTTTGTTGTGACCTACGTTTTACATTCTTGGTGGAGGCAAATAAAATCACCCTGAACAGACAGAAGGAAAAAAAAGTCTGTTTGCTGTTTAATCACACTGGCGATAAAAAATGGGAAAGTGTAGGAGCTACCTAACCCCAGAGGACGGCAGTAAAGAAGACTGGCTGCTCCCGTTGACCTTCGAGGAAGAAAAATAGCATTGCTAGATTTTGTGCAGGCACTTGTTTGGTCAGCTGGAGTCTCTGGTCCTTGGAGTGGAGGTGACATTCAGTCGGCTAGCAGAGACTGGGAATATATTGCATCGATTAACTCTGCATAATGGCACAGGCAGTGCAGAAACTGGTTGCTAAAGTACCTACTCTGATCGGCGGTGAGATATTTATTTATTAAAGCAATTAGTAACGGGGACTGGTATAGTTCTCACAGTCCATAAATAAATCTTCGACAGGCCGAGGCTGCTGGTGTTACGGTAACACAAGTGTCAATTAAAAAGAGCAAGTTTAACGTCAGAGACTGCGATAATATGTTGATTTGTATAGTTTCATTTAATATAAATGTATCTTTTTGTGTGTAGTCAACGTGGGCATCTAAATGTTTTCATCAGCCGGTTTTAAGAAAAATAGCTAGGCTAATGCTAGTTAGCAGCGTGTATGGAGGCGCTGCAATGCAAAAATGAAATGAACCCCGATGTGTTTGTTGATAACAATTTTTTTTTTTTCCTCCCTCACAGCCGCTGTCACCTATTCCAAACCTCGGTTAGCAACCTTCTGGTATTATGCCCGTGTTGAACTTGTTCCTCCGTCCCCTGCCGAGATCCCAAAAGCCATTGAAGGGGCCAAAAATCTCATCAATGGTTTCCAGACAGGACGCCTCGGTCAAACCACTGTCAAGGTACACCACAGTTATTGTCTGGCACAGATCTATCTATCTCTCTCTCTATCTCTATAGACATATATATATATATATATATATATATATATATATATATATATATATATATATATACACACACACACACACACACACACACACACACACACAGTTGTGCTCATATTTATTCATACCCTTTCATTAAAAAAAGGAAAAAGAAAAACAGCTGCGTGTAAAATAAGCTGAAATGGACTAAAATAATAATAAATAAAAATTTGATGAAAATCATTACATTATTTTCTAATGCTGGTTTGATAGAATTTTAAAAAAAATTTTTTTTAAAGCAAACAAATAAAATAATTTCTTACATATTACATTACTCATAAGCTAATATTTTGTTATGAACAATCCTTTAATGTTTCCTCTACAGTCAGATGTTTTCTGTTCATCTCAGTCAGACTTCTGCACCTGTTGACAGGTATTTTGTCCCACTGTTCAACAGAAAAGTGCTCTAATTTGTCCAGGACCAATTTGTTTGTTTTTTCTTTCTTCAATGCAATTAAATGAAAAAAATTGTCTTTTATAACTAAATTATATTTTCGCAAATTTTTAGTTATTGTTCCTTTTTTAAGTCTCCAGTTATTTGAGTGACTGTTGTAAATTCAGCCTTTTCTTTAATGAAAAGGTATGAATACATTTGAGCACAACTGTATAGATACCTCTTTCATATCCAGTTGTTGCCAAATACTGTGAGATGGCACAAAAGGTATGATAAAAACATAGAAAAGGGAAATAAAAACAATGTTGTGTTTTTTATTTAAGACCTTGTTTTAATAAACCTTTTCCCAGCTGTTGGTTTCTGTTATACTTCACTTTTAAAACATTTAAAATCTTTTGCTTTAGCGCATAAACTTTGTAATTTTGTAAAGTGTAGAAGATTTGGCAAAAACTATTTTAAATTCTAATGTCTTTTTATTTTATAGTTTATTTTATAGTATAGTTTATTGTAGTTCTAAAATGTTATCTGAAAGAATGTTATCTCAGTTTCTTGTTTTATTTATTTGTTAGCATTTGCTTATGTGGTATGTTTCCATCAATATTTTATTAAATCTGCATTACCTGAAATTATATTAACTGTTGTTAATACAATTTCAATGTAGTTATTTGGAATTGTTTTTTAGATTTTGTTTTATCATTTGCTGTAACTCATTACTGACACAAATCTTTCACTTTGACTGAAACAAATTTTAACCCACTAATACTTAAAAAAATATATGTACGTATACCTTGGAATCAAGTGTTTCAGATGTACTTTATTTCTAAAAAGTATTTTTTTTCCCCCCCTCGTACATAAAGAGAGAGAAAAAAGTTCAAACTTAACCAAAAATTCTTAACAGTGAACATGACAAACATGCCCTAAGTTGACTATTGAAATGCTCCCATGTTTGTGTTTTGAACTTGATAATTAACTGCATTATTACAGATTATAAATGATGAAAAAAATTAAAGTTAAACATTAACTCTCATTTGTCAGTGGTGCCTTACTTTTGCAAGGTTTTCTTAATGTTATTATGAATTAACTGAAATGTTTTCATTTCAGGATGCAGTAAGGAATGGGCTGGTGGCCACTGAGGTGCTTATGTGGTTCTACATTGGAGAGTGCATTGGCAAAGGAGGCATAATTGGCTACGATGTCTGAATTTTTGGACTATCATCAATATTTCCTTTTTTCTTTGAGCGTTATATGCTCAACTTCCTGTAAAAATCCTGGGAACCAATAAACAGATGTCTATTGTTTGATTTGTATGTTTTTTATATGTTGTCCACAAATTTATTAGGACCTAATTTTTGTATAAAAATCATGAATTTAACATAAGGCAGCTAAACGTACTGAAACTACTGTTAATGGAATGCATCTTCCATCCAGTATGAATGAGATCCAGTGTTATACAGTTGATGTGTGGTTTTTGCATCAAATCACAGAAGCAAAAGTAATGAATCCTTTGGATGCATTTTATGACTTCAGCTTCAACTGTGTTAAAATATTTATATTTTTAACTAACAAAATGCAATAGCATTGCTTTGTTCAAAACTGGACTTAAATTGTCAATTGTGAGGAAGAAAGTTGAAAGAAGACTTCCAGTAGCAATCACTTGGTTTAGATCCTACTTAATATATGCCTGTCAAAAAAACGGGACAATCAGAGAAGCAGTAGGTATCGTACAGTTACACACTCAGTCTTGTGGAAAACAAATGCACATAAATACTGGCATAAACTCTTATTTATTTTATCTACTTGGCTAAATATGTAATATCTTGATTAAAGTAATTCAACTGATAATCTTTAATACATAAAGTGTTGAGGAAAAAAAAACTGTTAAATGAAAATCATTAACCCATGGAGGTCTGGTTTCATAATCCTGTCTAAAAGAAAACTGGAAAGATCAGATCACAGGATGTTATCAATTCATTCATTCAAAATGAGCTTAAATAGTTTGTCTGGACATGATCCTGATGAGGCAATGGATGTTCTGAGGGATCCCCTTCCAGATCTGGATCAGTGCATTAATTAACCCTTGGACAGTCTGTGGTGCAACATGGCAGCGCTGGATAAAATGAGGCATGACCTCCCAGAGATGCTCAACTGGACTTCGGTGTGGTGAACAGGCATTGCATTAATATCTAGTTGGTGGCTCATTTCTGTATGAGTGTACCTTATCTATTGATTACTGCTACTAATAATGAAATATTTTATTTGCTGGTGCCTTTCAAGTCACCCAAGGTCACCCTGACGATAACAAAAGCAATCTATTAATCTGTTTACATATGAAGTTGCTTGATAAGTTAAAAATTGGAAGTGCACATATCTTAGTCTGAGTTAGTTTTATTTGACAAAGCGAGCACAGTTGGTTCATGTGCTTTGCAAAAAGACTGCTCTGAGGTGCACTTGGTACGATAAAAACACCTCAGCTTTGCTGTGGACTTAGCATATTAATTCTGAGCCATTAATTTAATATTTTTGGATACCTATTGATCAAAACTCCAAATACAGCTAGGCGCAGAAATATTTGTACAATAAAAAAAAAAAAAAAAAAAAAATTTCCCTCTGCATGCCACCACATTAGATTTCCTACGATATAGGTAAGATGTAATGAAGTACAGCTTTTTAGGTTTAATTTAAGGTGTTGAAGAAAACTATCCTGTGAAGCATTTAGGATTTGCAGCCATTTTTGCAAAGTCTCCACGTTTTGCTCCTCCGCGTCTAGATGAGCCAATTGAGGTGGCTTGGGCGTCTGGTTTAGATGCATCCTGGATGCCAAGCTGGTCAGGTGTTCTGGGCAGAGAGCCCCTGCGGGAGGAGACCCTGGGATAGACCTCAGAAATACAGGAGGGATATATCTCGACTGGCCTGGGAATACCTCGGGATCCCCCCTGATTAGCTTGCAAATATGGCTGGAGAGAGGGGAGTCTGGGCTTCCCAGCTTAGGCTGCTGCCCCCCAACCCAAGCCCGGATAAGCGGCAGAAAATGGATGGGTGTCCTCGTTTTAGGGGACAATCAACATTAGTGTAAATAAGATGTCCAGTCCTTTGCAGGGCAATGACTGCTTTAAGTCAGGAATTTATAAACACAGCCTAACCTAAGTTTTAATCATTTTGTGACCCTTTGCTCGTTGCTTGTTGGTCTCTCTGCCCACAAACTCTCTGAATTCGATGGTCAGATGGCTTTAGATCTGATGACTGACTCAGCCTTCGCAGAACATTATGCTTCTTTGGCTTAAAATACTCCTGTGTTGCCTTCACAGTACGATGTTTTGGGTCATTGTTCATCTGTTCTGTAATTTGACATCCAATCAGCTTTGCTGAATCTGAGCAGAAAGTAAATTCCTAAAGCTTCAGATTTCATCCAGCTGCTTCCATCTGCAGTCGCATCATTAGTAAACATCAGCTGACTCAGAGCTGCTGGCAGTCATGCATGTTTTTGCTATCGAACTGCCTCCACCATATTTTACAGCAGATACGGTGTACTTTGGAGGACGAGCTGTTCCAAGCCTCCTCCGTACTTTAGTCCTCCCATCATTCCTCAGAATGCAGTGTCAGAACTGAGCAAGCTTCATTAGATAGTTTTTGGTAAAGTCTAATCTGAGCCTTCTATTCCTGAGTGTGATGAATGGTTTGGACTTTATGGTGAACCCTTTGTATGTACTCTCATGAAGTCTTCACCTTATGGTAGATAGTTCGGTCCTCTAGATCTACCATCCTGCTACTTCTTCACCTCTTTTCTCCTTCATGGACATCCAGGTCTTTTTGAGTTCCCAAGCTTAAATGTTCAGTCTTTGACTCCACTCAGAATGTCTCAAACTGTTCGTTTTATCACTCCTAAAATTTATTCTATCTCTGATTGATTTATTCTCATTTTTCAAGCCAAAGGATGCCCTGTTTAATTTAACATTCACTGAAAGCTCTTTTGGCTGCAGGATGTGAGTTCATGTCAATAGTTTCCAATGCAATGCTGAACCTGAAATCCGCTCCAGACCTTCAACCTGCTTGCCTGCTTGATTGACAATTAATCATGAGGGAATGAAACCACAGTTTTAGAGTTAACCATCCAATTGCTTCTGGGCTTTTGGGGAAAAAAAAGGAACCTACATATCAGTAAGATGTGTTTCTTACACCTTTTATCCCATATAAACAAAAAACTTTCTAATTAAATCTGAGCAGAAGTAAATAAGCCCATTTTGATTAGATAACTATATTTTGAGTTTGTTCTGGTAAACACATAGAACTTGTGTCAGTATAAATAGACCTGACTCTGGATCAGGGGTTCCCAATTTCCATTCTATAGATCCTGCAACTTTTAGATGAGGCAACCTTTCTCCAACACCCCTGAATCAAATAGCTGAATTCCCTCTTCTGCATGTCATCCAGCTCTGCAGAGGCCTGGTTATGAGACATTTATTTATTTGTCTTTTTATTTGACATTTACTTGACCTAGATTTTTCTTGTCTGAGACTAAAGGGAAGCTCATATTTTCTAATTGGCCAAATTACAGAGGGGCACAGGTAAAGGGCTAATGACAAAAAAAAAGAACTTTAAATTAGAACAGCTTGTACACAAATGAATTTTCTTCATTTCACACTGTTTTTGAGAAAGACATTGTGTCAAATCCAGATGTATAAAAAATATACAGTTTGAACCTGAATCTGACATTTCACACCGTTTTTTTTGCTTGGCCCAGTTCAGGGGACTTTCACTAACTTTTAAAATGATCAGTGCTGGATACTACAAGATACTCAGGGGAGGCAGTGTACACCTTGGACAGGTCACCAGTCCATCACAGCCAGGTTTAACCAGTGTTCCTGTTTTATTTGACTTTGGTTCAGTTCCTGGGATCAGCCAGCAGAGGGAACTCTCAGCATTGTGGATATGTCAAGACTGTGACTAATACATACATTTCTTTCTAAGGAGGTACTTTACTTATTCACAGATGCACTTTGATCAATAATGGGATTCATAATCGAGTTAATTCCTTGATTGGGCAAAATGGCAATTTATACCATAACTACAGATACTACTGGAACTCCTTGACTCTTGTTATTTGTTGTTCTGACAAAAACTAATAACCATTTCTGACTGAACCTTTCACTTCTAATCTGATGAAGAATTTAAACTGGGATTACAACACAGAGCTCTTTTTTTTTTTTTTATTTAGAACTATCAATGAAAACAAACTTTTGTCACAAAACACCCATTTATTTCAAATGGTAATTATACTCTGGCTGCCCAGTATAAGGGTAAACATGCACAAAATTAAATAAGAGTTAGTTGATATGAAAGAAAAAACACAAAAAAATGTAGGACCTGCAACTGATATTGGAGATATTTGATAATTTCAAAATATAGCATCATGAAATGACCCCTAAAATACTTTTCTTAAACTGTTAAAATTGTAAAAAAAAAAAAAAAAAAAAAACAAACAAACAAACATACAAACAAAAAAAAACAACAACAAAAAAGACAAAAAAAAAAAAAAAACCAACAACCAAAAAACAGTATTATTCATACCTTTAGAGAATGAAAGTAGTTCAGACAGTTTTGTAATGATATTAGTCAACACTGGAACAACATATTAAAAGAAAATGACGATAATTGCATTATCACATAAAAATTTGCCACCCAGGTTTTAGATAGAATAGTTTGGGGCAAATAAATTTTACAAGTGGACACAAAAGATTTACAGATTTAATTCTTTCATAGTAACATTAATTACACTGAGATGTAACATTATCAAACATCAACCTTACTTGTGATTATGCAAATATTGTGTATTTCAATAATGTTTGAGAAAACTAAGATTACAAAGTGTTTTTACAGCACAGTACAAAACATAATAAAGCATGTGATGTGTAGAGCTTAGAAAATGTAAATACAAAAATTTTTTCCTTTGAAAAAAAAAGTCCAATAAGGCAGTTTGGTGTGGTTTAAAGATTGTTGCAAAATACATATATATATATATATTACCAAAAGCATTGCTGTATAATTTGAAAAAACTTAAAAATATTTATATTGGTGTTCACTTGATTTGGCAGATCTTGACGGAGGTTCCAACTCCAAATCCTGGATAGAGGGGCTCGACAAATGTGGTGTGAAACTTGTGCAGGAGGGTCATGCTGCTGCTTATACTGTAAAATGCCAGCACACCTGCAGTGTGATCCAGGTACACGCCTATCCGGGGGGAGTGGGGTCCACTGACAGCTTTGTCTACCCGGTTATGCCAGGCAGAGTACCCCGAGTCAGAACAGAGGAGGCTCCAGGATTTGTCGTTGTAGCCCAGCAGACACAAGGAGCCCTTTCCCTTTCTGCTTATCCCCCTGTAGGCCACTCCAATGGAGAACTCCCCGCTCCACTCGATCTCCCAGTAGAAGCGGCCTCCTGACAAGCCCTCTCGGCACAACACCTGAGCAAAGCTGTCAAACCTCTCTGGGTTATCTCCATAGGGCTGCAGGTCCCTGGTGCGGATGACTTTTCTGCTATTTTCAGAGATGTACAGCTCCTTGTAGGCTGTGCTGTGGTCCAGTTTTAGCTGACAGAAGTCTAAGGAGGGAGAATTCGTCATGTTTATTTATCTAAAGTGCTCTGATCTGGAATAAATCTAACTTAAGTGGAGTTATGAAAGTGTTTTTAGTGAAAAGTGCTGAAAATATTCATCATAAAGAATAAACAAGAAATTACTCACATTTGACGAAATCAGCTCTGGTTTTTGGCTCTGGAGGAGGAGCGCTGTCCACCATTATTTCTTTGCCTACACATGACAAAACAGTGTGTTAGGTCATGCTGAACCGCACACCGCACCCACACAAATGCCTTTAATTCTTTACCGATGGTGATTTGTCAGTCATTTTTTTTCTGACTCATGTGTGATGCAATCAGTTTGTGGTTTCACTCCTACAATTTAAAGCAACTATATCATCAACCTAAATAATAATTAACCCCTGCTCTGGTTTTGTATTGCAAAAGAACATGATAATGCTCACCTCTGCTCCTTCTGTCCAACGTTCGACTCTCTGTCGTGTAGACTGGGACCTCATTCACTGAAAGACAGAACAGGTTTAAGTGAAAAAAAAACAGGGTTTTCAGTCCCATCTTGTTAAATGTGTTTTTCTGTTTATTATGTTGAACCTGTCTTGGAGATCTTGAGCAGTTCCTCCCTGCCGAACTCTTCGAGGCGCTCTTTAATCTCAGCCACAGCTTTCCTGACAGCCCCAAAAGAGAAGTCAGGATTCACCGTCACTCTGGGTATGAAGCCGTCATCAGTGGGGGTGCACAGGTAGTTGAAGTTCTGATGGGAGACGGAAATTAAGAGAAGTTTTCATCTTTTAATAATTGTTTTGATGCTTGGGACAAAGTAGAATGAAAAACAACCTGAAAAACAGACAGAATTACAACAGCGCTGTAAAAGCTTCAACTAACCTGCAAAAAGTGGATGTGGTCTTCTGTGCTGTACAGCTGCTTGAGGCCAGACTCCTTTTTCTTCAGCTCATCAATCTCTTGCTCCAAGCGCTCAATCAAAGCCTCAGCCTGGTTAAAAGCGGCTTTCTCATTGATGCCAATCAGTTTGGTCACCTCTGCCCTCATCCTCTCGATGGAGCGTATCATGTCTTCAAACATCTTCTGGCTCTCCACCATGGCTCTTTGTGCGGAGTTCTGCACATAACAAACGGGATGTTCAGCGCTTTACAGATGAAACCGATTGATACTATCATTTTTAAACATGCAAATCAGACGGATGGTAAAAATGAAGGCCTTACTTTCAGTGAATCCACAGCAGTCTTTAGTTCTTCCAGCTCCTTTACCCTTTCTTGGCATTTTTGCCTAATCTCAGCTTGGGAGACTCCCAAGAGTTTCTGCAGATAAAAAAACAAAACAAAAAACATTACAAAACCATTTGCTTTAATGTTTTTCCTAGCAAGCACTTCCAAACTGATATCTCTGCCGGCCTCCGACCATTTTTTATACAATGTTACGATGGCTGACGGTAACACATCTCCTGGATGCAGTTGCATGTTGTTTTCCAGTCAAAGACTATTTGTTGGATGAGGACAGACATTCTTTCTCATCAACAAATATCTAGGGAGGCCCTTGGGCATGCTTAATAAACCCCACTCAAAGGAACTTCTTAATGCGGCTCGCTTTTATCCCAGAGGGAGAGATGGAGGGGAGGGGGGGGGGGGGGGGGGGGGGATCTGGAGAAGAATTCTGTCCATGTCAGGAATGTCAAACTACTGCTGCCTGACTTTTAAAGAGATGTTTCAAGGTGCACACAGCGCTGACATGCAGAATAGAAGGCTTCTAATTCAGCTTTTACTCAAGCCCACCAGCCCATTCTTCAAGATAAGCTTGAGGAATGTGGGGAATCTCAGGAGGGGGGAATCGACATGAGAGGGGGAAGGGAAAGAGCGGGAGATGGTGGGAGACGTGTTATGCTTCGGCTGTAAATCTTTAAAAGAGACAAACCAGACTCCTCAAATTTTTCATCCCACTTCCCAGGCAGCTATAAACACACTCCTAAATGACTCACACATTTACACCGTGGTATCGGGTGACACTCTTATCTACTCCACATTGTTTTACAGGCAGTGTGATTTGTGAGTCATTTGCATTGCCGTGGTAAGAACGTTGAGATCAAACTGAGGTGCTGAATGCTTCCACTCCCTGGCATTCCAGTATCATTGCAGACTCTCACTCCCACAGGTGGGAACCAAAGCAGCAGAGGGAAGCCTGCAGTTTCTGTGTATTTATCCCACAGCTGGAACACCACATTCTCTGGCAAGCAGGAGTGATAAGTATAAGACACGCCCCCCCACAGGTTTCACACAGCTAATCAAAAAGCTGGATTTGTTTTGGCGGCTGTGGATGCCTGCCAGGGAAGCTGATAGCGCTGGTGAAACGGGTCAAAGTACAACCAGCAATCCTAGTGCAGTGGCAGGAGTTGGAAAAAAAAAAATCACCCCGCTTGCTTTCAGTCAAAGTCACTCCAAGACTATGCAAATGATATTTTCAGCTTGTGGTTTCTGTCATGCATGTTTATCATTCCAATATGGCAGATAAGTAGCTGGAGTTTCAGCGAAGCTGGTAAACATGGATTCTCCTGACAGCTGAACAATGCCACAGCTGTGGCTTTGAGTGGCTCATTTAGAAAAGAGTTATTATGAAAGGAAAAGTTTACTTACCTGTTTCTCACCCCTCTCTGCCTCAGCGGACACAATATCATGGCCCTTGTGTTCACTGACAGTGCAGATAGCGCAGATGCACATCTGATCTGTTCGACAGAAGAGTTCCAGGGACTTCTGGTGCTGCGGGCAGATCTTCCTGTCCAGGTTTCCTAACTCATCCACCAGCTTGTGCCTTTTGAACGTGGCTGATTCGTAATGAGGCCTCAAGTGCTTCTCACAGTAAGATGCCAGACAGTTCAGGCAGGATTTCACAGCTTTTAATTTCTTCCCAGTGCAGAAGTCACAAGGAACGTCGCTCGCTCCGGCGTAGACGTTTCCTTGAGATGAACTCAGGTTGAGGTTCAGTCCGCTCTTCTTGATCTTCTCAGCCACCATGCTAAGAGTGGCGTTGGGCCGCAGCACAGGCCTCTGAGTGAATGTGATCTTACACTGGGGACAGATGTAAATCCCTGTGTAGTCTGCCTCATTCCAGTAGCCACTGATGCAGTCCATACAGAAACTGTGGCCACAGGGGATGGCCACAGGGTCCCTCAGAAGGCTCTGGCATAAGGAGCAGCTGAAGTAATCAGGAGAAGTGTGATCAGCCATTGTGATGGACTCAAAACCCAGTCCAACCTGCGGAAACAGAAGGAGAGAATGCAAGAAGCAGATAGAGAATTCGTCGAGTGTGTTTTAGAGCCCGCCCTCAACTGTGGTACAGCCTGCCAAGGACAGGACCTACTTGTATTTCTAAATTCCACAGGTTATTGATTGAAAGCAGACAAGGCCCTCCCCCAGTGAGTGTATCGAGCCCTGCCCAGCTCAGATAAGCAGGTTAAGCAAGAAGCAAGAGGGAGAGAGAAAGAGAGAAAAAAAAGAGGGAAACAGAGAAGGCGGGCAGGCAGGAGAGGACAGCAACAAAAAAAAAAAAAGGAGAATGAATGAAATCTAAAATGAAAAGTAGCGACATTCAGTGTGCAAGAAAACATTTCCTTTTCCCCTCCTGTTTCCTCTTCTTCTCAAATTTCTCATGAGGCTCATCTGCGGGTGAATAGTGCACACACTTCTCGGCAGCTGTATTTCCACGTATTGTTGTCAGACAGAATCGCTATTGTCTTAAACCGGTTATAGTCGGACAAACTTTAAAGAAGCCAACGGTTCTGGAGGAATTTCAGGGACCACCCAATAAACAAACACAGAGACACTCTGAGCTCAAACTGGGGTTCTCAGTAATATCAAAGCGATTCTGATGACTTTGTTGTAAAGAAAAAAAAAGTAACTTGTTTGGTGTAAAATGATGAGCAGACGTGAAATTTCGAGTTTAGTTTGCAGCTCAACGAGTCGAACCAGCCTGTTGAACTTTAACAAGCCAGTTTATAACTGTAAATATGTGGATAGTATCTGTTTGAGCAGCAGAAAGAAAACATTTAATGCTGAGATAAGAAACGGAAACAAGCAGATATGCACACACACACACACACACACACACTAGTAACATTCCTCTCAGGTGCAGGTGTGTTGCAGAAAATAGGTGTCATATTTGTGCATGCTTTGCTCAGTTATGTAACAAACACATCTCATTGTGACACTGACATTCTTTTAACAAACTGGGGGGAAAGCTCCCCAAAGAGACCGCATCTCTCACCATGAAGTGTCCGCTGACATCATAGTCTCTCATTAGCATTTCAATTACACTTAATCTACCAGTTTCCCCCAAAACTAATGTGCCATTCACAAAACCTTTGATTTAAAATCAACCTGTTTTCAATCAGTTTGGAAATCAGTTTTGATTTTTTATGTTGTTTTTGACAGATCTAAGACTATAAAAAAAGTGTAAAAGAATTTAAAGGGTACATATGCTCCTCCTTTTTCTTATCCTGCATTACTTCATGCAATTGGTAGTTTCACCTTTCCATATTTGGTGTGGTTTCTGATAAGCCAGCTTTCCTTCCTTCCTCCGGAGAAAAGAGAGCGCTGTGCGCTTACAGATTAACCACTTCTTTATAGAAAGGGCCTTTAAAGATGAACCAAACTTTAAATCAGGCATATATTTCATATAAAAGGGTTTGAAAGGAAAGGTGAAAGCTAAAGTGCATCTTTTGCATGCAAGTGTCAAACTCTTTGGGGATGTTAATATGAAGCGAGATAATGTTTAGGATGCAGGGCTCCAAAACGATTTAATTACATGGTTCTTTAAAATTTAGCATGGTTGTATAAATGTCTCTTTTCTTTGATGAAGCACACAGAACCTCCACAGTTGTTTCCAGCGCCAGTGTGAGGGGTCAGCCTTCATTAAGGTGCGCAATGTGCTTCCTGCAGCGAGAGTCCGGAAAAGAACAAATGGCTGATTGATCAAAGGAAACAAGGATCCATTTCACCGAAAAGAAGCAAAAATAACAAAAAGACACCATATTTAAACTTGCTACAACAATAGGTGTAACTGTTGATGGTGGTAAATACACAGAATTCACTAATTTAAAGATATGGGTGTGTAAATAGAGGTGACTACATGGTGGTGCAGGGTGCTAAAAAAAGAGCGAGACATGCATGAGTTAGTTGTGAAAAACCTGGAGCAAACCCAAAAGAGCAGTGCCGTATTTATAAGTTCGGAAGTTAATATGCAAACTTGGCTGAGATGTGAGAATAATTTCTTGTTGTTTCTTCCACCTAAAAGCTGAATTATGGCAGGATATGCATTTTAAGTGAATTGCAAAGTTAAAAACATCAAAATAAGCCCAGAGTCCAATCTTTTGTCTTTTGAAAATAATTGAAAGGAAGTGTCTGTGTTCTGGGACACACCCATGTCAGCAGAGAGAAAGTCTTACGTAAGGAATGAACTTTTGACCAATGGTCATTTGATCGTATTTCTCTTTCATAATTCTGTTTGATATAAAACAAATTCTGTGCACATGGTGAAATTTAATATTTTGGCAGATGGCTCAGACATGAAGGCTATAAGTTTTTCTCCTTCATACTTGTATAAAAAAAGTATACAGTATATTTGGATTTATGAAAATAAAGTCCACCTCTTGGTTGAAAGCAGAAATTACACTTGCGGAGCAAAGAACAGACAGAAAATGTGATCACTAATATACAGTTTTTGTTAAAATGTGATATTCTCTTGGGAAAATAGTGGGTCCACCTGGGACTCCCTGGCGGTGGGTAAAGGATTTGCCTAAAATGTTTACAGATACTCAGACTAAGTGTAACTTTAAATGTGACAGCAACAAAGCTATGAGTAACAATCACATGATTCAACTCAATTGTCAAATCTTCAAATGAAACGTAATGGACTGCAACAGGATGTGAAGCTTTCTTATAAATGCAACATTCACAAATATAAAGTCAGGTGACGAGAAAGTTATTTTTTAAGAAATAAAATTCATAATGTATTTGGATACTTTAATAAAAGCAAATAAGATACAATCATAAAAAAAAGAATCTTGGTTGATATTTAACCACTTGTAGTAAAATGTGTATGAGCTAAGTCAGTGGAATTTCCACTTAAGATGCTACATTTAGTCTTGCATGTCAGCTGTGGTTACTGTTGTTGATGCACAACAGATCCTATATAATGCTTGGCACTCTGGTCTGGCTCTGCTGGCTCCAACACAATGGAATCTTTTAAGCAAGCTTTCCTGGCCCTCCTGTTATCTGGACTATCAAGTGTAGTTGCATTCCTACCCCCCATCTCAACAACCCTGAAACTCTCTCAGGTTGGAGGTGTGTTCACTGCAAGGAAATGCTCCAAAGAATAATTTATATTATGTTTCAGAGGCAAGCTTTGATTTATCAGAAATATCTTTTTCTTTTGTTTGTTTAGTTTAAGTACAGAAATGACAGAAAGAAAGAATAAGTGATGAAATGTAAAATAGCAAAAGCTGATGATTAACTGGTATCGGTGAGGTGAAGGTCAGCATCTCACTGGGTCAAGAACGACCACTAATTGTAGCAACAAGCCAGCAAAGCGGTTATTTCTGCAATGAAACATTTCATTCACATCCAAATAAAAGGAGTTGCCGATTCATTTAGAATCTGATAAGATATTGTAGCTTACCACTACATTAAGAGCTGGAAGATCATTAAGCAAAGTAAATAAAACAATATCTTTTGCAAGAGGTCAGCTTGTCTTGTGGTTGAAGTGGATGTCATTGACTGCTAATAGGGAGAAATCTGTCTTCAGGTAGTCTGTAATGTGAAGCAGTCAAGTCCACTTGTGAAAGGTGACACGCCTGTTATTTCCTTCTCCTGTTTCTCAATCATCTTTTCTTTGGCTAATCTTTTTATATGAGGCAAATTCTACAAAAAAATAATACAAATCTCAACTTTTACCTTCTCATTACACCTCTTTCTTGCTCACAAATATACCAAATACCAAATACTAGTTTACTTATTTTACAGTGTTGGGAATAAATAAAAATAAAAATGTGAGATTTTATATTTTTGGCCAGCACTCAAGGCCAAGACTTCTATCTTCAGATCATGCATTTCATTCATTCTCCATGCATTCTGTAATGGATGGAAATATTCTCTGTGTCCTTTTTTACCCCGCCCTTGTTTTACAGGTTTCGGCTTAACCAGTTTAGCCTCCTTCTGTTTACTCTATATAACTTGCGCCCGCGCGACCTGTAAGTTCACTTTGCCCCTGCGCAGAGACCAGTCACCATCTCTTCCTGCAGCATCTTTTCCGTATAAGAAGGAACAGCAACAACTCGCCTCAATGTCTTCTGACCAGGACACTTGCTTCTTGTGTAAGGAGTATCTCAGGGACCCTGTGTCCATCCCATGTGGACATATTTTCTGCTCACTCTGCTTGAAGACATACTGGGACCATAGTGACCACAAGGGATACCAATGCCCACAATGCAGGGTCACTTACAACAAGAGGCCCACTCCAAGACGCATGGGTGGTTCCCGGGAGTCTACCCTCCAAAGAAGCAATGAGTCTTTTCCACCTCCACCTCCATCTCCTGACTACAACAATGCAGGACCTCAGGATGTGGGTTGTGACATCTGCGTTGGCCGAAAGCAAAAAGCCATCAAAACCTGCCTGATGTGTTTGGCCTCCTACTGTGACAAGCATCTCAAGCCTCACTATGAGTCGGCCACCTTCAAGAGGCACAAGCTGGTGGATGAAGTCGGCCACCTGGACAGGCAGATCTGCCCGCAGCATCAGAAGGGTCTGGAGCTGTTCTGTCGCACCGACCAGATGTGCATCTGCGTCCTGTGTACGGTGAAAGAGCACAAGGGTCACGACATGGTGTCAGCTGAGCAGGAGAGAGCTGAGGAACAGGTAGGCAACGTTCTCCTAAAATGGTCAATGCAAGGGTGTTAAGTTACCATTGACTATGCCACTACGGCATACTAATAACACTACGATACGTTTTACACAAAATACTATGCACGTACTTTATATATACGGTAAGTAAAAATATTTGGGTCATGCAGTGATTTAGGTTTTTCACAACAGCAACCTTAAATTAGACATGAAAAAGTAGATTATAACTGATTAAACTAACCCCAAATCCAAAGACCGAAGCAGTTTGAGACACTTTTCTGTGGAAAAATAGGTGTTGACCACATGCTTCTAGTGTTAACTCGAACATATATCTTTTAATGAAAGCACATCAGTATAAATGAGAAAACTAATGACTGATTTGTGGAATCGTCTTAATACATCCTCTTGTTTCACTCATAGCAACGACTGGGCACCACCCAGGCTGAGATCCAGGAGAAGATTCATGACCGCCTCAAGCAGATGGAGGAACTAAAACAAGCAGTTGACTCACTCAAGGTTTGTGACCCCATCATCCATCAGACCGATAAGACCAGACTAACCACTACAGGCCGAGAGGGCGTTTAAATCCAGTCCTGACAACATTCCTTCTTTCAAGACTGATGATATCTTTTCTAAGTGTTCTAGTGAAAACTTCATGACACCCAGTTGATTCATAATAAACCCTTTCCTGCACAGAACTCGGCCCAGAGAGCACTACAAGACTGCGAGAAGATGTTTAGCGACATGTTGCGCTCCATTGAGAGGATGCAGCAAGAGATGGCCAAGCTGATATCCTCCAACAAGAGGGCTGCGCTCAGCAATGCAGAGGGCCACATGGAGCGCTTGAGCCACGAGATCGCTGACCTGAAGAGGAGGGACAATGAGATCACCCAGCTTTCTAGAACTGAAGATCACATCCACTTCATCCAGGTAACCAAACACCTTTAAAAAAAAGTCATATTTAGTGAGATACAATATGCCACAAATAATCAAAATAATATCACTGTATTATTTTAAAATTGAAGCTGTTGTTTTGATTATTTTTGTCAATAGAGCTACCAAATGCTGATAGCCCAGACAGAAGCCGAGGAGCTGCCCTCAGTTACTGTCAATCCCTACTTCAGCTTCGGCTCAGTTACAAAGGCTGTGTCCGAGATGAAACAACACCTGAACGAATTCAGCAACGATGAACTGGTGAAGGTCGCCAAGACAGGTGAGTTTCACATGAAGGCTATGCTGCTACTAAACTTGATTAAGTTTGCAACCAGAGGTTTAATTCTTTGCTTTTAACTTACAGTCAACAAAATGGCCTTCTGCGAACTGGATGAACCCAAAAAGAAGAAGTCAATTAAAAGTGAGTCGAGAAAATGATCCCAGCTTTGCTAATGTAGAGAACAAAGAGTTATTTTGTGTCAATCCATGAAGCAAGAAAGCAAACATGTGACAAGATTTTTCATTTATTGGTATAATGTATGTCTGTAGACAGTAAGGCTTAGTCATGATTTTTATTAGGGGGTGTTTAGAAGCCACTCTGCTGACTAAGAGCTAAATGTTTACTGATTAGGAGTCAATATTCATTAACACACCTACAGAAACAGAAATCAACCTGTGTGAGTAGTATCAAGATAACACATATAAAAAAAACATGTAGTTTGCATTGTTGTTGCTTTTTTTATAGTCTGTAACCATGACTACTTTTTAAATTATATTTATAAATCTATTTCCATAGGCGAAGAAGCTGCCGTTTACAAGTCTGTCCCAGTCCACGAGCCTCAGTACAGGGAAGACTTCTTGAGATGTGAGTCCTGGCTTCTGCCATCCTGCTTTCTGCTGCAGTGCAAAAGTTCCCTGCTCTCTATGCTCAGCTCAGCCCACAAAGCAAATTAGATGCTAATGAGTCCCTCTGTCAGACCCTGTGGCTGACCACAAAATCTGCTTTTTAGAAATAATTACACGTCCCACAGTGTTGACTGAGACTGGGACAGGTTCAAAGCAAATACTTAAGCTTGCTGGCACATCCACAGGTTGGTGACTCTCACTAAAGTGGCAGTGAAGGCCAATTTCTTGTTGTCTCTGAGTAATAATACAATGAGACTGTTCCCTTTTTATAATGTAAGAGTTTCATCTGTTGTGACAATAAACTGCTTCAAATTGCACAATGATGGGATTCATAGAATGTGGCTTCCTAAGTTGTTTGTGGTCAAACTCACAAACAATGTTGATACTTCTGGCATTCCAGATGATAGGCCGGGCAGAACTAGGCGAGGCCACCGAGTGTCCCACCAACTGTGACCTGCAGAGGTAGCGTTACACAGCAGGCAGGTGACATCTTACCCCTGTGATTATTCTGATTTTGTGTGTGTCCAGCCAGAGGGTCTCTCACTCTTCCGAGCATGCTATTTAATAAGTTAAACATCTAACAAAGCTATATATCTTAATGAGATTCTGTTAACCTCTGGGACCGTAGAGTTGGTGTAGCAATGGTGAGGGGCTTCTTGGGTTTTCTTATTTATATTTAACCCATGCAATTGAAGTTAAATGCTACTTCTTGTTAAGTCAATGTTCAATGTATTTTCTAGATGCCTGCCAGCTCACTCTGGATCCAAACACAGCCTACAGACAGCTCGCCTTGTCACGAGGGAACAGGAAAGCTGCCCTCAAGAGAGACCCCCAGTCTTACGGTGACAGCCCCGCCAGGTTTGATTCTCTCCCCCAAGTCCTGTGTAAGGAGCCCCTCTTCGGTGGTGCTTACTACTGGGAAGTAGACTGGAGCGGGGAGGGGGCTTCCATCGGTATCACCTACAAAGGCATCAAGAGAGCGGGCTACAGCGACAGCTGCCGCATCGGCTACAACCGCAAATCATGGAGCCTTTTCTGCTCTGACTCCAGCTACTCAGCCCGCCACAGTAAAGACCAGATAGAGATCAGCGCACCTTACTCCTCCCGCATCGGTGTCTTCCTAGACCATGCTGGGGGGACTCTCTCTTTCTATACTGTAGGGGAATCTATGTCACTCATCCACCGCTTCAAGGCCACCTTTAGTGAACCTGTCTATCCAGGCTTCTGGGTTTGGTATGAGTCAGCCATCACCATCATCCAGCTGTGAATAAAGAGCACATGTTCAATGATCATAGTAAAAAGATTTACAGAAAATATCACTACTTTGTGATAACATTCTAAATATGTATATATATATATATATATATATATATATATATATATATATATATATATATATATATATATATATATATATATATATATATATATGTTGCAAGAATAGCTGAGTTATTTTTCAACACCATGAAGTTATTGTTGATCTGAGGGGGACTGTTTGTGGTAAATGTGAATATTTTTTTTAATCAACATATGAAATGTACAAGGGAATAGATAGTGAATGAGAATCTAAACAATAATGACAAATAATGCAATCTGTACTTGAGTAACATGTAATGTAATAATTTTGTATTAAACTTATTTCTATCAATAAACATTTGATAAAATACATAAGCTGTGTTGTGATTGTTTCAGTTTTACTTCATCTTTTTATTATGTCAGCTAAATTCTGCACCCACTGTATTACAGCTCTGCATCTAAAGTCCAGTTTCCTGAACTATGGGATAATAAACCATTGAGGTCTTAATATTAATAGACTCATATGACAAGCATCACTAAAATGATAATCCCCAATAAAAAAAATAGACATTTTCCAGACTGAATGAGACAGATTTAATACACGTAATTCTTAAGTCTTTGGGTTTAAACAGCAGTGTTTATTTTGTGGCAGTCTGACAGGATTTTGGAGAAATGCAAGAACCGGTGAGGAGTAACTAAAAGGCTCTTGAATTTGCACATAGTTTACTTATTTTTTTGTTATCCTGGCTTATTCTAATGATTTACTTTTTTTTTCTTTTTTTTAAAAATTAAAACTGGATGCCAGCTCTTAAGATCTGAGAGAACATCCCACTCAACCATCAGTACCATTCTGTTATGTTATTAGAATGAGGTCATTTTACTTTCTGAGCTCCCTAAACCAGTGCCTAAAGGGAAACCTCAGATGATACAGCAGAGAGGATATGAAACCCCCCGCTACATTAGTTAAGCATGTAAGATTTGCTGTGATATTGTAGCCCTTGTTTATATGTTTTCTAAAATTGCATTTTTCCACAATTTCTCCAAGGGCAGAAAGGTTAGCTGGTGTCTTGCACAACAAAGATGAGGTGTTGTGCCATTTTTCTATATATGTAAACATGAATTATAGATCTTATATTATTTTAGTTGCAATCTCTCAGCTATGACAAAAAGTAGTGACCAAAAATGAATTCACTTTCAAAATGGAGTATTTTACATTCATGTACTACTATTTGGAAACAAAGTCTATGGAGGTTACAGCAGATAAAATGCAGCCTGACAGCCTCAGTTTATTTGTAAAGACATAGTCATCGTAAGCTTCCTTGTATAGAAATCCTTAAAGTGTTAAACCTTTGATATGGAGGCCTTGCTACCCCTGGTGGAGAAATGAGTGCTGTGATTTAACAAAGCCATCATCAGAAGCTGTTAAGATCCTCTCAAAGCTTCTGTGGAGATGTCAGAGCAGTTAACTTGAAAAAGTTTTTGGCTTGACCATTATGTTTCTGCATGGGATTGTCTATGTGAGAAAGTCTACCCTCCTGGAAAATGCTTTTAAATGTCTTGTTTTTGGCTGTTTTGGTTTTGTAATACCCAGGGTTTTGTAGGCAGGGAACATGTAATCAGGATTACAACAGAGTTTTTAAGAAAGAAAGAAAGACTCACATTACATACTAATAATTTGTAATTGAATGATAGACTAAATTCTTAATTATCCTTTCAGAACCATCTATTGACATCTTTCAGCGAAAGGTTATAAAAATACAAAAAGTTTTTAAATGTGACTTATTTTTGCTTTGCAGGTCAATTATACTGGCCAAATCAAACCATAATCACGGACAGATTGATCATATTCCGATGTTTGAGAGACAAAGAAACATTTTACATGTCACACGCCAACGTGATTGTCTTACCGAATGGTTAATGGGATAAAGTATACAAAATTAAACATATATTAGCGGCATATATTTCGAAACGTAGTACTTACCATTACAAGAAGATTACCACCGAGTCTATAGGTGGCAGTCACCCTTGAAATGGCCATCAGGAAAAAGCCCAGCTCTTGTTTCTCTCCGGAGACATTCACTGGGTGCACTTTCAGAAAGGAGCGCCGTATTCTCACATTTTCTGAAGTGTGGTTCAATAGGTGAGTATTGACGCTTTAATCAATATAAATATTTCAGATTTGAAAGATTTCCGAACTGGTAATTCTGCTGGCGCACAACAAGTTCTATTATTTTATCCAGATGATTGTGGCCTCTTTATACGGGGGTATCGTGGTTGTTCATGTGTAAAGACCGCTATAAGTGAAGCTAGCTGATTCGCTAACATGCCGTTTTTTTTTTTAGTTTTTTTTTTATATTGAATAAATTGAGTACAAAGTCTTGTAGAGGTACAATGTAGCAATTAACCCAAGTAAAAATAAGTAAGGTAACGTAATATACATGGGGCTAAATGAACACAAGCAAGTAAAAAACAGCAGTGTAAGGCAAAAAAAAAAACAAAAAACAATGGAGCAGATAATTAAAACACAAGGAAATTGGATATATTTGGAACTGTGCTTCGAGCACACTTAAGCAGTCTTAGTGAAGAATAATAAAGTCTGAACTTATTTCGAAGGTGATCAAAACATGGGGCAGAGTTTCTCCATTTACAGGAGTGCTAACATACCGTTAGCCTGCGTTAGCATTCAGTTGAGGTATTTACCTACAGCTTTTACGCTTTGAGACAAAAAATACTTGTACCTTGACTGTCATATATTTTTTAGAATGATTTCAGCAGCACGAAAGAGGGTATAGCACTATTTTACACAAATAATCATATAATATGTTCCTAATGCCGTGTTACTTCTACTTTTGTGTTTGGCCATGCTCCAGCTGTCACTATGACAACCGGCTGGACAGGACAGGTTTTTATTTTACATTTTGTCAACAAGCCAACGAAATGATCCGCGTTTTCTGACGGATTTTCATTATTAAAGCGATTCGTATTCTTTTTTAATTTTACTTTTATGAGCATCCTTTCAGTTGTGATCTGATTTGAGGCAAACGACTGATGGATGTCATTCTGTTTGTCCAACAAAGAAAAGAAATGATGCATAATGAACCCAAATTGATGCGGGCATTTGAAACCTTATTATAGAACAGTCTGTATTCAGATTCATTTACTTTTTTAGAGAAGAATTTCTACTAGTCCAGCAAGTGTTACTTTTTTTTTTTTTTTTTTTTTAAACGAATTTAGGTTTTAATATGGTGAACATGTCTGCTTTGTGATACAGATGGCGACTACAAAGGTTCCAGAGGTTCGTGACATTACACGGATCGAGAGAATTGGTAGAAATCTTGTATTTTCTTCAAGTCTTTAACTGATTCAAATCGTAAATGTTGTGTGATAAATATGGCACATGTTGATGTGTGCTTTCTCCTCCTAATGTGGTTGTTGCTGTTTTAATTGTCACCTTTTGCTTAGGGGCCCATTCTCACATTCGTGGCCTTGGTTTGGATGATGCTTTGGAGCCAAGACAGGTAGTGTTATAGCTTCAAGTCTGTACCAATCAACTGTAACATTGTGACCACTTCCTTCATATTAAGTACGTCCTTTGCATATTTTCAAAAAAGTTGTGATGACTACAGAAATTAAATTAAATGAAAAATACTTTATTAACCCCCAAAGGGAAATTCAATAAAGTGTGCAAAAATAACACCTGAAATGCCCTGAAATGTCTCGTACCTGCAAATTAGTAATAGATGTCTTCTGGTCAGAGTTTTTGGTTGGAGTCTTTGTTGGCCGATTTTGCTGATTTACTCTCCAGTTGATTGATATCGGAATAGTTTATAGTTTATATCCTCAATAAACACCTTTAAAGTTTTAATTTGTTTTCCTTGAGAGCTCCCATTTTTGAGTGGAGCGCTGCTGCAGTAGACCGCTTTTGCTACTGTAACCCGATGGGCAGTAGGGCTGTGATGATCGATTCGATTCTGATTTTTTGGTTGCTGATTTGATTTAAATTGGGATTCTCACAATTCTTTTAATATTGCACATTTTTATAGATTAAAAATGAAAAAAACATGCATAAAACTTTTATTTTGCTCGTCATTGTTCCTAATTTCAATCAGGAAAAAACAACACAGTAGCCAGACCATCATTCTGCTGCTCAAATGATCAAGATGACAAGTAAAAAGATAAATTTAAAAAAAAAAAAAAAATGACAAAAAGTTTTATAATGGCTTATTTTTATCTATTTGGAAAAAATTTTTTTTTTAAAAAATGTGATACAAAAAATTCCATTTATTTTTTTATTTTTTTTTTTTTAAATTTGATTTTCCCACCCCTATTGGGTAGTTTACCTTATTTTAACTCAGTTCTTTATGGGTCTAAAGTCTTAACTTTTTTTTATACTCCATCACAAGCCTCTGGTGTTCAAGAACACTGTTAAAATATCAGCTTTCTATAGCAGTGAATATAGATTAATTAATATGTTTGTTTGCTTAAGATAAATAATCAGATCTGTCATTCAATCTATTTTTCTGCAGGTCTGTGGCACAGCAGAATTGCACGTTGCACTGCTCTTTATAGTAACTCATAGATGGTGCTGCATGTTGCCGTGTTTCAGTTGACGGATAAATTTAGATTAAGATATACTCAAATAGTGCATGCAGTGTTGGTTAAAACATTATTGTAGGCAGTCAGTATCTCAGAACTACAGATGTGCATTGATATTTTTGGAGTTTTTGCTGAGGAGGGCTTGTCCTATTCATCCATAGGTGTCTCAAGGGATGGTTGGCCAGCTGGCCTCCCGTCGCGCAGCAGGAGTCATCTTGGAGATGATCAAAGATGGCCACATTGCTGGCAGGGCCGTGCTGATTGCTGGCCAGCCTGGCACTGGAAAGACTGCTATTGCAATGGGTAAGAACTATATTGGAGCTGTTACAAAGCACAGCATCTTTCTTGACTGGAAGTGATTGTCTCCTCGTGTTGATGTCATCGGCTTAAGTTATACTTTTGTTGAAACTAAAGTTCCTGCTCTGTTCCTGATTAATTGGGTTTGTTTCTAATGCAGGCATTGCACAGTCTCTTGGCCCTGATACACCATTTACAGCACTGGCTGGTAGTGAAATCTTCTCCCTGGAAATGAGCAAAACTGAGGCACTAAGCCAAGCTTTTAGAAAAGCCATTGGTGTGAGGATCAAGTGAGTGAGCAGACATGATAATTGCATGGTGTACTTAATTTTTTGCATTAAATGAATTGCTTTTCAAAATGTTTCTTCTTTATTTTCAGAGAGGAGACGGAGATAATTGAAGGAGAGGTTGTGGAAATACAGATTGACAGACCAGCTACTGGAACGGTCTGTTGCTTTCACTGGGTTTGGTTACAGATATGCTTGTTATATACCAGCTAGTACTACGACGGAGTATTAGAGCCACAATGAGAAAAAAAAAATAGTGTTGGATTATTATTTTTTTCCTCTGCTTTACTAGAGAAAAAAGTCGAAATATCAAGAATAAAGTCGAAATGACAAGAATAAAGTAGAAATACAGTTTCGAGATTTAAGTCAAAATGTCGAGAATAAAGTCAAAATAAGAATAAAGTAAAAAAAAAAGAAAAAAAGACAGTGACCGCATGCCGTGTAGGCTACGTGTGTGCATGCAACTTCTTGATGTAAAAGTGAGTAGGTTACACACAAGGCATTGTGTTTTAAAGCTGTTCAAATTCATATTGAAAACTCAACTTTAATATTAGTATTTCGACTTTATTCTCATCATTTTGACTTCATTCTCATAATTTCGACTTTATTCTTGAAACTATGTTTCACCTTTATTCTGGTCATTTCGATTTTATTCTCTAGTGAAGCAGAGGAAAAAATAATAATCCGACACAATTTTTTTTTCTCATTGTGGCCCTAATACTCCGTCGTATAGAACACTTTCTATGTGCCTACTTCAGAAAATAATTGAAAAAAACTATCGATGATGCTAGAAGGTGTTAAATAATGCAAAAGAATTCCACATCATGCTGTGATGATGATTCATTTAAGGTGCACATTAACTGAAAATATAATGCTTCAACCAGGGTACAAAGGTGGGCAAGCTGACTCTGAAGACTACAGAGATGGAGACAATATATGACTTGGGCAACAAGATGATTGAAAGTCTCAGTAAAGAGAAGGTTCAAGCTGGGTAAATTAATCTTAGTTTATATATCATTATACACTGTAACATTTCACTCTGGCAAGTTGGATAAATGCATCTAAGCTGAGTTGTCTTGTTTATTTATCTATATGTCTGCCTCAGAGATGTTATTACCATTGACAAAGCCACTGGGAAAATCAGCAAACTAGGACGCTCCTTCACCAGAGCCAGAGATTATGATGCCATGGGAGCTCAGGTATGCTGTCGCGTCACCCAAGTTTTGACTGCTGCAGCTGAGTCATGAATGTTTTTAAGCATCTATCTTAAAAAAGAAATCTGTTCTTACATGCATTATCAAGTAAAATGACCACAGAAACCCCATGAACAAAAAACATAAAATGGTTTTTTGCATTTTGTATTTCAGTAACTGATCACTGCTTAGTTCGTCTTTAGGTTTTTCTCTAAACATGGTTGTGTTGGTGTGGAAAGTTTGTTTGGGAGAGACAAAGATGACAAATGAGAAACTGAGAAGAAATTATTCGCTGCATGTTGACTTAGTTATTCTCATGTCATCCTAACATCGCCTCTCCCTTCTCACTACACTTAGCAGCCAGTCAGAATAAGCTCTCTCATTTGACACTAACGGGGTCGATCACTACAAACTGTACTGCATAAGGAGAAAGAGGGGGATTGATGTTTACTGGCACTCCTGATAACTGATTGTTGGCCTGGTTGCAAAAGGATCTCCCCATCCCAGCCACTTGAACTTAATAGCCATTTTCCTTTGGCCAACAGTGTAGGTCTGGGGATCCATTAGCTGATCTTTTTCTGATTACTTTTTTTTCTGTTCTTAAAGACTCAGTTTGTACAGTGTCCTGAGGGAGAGTTGCAGAAGAGAAAGGAGGTGGTACATACAGTGTCCCTCCATGAGATTGACGTCATAAACAGCCGCACACAAGGCTTTCTGGCTCTCTTCTCTGGAGACACTGGAGAGATCAAGTCGGAAGTCCGTGAACAGATTAACGCCAAAGTGGGTGAGTGGAGGGAGGAAGGCAAGGCAGAGATTATTCCTGGGGTGAGTCTCAGCGTTCATTCAGCTTCTTAAATTAGTTCTCGCTCCATTTGTGGCTAATTTTCCAAGTCTTTTGTTCCAGGTATTATTTATTGATGAAGTCCACATGCTGGACATGGAGTGCTTTTCCTTCCTGAACCGAGCCCTGGAGACTGACCTGTCCCCAGTTCTTATTATGGCAACCAACAGAGGCATCACTCGGTACGGTTTTTGAACTTTCATTGTGAAAAGAATCACTACAGATTTATTAATTTGTTCTAGTTTCAACTGTTTCATTTATGTAGAATGTATGTTTTTTTTTTTTTTTTTTGCCTGTGCATAGACCATTTAGATGAATGGCTCCTAATATAGTCATTCTGTCATTATCTCCAGATATGTTCATCTTTATAAGGATTGTTTTGTTTTTCCTTTAGTTATAGAACATATATTTAAGCTTTTTTTGTCTTTTAAGATGAATGAAACTCTTTTCCATGCAGAATCCGTGGCACAAACTATCAGAGTCCTCATGGCATCCCTATTGACCTGCTGGATCGCCTGCTCATCATCGCCACCTCCCCTTACACCGAAAAAGAGACGAGGCAGATCCTCAAGATCCGGTAAGAATCTGCAGTCACTCTCATGCAGCAAGTTTTGCGTTGACCTCTCCAGCATCACAGAAGGGAAGTAAAATCTTCATCTTTAAATTCCAGGTGTGAGGAGGAGGATGTGGAGCTGAGTGAGGAAGCACACACAGTCCTCACTCGCATCGGCATGGAGACATCACTTCGTTACGCCATCCAGCTGATCAGCACTGCAGGACTTGTGTGTCGTAAACGCAAGGTAAGCTCAGCATGAGCAGGCAGACTTGTTTTTTTTTTTTTTTTTTTTAGAAAAGCTTTTGCTTGATGTTTCTGTAGTTTGTTCTAGATTTGCTTTAGTGGGTGTGTGATGTGTGTCATGGTTTTTCCCAGGGGACAGAAGTCCAGGTTGAGGACATTAAAAGGGTTTACTCTCTGTTCCTGGATGAAGCCAGATCCTCTCAATACATGAAGGAATATCAGGATTCCTTCCTCTTTAATGAAACACGTGAGTTTGCTGCTTATCCAGTTTGTGAATCTTGTAGTTTCTGAATGTCTCTGCTGTCTTTCCAAACTTTAGCACAGAACCTGAAACAACACATCAAAAATGCCAAATAGGACTCTAATCCAGGTTAACTTGCTGCAATCAGCCAGTCATTAATAAAAAATTTACTTTTAATATTCCAATTAAAATCATACTACAATGTTCTTTTCAGTTTGTCGGCTCAAAACGAGAAGAAATGTAAATAAAAATGAATCATCAATAATGTAAAAATGCATTAATTCCCCAAGTACTATTGTAGTCTTCACTCTTACGTTTATATATTTATATATATATATATATATATATATATATATATATATATATATATATATATATATAATAATAATAATAATAATAATATAGTATACACATTTGACATTGCATTTATGAATAAACAAACATGTTCATTGTGTTTCAGAAACTGCTGCCATGGATACCTCATAGTGAAGATGACTCTTTTGCTCTGTGAAGTGTTTTGTTCTTGTCACCTACACATGGAGTCAACTCAGAACTGGATTATATCTGAATTTTAATTCCAACATTGGCGATGAAGCTCAATTGCATTTAATGCTTCAAGATTTTCCATTTTTTTACCTTCTGTTTCCCGTTTAGTTCAACATTTAATTCCTACTTTTGTACTCTGATTGGACTTCATTCTGAATTGATGAAAAATCTGTTCATTTTTGGGGCCTTGTGACCGGAAAGGTTATTTTCCTGCCACCCCCCCCTCATCTATATATGTGGTTTATTGTTTGAAAATAAAGGAATTTTGATAATCCTGCTCAGATTTTCTCCTTTAATGCCTCTGTTATGGAGCTGCTAACACATAATTTATTAAGGACAGGTTTAGTTTAGATATGCACCAGCTCAATACCAAGCGTGTGTACTCGTACTTGGTTTTAATTAAAATACACCAATATCACAACCGATACTCAATACCACACTAGTCAGGCTAGTGCAGATGTGTTTGATGACATGCTTCAGACATGTTTTCAAAGAAAAAAAACACCTTCAATGTTAAAATGTGACTTTTTTCTTTTTTTTTTTTACACTAAAAGCTACATCTTTGTTTGAAAACCACACATTTATAGCTGTATTTAGGTAAAATGTGCCAAATGAAAATAAAACTTGAAATTGTTAGATATGTAATGTTATATTTGTATTGGTGAGGTAACTTCAGAAAGATGGGTAATTTATTACAACCTAATGAAGTCTTACACAGTTATAACAGCAATATTACCCATAGTCACAATAATGTTCACATAAACAGATCTGTTATAGGCAAATATTGGTATCTCCAGATATTAAAATTTCAGATATCTGATCGGAACTCCCAAAAAGTGGATCGGTGCATACCTAGTATATTTAATGTGACACACCTTTAGTTTTATTTTAGCTTTATTGATATGAATGAAATGTAGTTTAGTCGAGATGTTTTCTTGTCATTCACAAACCACAACCACTCTTGTGGTGTTTCTGGGCTATATAAATCTATAACTCGATGTAAGATTAAAATACCAATCAATAATCTGAACAGTAATTATATGAAAAGTGTCATTTGTCAGTTACTTCTTTGTCTTTACTAAATGTAAGCAGACAGTGTGCACTCACATGAAAGACATGTTATTAATTTGCTACCACAAGGTGGCGCTCAAAGATCGTAATTGAACACTTAGTTGCCTAAGCATCACACCGAACAGTTCTGTTCCTTTCATTAATCTGGTCCAGCAGCATCACACACTTTATTACTTGTCAAATAATTCACATTAACAGATAACTGCACCTCTGCTTTTCACACAAGGTAGGTTCTACCAAACTTTGAAGCTAACATGTTTTTTTTTTTGTTTGTTTTTTTTTTTTTACCCTTTTTTGTGTGTGTGTGTAATGACTAGATGACATCTTCCAGATTTGTGATCAAACCCGATTGTGGGGAAACACTTATTAAACCCCCTTGTTTTCCAAACAAATGTACCTTTAATTGTACAAGACATTAGAAATTATCTTAAATTTTATGAATAAGGCTGATCAAATATTTTTCCTGTGACTGTAACCTTTGGTTACACTGGACTTGCTATGCTAAAATTAATGACAGTGACACAAATTTAAACAAAAAAAAGAAAAACTATTAATTGTTGTTAGGAATGCAGCCTTCCTCAGCAGATAGAGTAAATCCCCTTTACCTGCATATAATTTAGGACCCTTGCAACCTGTCTTGAACATGATGAATATTTAAACCTAGTGGGTGGTCCTGCTGCTTGTGTCCAGTAAACCTTCATCTTTTGACCCTTAAGGGTGTTGGCTGGTGCGTACCTTCTCATCCGATGGATTCACTGGCTGCAAACTTCTGTGAACTTGAGAAGGTTTCTGTTGCATGCATGTTAAGTGTTTGTGATGAATCCGGTCATTTTCAGAGGCAGATAGCACACTCTTCTTCTCCGTTAAGCAATTAATGTTAAATTGAAATGTGACTCCTTAATCAGTATCTGCAGAGCGTCGTCGTCCTCAGAGGGAAATTATAAAAGTGTCTGAAACTGAAAATCCATTTGAAAACATTTCACTTAGTGACATTTCTTTTTCTTCAGTGTCTGTGTGAATTCAAATGACTGTGTACAGATCATATCCAGCTCAGCCCCTCTGGATCAGAGCACGTTTTTCTTGGACAGGATCCCCTTCTTTGTCTACACACTGTCCACAGGCTGCGAGCTGCACAGCATACTAACATGCTGTGCCATTTGCCTGCTGCGAAGCTCTGGGTGACCTTTGTTTTTTTCCTGTCATGGACAAGCCATGCTGGCACTTTGCAAATGACCTCATCATGCAATCATACCCTTGTTTCTCTTTATAGCCACATTTCTTCTCAAATACCAAAACTCTTCTTTATGTAAGACAGAACTGAGCGAAGGACATGACCTGATGGTTTTCATCGAGGTCATAATGACTGACATAAGCTTCCTGCTGCATTGACTGTGTCAAGGGTCAGTGGACCCTCATAGTCTAATGAGCCTTTCCTTATTAATGCCATTAGCTAAATGTAGCCTTAACAAATAGAATACCATCACTCAGGAAAAAAATTGACTTTTTGATCAATTTGTTTGATTAGAGTTATTGTCAGGAAAAGCTGATTGGTTGACAGATTCACCAAAATCTATTTTTAAACAAGATAAAATTAACTTTAAAACAGCTACTGCTGCATTACTGCAGTCGAAGGTGTGAAATTTAATTTTCTTATCAGAAAATTAACAAAAAAAAAAAGAATAAACTTCATGAAACATCAGAATGGACAGTACTATGAAGCACTTTGAAGAATAGTGTTTTTAATAATCTAAAAAAATACAACATAAATGGAGATTTCAACCTACAAGATGTTATCAAAGGATTTAGAAAATGTAAAGGAATCTGTGTGCACAGGACAAGGGTTAGAACCATTATTTTTAGTCTTTCTTTCATAATTGCATTAAAACAGGTGTAATTATTCATGGAAATCACTGTGTGAGCCTGATGAGCACACCTGAAAACCATTAATGGTGAGCACAGGTAAACCCTGCATCTACTAATCCAAGTTAAATCTTGCCCAACTCTCATTAGCAGAGCAATTGTTCAGCTTACTATCAGCATACAGGTCAATAACCAGTTTTAATGATTGGATGAGGGCAAATTCCTGCTCATAATGTAAAAACACAACCATATACTCATTATATCCATCCATGTTTTTAGAGGGAAGGTCTTACTGATGAATATTGTAGCTGCCACCAAATTGCTTGTGTCTTCATTCAGAAACGTTTTCTTTCTTTTAGCTTTTGCAGTTTTTAGTGTCAAATAAACTCTAATCATATTATACTACGTCCGCTAAAGGTCATCATGACAGTGAAGCGGTGACGCCTCAGTCTGAAAGCCATCTGAACGCTAACTCATCCCTTTCTCTGTTTCCTAATCTTTTGACTCTTGACTTGACACTTGACCCAAGCTGTTCTAAAACATGACACCTTCTTAAAACAGATTGGACATGCGTGTTAAAAGCCAGTACCAGAAAGTCAAGTTCGCTCTCAACACCAAATACACTCTAAACACAACAATGGAAACTGAACAAACGAGCAGGAATTCAGCTTGTATCACCTGCTTTCACACTGCTCCCATCCGCCCCTTCTGTATTTATTATTGTGTCCGTCTCACCACGTTTTCTGGCTGATGTCACTCTCTTGAAATAGGTTTTCAG
Organism: Telmatherina bonti; assembly: GCF_933228915.1. Taxonomy (NCBI): domain Eukaryota; kingdom Metazoa; phylum Chordata; class Actinopteri; order Atheriniformes; family Telmatherinidae; genus Telmatherina; species Telmatherina bonti. The sequence goes on along the minus strand of NC_136628.1, from coordinate 30,001,008 downwards.
TGTTTCAGCACCATTTGGCATGTGGTATTTCTGAATGGATGAAGTTTGAGTCAATTTCCTGAGGTTTCCAAGGAAAAATAAATCATCCTTTTTTTTTTTCTAATGATAGAAGAGTGTGTGGTAAAATCTGAGAATGAGGTCACTGGAAGTGCATCAGACTGTATATTCATTCACTGATGAGAGAGACTGTGTATTTTCTTATGTTACATGAAAAAACAAGGTTAAGTGGCACAATCATACAAAGTAAATTCAAGGATAAACCAAGAAATACCAGATCTCATATTATGGGACGTTAAACTTTGAAGCAAACCCTTTTGGCAAAGTTTTTCCTGTTTGCTATTTCTAACTGTGTAACACTTTTTGTAGTACCATTTACATCATGCCGAGTTCAATAAAACACTTAATGGTACTACCATTCACATATTAAAATGATAAGATGTAAGTCATGTCAGAGTTGATAAAATTATTATAGTGTAATGGTAGGAAAGGCCAATCTACCTATTTAAAATGTTGTGTTGGCCAAAATATAGGCCAGCCCTGAATTACCCACATTGCTTTCGATTAAAAAAAGGTTTAAATATTTGTACCATGACCCACGGTGGGCTCCCAGGCCTGGATATATTGTCCTTCTGTTTAAAAACATTGAAATGCATTTAATTGACTGTCCTGTTTTATACTGACTGCTGACTTTCTTAACCTAATCTGATGTAGGTGTTGGGTTTAGGTATAGATAAAGGTTGATTACCTTAAATAATAAATGTTATTTGTAATTAATGTTTACTGCAGCAAAATGTATTAAAAATAAAAACACTGAATGTGTACTCTTTTTAGCTCAAGGGTCTAGTATAGTCTTTGCATTGTCATTAAATTTATAAAATGTTATGTGTAATGTATAACATTTCTGCTGACTGCCTTACTAATTCCCAGCAAATTGTCATCTTTGTTTTTCAGATTGAAATGAATGCAGTTCAAGTTCTGCAGGTTTACCAACACCATGGAAGCTGTTCAGCTGAAACATTATCGGCCACATCATGGAGGTTCAACACGGCTTTGCAAACACAGGAAATGCTGCACTTTCAGAACCATCAGTGCTTTGAAATCACATCTTTCACGACTGCATAGGACTGTCCAACTGTTCTTTTTGTTTGAGCACAAGTTGTCTTTCATTTTTCTTATATTGATAAAAGCACAAGCTGTTTTTTTATTTGCCTTTTTATTTGATTAAGTGCTGCTAGTTTAAATAAAACTAAGGTTTTGAGGATGTATGTTGCATCTGTAATTATTTATGCATTTGATTAGAAGTGATTGAAATTAAATTATAAAGTTGAGTTACATTAACAGTGTGCAGTTTTAAATTACTCTTAAATTATTCTGATATACTAATTTAATCAAATTCAAGTGGATTTTGTGAAAGAATTTGCGTTATTACAGTGTAAAATGATAAATTATTACAACTGATTAAAGAGTTAGAGTAAGTAAGGATTAAAAGTTAAAACCATGTAGATTTTTAAATTAGTACAACTTGTGGAACAGTTACCAGAACTAAAGATGAAAAGTTATTACAATATAAAATTATAATTTAGTGGAACTTACAATTGAGTTGTAAAAAATCCTAATTTAGAGTTGAGCAAGCTCAAAAGCAAAACTTAAAATATTTAGTTTAGCTGTTCAACTTAAAATTTTATCGAAGTTTGTTGCCTTGAAATTTTAAGTTCACCCAATTTTTTCTTTTTTTACAGTGTGTGTGTCGACTCTATTTAACTCTTGCAGAGTACAGAGCAGAAACACATCTCTTCCAGGAGTGTGTATACATTTTTAAATTGATCTTAATGGCTCATCCACCGTTGCCATCAAGAAAATTCGATAGATCGTTTGTTTTTCTGGTGGTGAGAGAGAAGAAAAATGAGTGTTGTTTTTTTAAAATTTTCTTTTATGGAGTTTTAAAGTTAAAAACATGATTATTCATTCATTCTTTCATTTTCCTAACCGCTTAATCCAATTCAGAATTCAAAATTAATTCAATTTTAGGTTAATTGGGTACTCTAAATTGCCCCTGGGAGTGAGTGCAGCGTGAGTGGTTGTTTGTCTCTGTGTGGCCCTGCGATGGACTGGCGAGCTGTCCAGGGTGTACCCTGCCTTTTGCCCAGACTGCTGGGATAGGCTCCAGCTTCCCCGCAACCCTGAAAAACATGATAAATGTTTAAATATTATGTTATTTGAATGAATCAGAGTGATTATTAGATAGACTTTGACTGACGTCTTGACAATAGGCTCTATGTAGTTGTGTTTCTACTGGGATTTTTACAGCTGAAACACATGATTATCTGTTTACTGATATCATCAGCAGACAGCTTCGACATAAACCAACTAGTTTTGTTGGGTTGGGTTGAGATGGATGTTCAAAAGAAAAACATTCTGACTAAATCTTGTTTTGTGTGTGTGTATGTGTGTGTGTGTTTGGGGAAAAACATGGATGTAAATGCAGGTAGGTGTGACCCCATCACAAAGTTGTCTCTGTTATTCCACAAATATTCACTTCAGGATTAAAAAGCCCCGCAATACGAAACAAAAAACCTTTTTTTTTTTTTTTTCCAAACACGATTGAGTCCTCAGGTATGAGTAAACATCTGTAGTCACGTACTAATTCTTTAAAGGGGTGCTATTATGGTATTTCAAGTTTTCTGAGCTTTCTACAGTGTTACAGTGTTGAATCCTCATCAGACATGTGAACGGCACTGTTTTTTATCACCTAAACGCATGTTTGAGTTTGAGTTTGAGTTCCAGCACTCTCTCCGTTCGGTTTCCATAGCGACGAAAAATGCGTGGTTTTAGAGAGTTTTTTCTACTTGGAAATCCTTGTGACTTCCCGGGGGATAAGGTTCGGTGATTGGTTACCTTCTACTGGTTAACAAGGTCATGTACAACTACATCAGGCGGGTGGAAAACGTTGGATAAAGTTATTTTCAACGATGGCTGGTGAGTTTACCAAAGAGAGACATCCTGCTGCATTCGTTGCTGTGGGTTGCTGTTTTCCACTTCTTTTTCAGGGTCTGATTCAGGTTCCAACATGTAGGGCTGTATGCTATGTGTTGACATTGCATTTTGTTTTTTTATTGAGTTCATATGAGCCTAATCCTTCTGTTTATGAGATGTTACAATGACGGCGAAAGCAGGTGTGGTGCGCGCTCCCGATGTAGTGCAGTGGCGGGAGGCGGGGCTTAATGCAGAAGAGTCTCAATCCACTCGTTTTGCCCGCAGGCTGATCTGACAGCCTACGGAGAGTCGGTCTGAAGTAAATAAAGCCATTTGTGACAATAACTCCATCAATCCCAGCCCTTCTGGGCTCAGAAATAAAAATAAATTAGCCTGAAATGCACATAATAGTTCCACTTTAAACAAGTTCAATCTTGTTGTCTAAGTGTTGATATTGCATAACTCCTGGTATCTGCAACACTGTTAATTGAGAGGCTTCACCACTGAAGTGTCACAATGACGATGAAGGAGTTCTCCAAATAGATCAGTGACATAGTGGTGAAGGAAAGCAAATCAGGGTTGGGTTAAAAAACAAACAAACAAACAAAAACAAACAACAAACTAAAAAAAGACTGACAATTACATGGTGCACCATTAAATCTTCCAAAAGGAAGGAATAGAGCAGCACAACAAACTTCCTGGAGAGGGCTGTATACTTCACCTGAACAGGAAAAGACGGACAACAATCAGAGACCATAAAGAATTAACATGTTCTTCCCGATCCAGTCGAGGTTTTTCCTCCCACCGCCAAAGACATGCATGTTAGGTTAATTGGTCACTAAATCTTCCCTTGGAGTCAGTGTGAGTGGTTGTTTGACTCTCTGTGTGGCCTTGTGATGGACTGGTGATCTGCCCAGGGTCCTTCTGAGATAAGCCACAGCTCCCCCGCAACGCTAATCTGGAATAAGATGTAGAGGAAATGTATGGATGAATAGATGGATGACAACAAAGAGACCAAACTTAACCTGAAATAGACGAAACGTTCCTGAATAGAGATTAGTGTATCTGTCAATCAGACCAATACAAATTGAACAAAACAAGAAGAACAATATTGATAATTTTGACTGACGGGCTGTGGGAGGCTGGGTAAACATTATGATGAAGGGTCTCTGGTCAGATGAGGCCTGAATTCCATGTTTTGGGCATCCCAATAGCGTAGAGGCATGACAGGGGGCAGCATCATTCTGTGGAGATGTTTTTCTCTGAGTTTTGAACTGAGGAACTGATGAATGGTGCTAAAACCTGAAAAAACACTAATTGAAAACCTATCTTGCCTTTCTTAAGACTGGGATGGATGTTGATTCATTGAGAAACTGTTGGATTTTGTAGTTTTTTTCCCTGTGGTTGGTTTGTTATCTGCTCCCGCCTTCGTTTGGTTGTGACTTCCAGACGCTGATTGATGGCTCATGCAGATTACTTGTGGATGCTGACTGCTTCCTCCTCAAAACCTGGATCTGTTCTTCAGCTGGTCTGCTTTGCCAGTGGTCAACCCAACGAGCCCATCCATCCTTTTGTCACTTTGCACAGCTACCATTACCTGCCCGGAAGGTTTTGTTTCATGCGCCTCAGGAAAAACCAACAACATCGAAACTTTCATTTCACTTTGGATCAAGTCCCAGTACTTGTATCTTCTCCAGCGGTCTCCGCCAGGGTCCCCTCCCTCCTGCGTGAGCTCTCATAGCCTCAGCAACCTTGGCTCCATCCACTTGATAAATCTCTCTTCATCTGCAATTAGACGTTTTTTGGATCCTGCCTCCTGTAGCAAACCACAACAGTCACACTTGATTGATTTAAGAGGAAATGTTTAAATGTGTTTGGATTAATGTGGTTGTTCCAGAGCTCAATAACAATCTGAGCAGATTTGAGTTGATGACTGATAAAAAATCCCAGTGGATAGATTTGCACAACTCACAGAAACGTAACTTCCGACATGCTGAAAAAACGGGGCTGAAATAAGTATAGACTTTTCATGAGGTGGTTGTTTGTGGTGGAAACCGCCACAAGTGTATAACACTTTGTACCCTAAAAATGCAGAAATCATCTTCAATGCATGCTAATATAAAGTCACAAAGCCAAAATATGAAGAAAATACCCAAAGGGTGAATAATCTTGCCTGTCCTTGTTCACAGTACAAACACAATATCTTGGAATAATTTATTAAAAGGGCTTTAGATGGGCTTTTGAATAATTCAACAATAAAAATCTATATTTAATTATGAGAAATGCTGAAATTAACTCACGTGTGATCTAGCACTCTTGTTGAAAACCAGTTGCACACACGCAATTATTGTGTTTGTTTTGTTGATGCGGATCGTTTGTCTTGAGGTTTTTTGTTGTGTGTGCATGTGTGTGTGTACATACTGTACATCATGCCACTTACCCTTCTGCTTTCATTCATGGCTCTATTGCCATTCATAGCCTTAGCATACGTGCTACTCTGTACTCTCAAACCATTCACAAAGCTGCTTCCGTGACCCTTTTTCACGTGTGGATAAATGCAGATGTTATCATCCACGCACACACAGGCACATGCATAACTAGCCTTTGGAGGATTCTCTGAATCAGCTTATGCTGCAGTGGAAGCATCACTGCTAAATATGGAAGCATTCGAGCCAAAAATAGCAACTAAAATCAAGCAACATCATTCAGTCTTTGCCAACTCAGGCATAAGCTCATGTTTAATTCAGAAAACTCTGGTATTCATAACTCAGACTTGCTTCACCCTCGACACTGAACCCACTGCGGCACATTAACGAGCACATTGCAGTAACACTATGCTACTGTCAATTTATATTACATTCTTGTTAGTAAGCATGCAAATCAAATTAATCCCTCATCGCTTTGGGGACCTCACTGGAACCGCTTTAAATGAAGCCACTGCATCAAAGTGATTACTCCTGTAAGACTGGCGAAAGGATAATGACATCTTCTGGTGCTGTAGATTCAAGGAGAGCTGGCCTGATCATTACTGCTATTCGTGCCTTCTTGAACTGCTCAAGTTGGCTTCATTGACGTTGCCCAGCCCAGCATGAAGCACATCTTGTATTTATTCCACATGGACAGACAGCAGAGAGGAGGAGGGCATCTCATGCCTGCTTCAGAACATGTGTCAGCTCCTTTACTGATTTTGAAGCACATGCATTTATGCAGAATCTGACAGCTGGAGGTTCGTTGGCTCCTCATGGCTGAGCGTCCATTCCCACATGATTTACAAAGGGCATCTCAGGAGACCGGGCAATGGAGGAACACTCATGGTTGTTCAAAGTATGAAACAAATCTTGTGTACAATAAATTGGAGATATATTTTAATATTTTATTGTGTGGATTCTAGGGGTGGGAAATCAAATAAAAAAAAAAAAAAAATCCTCATTTTTTTGCTTCACAACTTTAAAATAGATTTTTTTTGTTTAAAAAAAATCTATTTTTTTTCAAAAAAATAAAAATAATCCTTTTTTGAAAAATTTGTAATTTTTATTATTTATTTATTTTTATCTTTTTACTTGTCTTCTTGGATAAAATAGCAGCAGAATGATGGTCAGGCCACTGTGTTGTTTTCCCCTAAATTAAATGAAGAAAAATAACTAGCAAAAACTATTTTGTTCTTTTTTTTTTAGTCTATATCTGCAATCTTGAAAAATCGTGAGTATCGCAATTTAAATTCAACTGAATCGAAAAAATCCTAATCAAATCAAATTGGGATGAAAGCATATCGTCACAGCCCCAGTGGACTGGATTAGCTTTAGCTGAATCCCACCTGATGCCTCTTCAGCAACCTTTTCATCACCACAACCCTGTGATTATCCACATTCACAACATTAAACAAGTTAGCCCGCACAGATACCTGAATGTTTTGTTAACTCATTAACCTGGAGGATTAATGACGGCAGCCTCTGTTGCTGACCGATACAAAGGTTGCACTTTTTGCACAGACAAGAATTCATCGTGGGAACAAAAATGTCCTGTTATTATTCTACGAGACTGTTTTAGTAAGCCCTGTAAGATACAGCAAAGGAGCTGTGTCCGACAAGACTTCCCATGATCAGGCTGCTGTCAAACCCTGTCAATCACAACAAAACAGAGTCTACTAATGTAAAACAAAGTCTACCAATCCAGTGAGCACAGTCAAGAATATGCCAAGTTTTTGCCATTTATCATAATTATGTTAACACTGAACTCAAGGTAGATCTGTCTGAGCTTTAACTCACTATGCTTTAGTATTGATTATGCAACATAAATGTTATGGTTGATAGACAATAAAAAAAACAAAATAAAAAAACAAAAACAAATAGGCGTTTAACACTTATGTGTGTCTCAGGAGAGAAAAAACTTAACTTTCCCCTCAATAAGCAAGGTTGCTCTTCCATGTACACAGATGCTATCCTGACAACTGTTTACCTTCCTGTGGAAAGTTTAGTTTGAACAATTCAGGACACACCATGTGATAACCTTGTTTGTTTAATTCTGTGTGGATTTCTCACTTTTTACAACCACAGATGATAATGTATTTTATTTAACATGTACATAAAAACAGCCACATCAAAGCACAGAAATATAACTGTTGCGATAGAGTAAAAAAAAAAAAAATTAAGCCACAATAAATGTGTTTTACAGGGCCTTCTATATTAAATATTCTTGATCAAGGGTGTAAATATGGTCAAAATTCCAATTCCAAAAACACCGGGACGCTGTAAATAAAATCAGAATGCAATGATTTCCAAGTATTATGAACACATATTTAATTTCCAATGAATTTAGACATGATATCAGAGGCTGAAACTTGGAAACTTTACCTTTTTATAGAAAATATGAGCTCATATTAAAACTGATGGCAGCAACACATCAGAGGTTGAAATGTTAGGATGACTGTCTGCGTTCATGGGACAAGCCTGAAGATCAAAAATGGATGTGTGTGATCTTCATGTTCTCAAGTTGAGCTCAGGTTGATGCTGGGTTTAAGCAACACGGTGAATATAATTTGCTGTGCCATCCACAAGAGCAGGTTAGAGCTCTATAATAACACAATCCAGAAAAGCAGCTGTAACGGTGGCGGTGAAGGTGTGGACCCAAACACAGAGATGAGCAAACTGGGATGGAGATTTAAGACTGATTTAATCCAAACAAAAGAACTCAGGGGGCAAACACAATGATCCAGCAACTCAAGACAAACACTGAGGGGTATAAATACACAGAACACAACGAGGCACAGGTGAAACAAATTAACTGAATGAACCCAGGTGAACTACTGAACACAGAAAAAGGTAAAACAGGAAGAACCTACAAAATAAAAACAGGAAACCAGGAATAAAAGAACAGAAAAACATAACATGACAGCTGCAGCCTTCTCTGGACCACAGATCAGTAAAAATGGTCTGAGGCGAAGTAGAAAACGCATAAATCAAAATCTTAAACTTGTTTTGGAAACCATAGATGCCCTACAGACTGGCATAGAGCGGTCCTACAGCTTGTTATTGGTGGACTGTTCCAAATCTGCATCTCTGATGCACAGGTGTCAAACTCCAAACCTATAGGGCCGGTATCCTGCAGGTTTTTGTTGTCTCCATGCTCCAACACACCTCACATGTTCATAATTAGGTTGGCAAGAAGCTGCTGGGTCCATTTGATTTGAATCAGCTGTGTTGAAAGAGGGAAACAACAAAAACCTGCCGGATACCGGCACTCAAGGACTGGAGTTTGACGGTTGCATTAGTGTCTGTAGTGTGGGAAGCTTCCACATATCTGAAGGCTCCATCAATGCTGAAAAGTGCATAGAGAGCAACATCTATTTTCATCCAGGCAACATCTCTTTCAGCAAGACAATGCTAAGTTTTTCGAACTTAAGAAGCTTATTTTATTTGTTGTTTATTGACAACCAATATTTGTTCTTTTAAAAACAATCCTTTCTTTAGTTAAAAAAAATAAATTAAAAAAGTTGAAAATGGGACATAATTTGCTGGAGATGCTAAAACTCCAGCAACTGGTCTCCTCCCTTCTCAGATGTTTACACATAGCTGTTAAAAGAAGAAGGGATGTTACACAATGCTAGACATCAGTCTGTTTAAACTTCTTGTATTAAACTCTAAATGAGCTATTTCCCTTCAGAAAGGTTAAAAGCTTATTTCAACATCTAATCATGAAAATGAGATTCTGTTTTTCTTTACAGAGTCTAAATGTATGTTTGATTGTGGTAATTATTTCTCATTTGGCTGTTCACATGTTTCTGTGTCTTAGTGGCGTAGTGTCTCACTGTCGTTTTCCTCCTAATGACAGTGGCTGCACACACGCGCTCCTCCCCTCCTGAAGTCAAGCTCCGTTGAAACAAAAAAGCTATTTTTTTGCCTTTTCCCCTCAATTGCACTAACAGCCTGAAAAGTCAATTGTAGTTCTTCATTCTTTGTTACTCTGCCTAATCCGCTCAAGTTCAGTCCTGTTTGTTGAAAGAAAAATGTGCCACTCGAGCCAGTGCATGACTTGTATGTCAGTTTGTATCTTTGTCTTCACGTTGTGCAGTGTGCACAAGAAGGGTTTGCTGTTGTCATGTGGGTTTTATTCTTGCAGAACATAAACATCACACGCTGGGTGAAATGAAAATTATTCCGGAAAGACAGACAAAACTAATTTACATTAAAAAAAATGTCTCATCTGCTGCATTCAAATGCAAAAAAATATATCTTTTAATAATTGTTGCTCTTGCTCTGGTGAAGGTGAGGGTGTTCAGTGTGAGGTGGGCTGCAAAAGTTGGTGGGTGCCAACAAGGAGAGGTGAGACATCCACAGTGGAGGTGTGATCAGGGAAATTGGTGAGATGTTTCAGTTTCATGTGTTTTTTTTTCTACAGACGTTCATTTCTGTCTGCAAACACATCCTTTACTTCAACCTTTATTTGCTCTGTACAGCTTCAATAAGTCTGACCACAGTAATGTCTTTGTTTCAATGTTCTGTCACTGCTTCGAGCTCAGTCAGGGAAACTTTTGTGACTCTTCTATTTAAATTAAAATATTTGGTAAAGGACACCATGAATTGTGGTTGTTGACTTAAAAAGCCATTACATATAATTGTGTTTGTTGCTGCAACATAAATCTATTATGTTCTAATTCTGTAATGAGTTGCAGGCAATGTGCAGACCTCATTTATGCTCAAAACCATTTTGAGCTTTTTAATTTCAGACTTTTCATGTTTCTAAATAGTTGGTGATCTATTTTCTGTCCATAAAAGCTGTGCTATTTTGTCATTGTTTGCTTGCATGACTGATTTATAGGATAAGGAAAGGATAACCTTCATGATTTTTGTGAGGTTTAAGAAAAAATCTGTCGTGCAACCCATTCGTTTCCCCTGTTAAGATTCATACAGGTGTGTTGTGATCCTGTTCCCTGGTGGGCGTGTCTGGCATCCTGGCACCTGGATCAGCACCTGATCGGCATCTTGGCAATCAGCAGCAGCACTATTTAAGATCTGCCCAGCCTGCTGTTCATCGCCAGATAGTTGAACGCCTTTGGTACAACTCTCGGCCTGAAGGATTCTTCCCAGTGTGATTTCCTGATCGTTAACCTGTGTGTTTTTTCCCCGTCAGAGATCCTGCCTGCATGCCCGATTGCTGCCCTGCCTGCCTGCCTGCCTGCCTGCCTGCCTGCCTGCCCGCCCGCCTGCCTGCCCGCCTCTCTGTCCGCCAGGTTTACCTCCCCGCTTGTCCGCCTGCCGACTAACCTATCTTCCGCATCCACCTGGGAAAGAAACCGAAATCAGAAGGAGGCAAATAAAGCATTGTTTGAAACTCCAAGCCGAGTCCGCATATGAATCCCCCGCACTTGACGTCAACCTAACAAGGTGAGTCAAACTCATTTTCTCAATATGAACACATCTAAACAGGGGTGTTTGATTTAATGCAAAATGTAACCTGTGAGGTTGAAATTTAAATGCACTGAAATGAAATGGGAATTTCTTCTTTAGGAGCTGAATACATTTTGAATCAGCATTTTGAATGCCCTGAAATAGCATGCTCACATTAAAAAAAAGGGGATGACCTGAACAATACTGCTTTGAAATTGAGAACAAGCTGACATTTTAAGCTTCACATCCTCCAGCGGCTGTTTTTCGACATAATTTACCCCGAGTGTTGAATAAAGCTTGTCCTCTGTGAGTTGAAGTGGCAAAGTGCAAATGGAAATTCCAGTGCTTGCTAGAATGGCTCCCCTTTTCCTGTCTACGCCCCAGTGTTTCCTGCCTGCTGCATGACTAGGTGTGTTGACTTTTAGATTGGAGCATCTAACATTGGGGTACATAGTTGTCTGACTGTGGGAAAGGGTGTTGGTCCCTCTGGGTTGTTCACCAATCAAACACTAATCCTCCACTTTGAGCTTCCTTTGGCTCCTTTATAATCATCTACCCTTCAATCTGAAGACATGTCAGATAAAGTGCAGCCTGTTTGAGAGCAGCTCTGTCTAATGAAAGACCTCAGTACCATCTCCAGTCTTTAGTCACAATTGCAGTGTGCAATTTCTTTTTTGCTTCCTTGTCATAGACATGTCCATTTGCGCTAATAGCTGCTATGTTAGCTTACTCCTCAATGTTTGTAAAGAGAGAGCCTTTAGGTAAGGACTTCCTTACTTCCTGTGAGGGTAAATATTATGTTTTCTTTTTCTTTAGACTGCATCCACAGCATGGATGGAGGCTTGTGTCTGTGATGTGTCAGTGCGTCTGTAAACCACTCAGGGTACCACAAGATTACTTTTACAAACTGAGCCTCACACAGGCCAGCCTGAGTGAACCTGAACAATACAGTAGTTCATTCATGGATCAACTACTGCCTTCTCTCTTTGCGATAATAATCAAGTCTTTGTAAGCCTCTACAAAGACGAGCACAGGAGGAACTAAATGCGATCTGGTTCCCAAAAGTAGTGTTTATTTCAAAATGAAATAGTTGGAATACCTTCGACCCGACTCGTCCTTGTGCGTCTTCAGTTCAGCAGAGCAGATGAGGGTAATAAAAGGCTGGCTAGTTAATTAAGGACTGGAGAGAATGAAAACATAGTTGCTTTAAATTGTGGATTTATTCATGGGTACATACCAGTATGTGTTGTCATTTTAAGCAAAACTAGTAGACAGAACATTTTAGACAATAAAAGCAAATGTTAATGCTGCAAATCACTGGGGATCATGTTTCCATTAGATGCCAGGATTGCTTTTAAACTATAGCAACTTCAAAGAAAACCATTATAGTTCAGTCCATCCATTCGTTCATCTTTTAGCCCTTATCAAAGGTTGGATAAGTTAAAGCAACGAAACCAAGAATTCTCCCCAAAACCACCTGTTCCAGCTTGTCCAGGGAAGCCTGAGATGTTACCAAGCGACCAGAGAAACCCTGTCTCTTCAGCCTATTCTGGGCCATCTCTATTGCTGGTGAGATGGGCTAAAACAACTCACAAGGGAGACATCAAGTAGGCAATCTAACTAGATGTGCAGTTTACCCCATCTGACTCCTCTGGATGTGGAGGAGCAGCAGCTGTACTCTGAATCTGAGTCCCCGAAACCACTCGCCAAAGATGGATCCGATTTCCTCTGACACTGGCCGTACGGGGACTGGATGACCACATAGACTGGTTGTTCCATTACCAGGATAAAGAAAACACACTGCTCCCCCTGAATCCAAGGGTCATCTATCCAATGGATATCACTAAATGGACCGAACCACAGAGGCTGAGGAGTGTGATCCATCAACCTGGTCTGCCAATCCAGAGTAACTGTCTCAGATGTCAATGGGATGTTGTAGAGATGTCAACCAAAACAGTCTCACAACATCCAAGCCTTAAAGTGGATCTGGAGCCCCACCGTCACGGGGCTTTCTAATGGGGGCAGTGATGGGAGAGTGCATCATGGACTCTGCTTAATCCTACAACTCTAATTCCAATGATGTTGTGACACTGAAATGGAAATACCAACATGACTTTAAAAATCTAAAAAAACAATTTATTCACCACAGAAAATAAAAAAACTTCTCATGTATTTAATTTTACCACTAGTTCATCAAACACTTTAGCTTGCACTTGATGGCAGCAGCATTTTTAAAGTTAGAACAGGGCCACGTCTAAGTTTTTGTTACCTTGTTTCTGGATGAATTTATCCTCTGATATATTCTATTGAGTTAACCTTCTGCTCCCCAGTTACGCCTGATTCAGTTTCTGATTTTCACACCTGCTTCTTGTTGTCTCATTAGACTTCAGTATGTCTTCTGCCTGCTTTCTTTTGTTCTTTGCTAGATCACTGTTTTTGTTTCACATTGCTCTTTGTCTCTGGTTTCAGTAAGTCCATCTGTCCTTCTGTTTTGTGCTTCCACTTGAATTTGATTGATCCTATTTAAGTTCAGTTTCTGCTTTATCCTACGTTTGCAGCACCTTTGGTTTGGTAGTCCAGCATCTGCGTCCTTGCTTCAGTTTTTGCATGGATGGATCTTGACATCGCACAGAGTGCTGCAGAGCATCCCCACTTAAAAAAAAAAAAAATAAAAAAAATAAACATACAGGAAGTGTGGTAAAAAATTACTGCATTGTTGGGAGAGGAATGACATCCATTTTCTTGCTGACATGTGATTCTTTTCTTTCTTATGATTTTTAGGTTCTGTGTTGTATTGGTGACCTGTCCAGGGTGTACCCTTGCCTAAATGATAGCTGGGATAAGCTCCAGCTCCCCCGCAACCCAAAGTTGAACAAATCGGTTCGGAAAATGAATGAATGATTTTTAGGTTTTATTGAGTGTTACAGTAGGTGATACAACTGATAACTTTTAGTATAATTTATTATACATCCATAATTGCATGTCCATTACATTCCGGGACTTACCATTGCCTTTTCTTTCAACAATGGAGGTTTTCTTTTTGGATAAAAACATTTAAAAATAAGTCTAATCATATAAAAAGCAACAGTAAAAATGATGCAGAAATGAAATGCAAGGTGGGTCCAAATCCAAACAGATTTCCTGGAATAAACTGTCCGTTAATGTGTTCCCATCATTTTTCCCAGCAACCCTTCTTGCTGTGAGGCCACGCCGCTCACCACTATGCCACCATACAGCCTGCTATCAAACTTAAAAATGAAATGTATTTCTAAGAAATCTTATATTCTGTTTGCAGATTCACTGTTTTTTCCAAGTCTCAAGAAACCTTTCCAACTAATCCAAATGGCGTAGGGGTCCCTCAAGATACACTCAATTTTTTGCCCTTTTTTTTTTTAAAAACAGAAAAAAAGTACCCAGAAAACAACTGTTTCAGAAAAAAAAGACATGTCAGAATATTCTATATAGTTTACCCAAAACATCCATCAGTATATTTGCTCATTGTCACATATTTGTTGTTCAGTTTCAGGAAGGAAGAGTTATGAAACGACTAAACCAATACTGGCACACAGACGAGTGAGAAACAGACTCATTGACATTTAAATCTTTATTTTGTTCATGCTCGGGGTAAAGTTACTGCAGCAGCGTAAGCAAGCTTAGCTTGTCAGCTGGTTCACGCTGGTTCACAGCATCACTGTGGGGTTTAGAAGTGGGTTTACTCAATGCTGACAGAAAAGGAAGTGTGTACACTCCATATACCCACGTATAGCCTGGACTTCACCACTGCAAATATCTTATTAGCAGATGCTGTATCTCCATGCCTAAATGAGCTCTGTAACACTGAAAGCAGCATTTATGTCAGTCACTTTGACTTATCTTTATTCTTCAAACAGATCTTGGGAATGTTTCTTATTGAAAACTCAGTGGACACTTTATCTATGTGGAGCAAAGATAAGAAATAGAGACAACACATTCATATGAAGTGATTAAATAGGTTTATTTGATTTACACACTTGTACATTTTCTATTTACCCCCCAATGGGAGTGTCACAGTTAACTTCTACAATAATATTTGATTTCTCTGACGTTTCTTTTTCCTGACTTGCTCTAAAAATAAAAATAACTTCTGTTCTCTGCTCAATATCAGAAATAGGTTTGTTTATACAGGATTCTTGTATGACAAGAAATAGCACATTCTCAACACATCACTTAAGTGATTATTAACATAGAATAACTGGATACTACAGGCTAAAGGACTGGTGCTAAATCCGATCAATTTTGGCAAAGTGAAACTCAGTTCATGACCCATCTGACAGCGCAGTGCTGTCTCTTCTGACAGTAGACAACTCGATGTCGGTACTTGCTGTGAGCATGAAGTGACTAACTTTCTGAAGTTGAAGTTAAGCTGTGATTCAAATAAATCCCTGAAGTTTGAAGTGTGCAAAACGGTTTGAATAAATGTAAAAACAAAACGAAAAAAAAACATACAAGAGCTACAAAAAATGAATGCAAACATTTTGCATCCTTACAATGAGACCAGTAAGCTGAGTTCAAATCATCACATTGCATTTAGTTTTTTTTGTTTTTGTGTGTGTTTGCGTGAGGTCCAATTCATGATCACAGTAAACATGGTGGGTCTTAGTAATGTATAAAGGTATTCTGTTTCTTCATTAAAATACAAAGAGGTTTGGAACAACAAAGCATTTTGAAACCCAATGACAATAAATTGTAGTATATTCAAACCATAAACATCCCTTTATAGATTATTCTTCATTAAGATAACAAATAAATACATTGCATCAAAGCCATCATTTACAATATATTAAAGTTATATAGCCGGTATTTACTGTAGTTATTTTTTTAAAAAATCATTTGGTAACATTAAAAAAGACCAGAAAATTGATAAACGGAAGGTAAGAAGCTTAGTTCATTAAGAAGATGGAGGTGTGTAAACACGTCAGGTTGAACACAATCACATTCAGAGAACTCCACGCAGCTGGAGACAAGCTAAAGCTAATGATCTGGCATCAAGGACACAGCCCACAGGGCACCCCACGCAGCCAGTGAGTCATGGCTCACATATTACTGCTAGAGAACTACCACAATGTCTTCATTTACTCTTCTGCCAAGTTCAGTCCATCCTCTTCCTCCTCCTGCTCCTCCTTGTTTTTTCTTAAAGGTCTGCAAAGTGCTTTCTTTCCCTTTATGCACAAGTTTCAAAACCTTTGAGGCAATGGCTCGCATCAAGGTTTTTAGTTAAATGGAAATCACAGGGTAATATTTTACAAGAGAGGTCCTTCGGGTTGCTTGGAAATAAGCATCAGAGTTCACCTTTGTTCATACAAACAACAACCATAAATCCCATCATTGATTCTTCGAGGAAATTTGCATAATCACAAAACTGTGTTTTACTCTAATGAATGCATAGAGTGTTTACATCAAATTCTTGTTTTTATGCCATTCTCTGGTGCAAGTATTAAGTGGAGGACGGCTTTTCATCTCCTCTTGAGGCATCTGAGGCGGATTCCTCGTTTATCATCAATAAGAGCTCGCCATCAGTCTTAACCTGATGAAGAATTTCCTGTTCCTATCTTGGGTTTTGATTCTTATCGCTAAGGAACTGATGACTACGTCCCCAGCGCTTTTGAAAGGTCTTTTCTGCACAGCATGAAATTGGATAGCAACAGTTGCATGAGGGGAAGGTCTCTCTTCTCAATGGCTGTTATTGTAAGCAGTGAGGACCAGACTGGAATCCATCAATAAAAGCCACTCCGTCTCCATGTGGGTAGTTTTGTGCCCAAGAATTCAAAACCAACCATCAGAGAGCTACCCCCTTTAAAGGGAAATCCAGCTCACCGATAAGGCAGTGTGGATAAGAAATGGTTGGTTTCTTCTTTTTTTTAAATTTTAAATTTTTTTTTTTTTTAATATTGCTTGTCATGTACACAAAACACAGGTGCACCTGCTAACTAGTCAAGAGTAGCATGACATTTTCTTTTGGGAAAAGCATGTATATAATAAATTACAAAACATAAAATCCAGTGTCCACTTTAAATCACCCAAATTACATTATTGTCATCAACCTCCTTCTGAAACAATCACTGGCAGCGACCTCCAGTTTCAATTCAACATTTTATGCGCAAACAAAAAAAAAACAAAACAAAAACGTAAAACCCACAAGAATCCTTGTGAAATATAATGTGCAGAAGTCTCTCATCTATGTCACGTTGTGTTGCACTGTCTACACTGATTTAAGTGCTAAAAGCTAATATGAAAACACATATAGGAGTCAAAAGAAAATAAAAGCAAAAATGAAAGCTCCTGTTCTTAAGGCTAATTCACCGACCTTTAAACAGTAACACTTATTTGCCTCTCAGATGACCGCAATGTTTACATGCACAGCAAAACAAACGATGAAAATACTGCATTCATCATGTAAAGCATGTGTTTGTTGCTAATACTGTAATTAGATGGGCGGATGAATCTGTTATTAGTCATGTTATTGGAGGGATGCTTGATGAGATAAACAAATCTCTTATTTTTTTTCAGCACATTTTGCTCAGATTACAGACTTCAGGCAGAATGATGAGCAACAATAATGACTAATGTATTGTAAAAGTACATAAACACAGCTTAATGAGGAGCTGAACTGTAGTGTGCATGTAAACATAGCCAGCGAGGACGTCATGAGAGATGTAGGTGGTCAGTGCAAAGTCAGAAGGAATGTAATGAGGCTATGGCACTTGGTGCAGGTTGACAGCTGATGAAAAAGACAGACAGACACACAACAGACACACTGTTGAACACACAGGGAGGCAGGCAGGCAGACAGACAGGGCAGGTTCAGGGTCAGCATTCAGTAGTATGGCATCGGGAGTCGGAAGAGTCACAGGGGGACATTCCCAACCCGGTTCTCCCTGGAAGGTTCAGTGGATTGTCACAGACGGAGGTGAGGAGAACACTAGTTGTCAGAGGGCTGGCTAGCACACAGCTGAGCCGCTTCTCACCGGCCTGTGATTTTAGAGGCGGCTCAGGGAGGGGCAAGACGCTCCCTCCTTCCAGTTCTGGGGAGGCTCCACAAAGTGTAAAGAGAAAAAGCCAAAAGAGGTGGATAATCACTGCAGCAATGAAAGGAAGAAGGGCAGGAGCGTAGTTTGAAAGAAGCCGCCTGGGCTTTTCATCACTGTGTTGTCATCCTTATGGAGTTTGGTTGCACCTTCAGATGACTCCCTTGATTGTCACCTAAGAGAAAAAGAGAAAGGAAAAATGGGTAAAGATGGGGCCATCAGAGCCTGGCCTCACCGCAGGACATTTTCATGTAATTAATGTTGAGTTTGAAAGCTTCTGAGCCATCTGGTAGGACTTTCCTGATAACGCCTGCACACCAGGACCAGCCTGTGACCTATATATCTTCTCGCACACAACATACCGACACATAACAGTTTGTTTAATGCAGATCCTCCCAATCTGTACCACACCAGCTATAAGCCACGGCAACACACACAGCTAGTGTGTGTCCAGATGGAGCTTTATAATACAGTACATGTTAATGATACGGCAATTCGGGCTCAGATTTTTTGTCAAAAAATTATTTTGAGTTGATGCGCCAAAGAGGTTGATGAAGGAAGAGGTTTACTGAATTGAAAACATACTCCTGCAGGAAGACGTATCACATAAATGGTTGTTAAATGGAATGATTAAAGTAGATTCTTTGTTTTGAATTAAACTAATCTCAGACTGTCTTGTTTTTTTTATGAAAAATGAATGTAAATGGACAGAGTGATGTTATCTGACATTGTAAAAAAATCTCTCCCAGCTGACAAACAACACATAAACAAAGCTCAGATGCTGGGAAAGCGAGATGCCAGAGGGGAAAACTAGACTCCAGTTGAAGATTAGACCCTTAAGCACTCATGGTACCACGACTGTGATCTCTTCAGACTGGATGTGAGCGAGATGACCAGTGATTCTGCATTGCCCTGGATGCTTCAGTACACAAGCTACCACTGCTGCAACAACAGGATTAGTGCAGCAAGCTCAGCGGTTATTTTCTGAGCAAACACACACAGACCCAACGACTCACAGATGCGGTCCATCCCAACAGATGTAATTAGCTTAAACAGAAGGATTAGTGGATTTTTTAGAAAACAATATGTTACGTTTCAGTGCACGCTGATCTCACCCATTCTGGGATGAACTCAATAATTAGCATCAATTGTTGCATTAAATTCTGCAAATTGCACATGAGCCAAACTTGATATGAAATTGCTTAAGTGCCAGTGTGACACAGATAATTAGGGTTGTGAATGCTTTGATATGTGCAAGAGGGGCTGGCCTCTTCACAGCTTCACCAGAGCTGCTCTGGAAACTGTTTGCTTCACCAGCAAACAGGAGCGCTAATTGGTCTGGCAACCAAACAAAGTGTTTTCAAATAAAATTGTAGTGGTTTTTTGGCCAGATGGAGGAAAAATCATGACTAAGCACGCTTCGGATGACACAGCGCTTTGAAAGGAGTTCTTCACAATATTAAACATGAAGATCTAAAAATTAATAGCCTTTCTTAATGCATTATAAGCTATGTAGGTCACATCAGAGCCCAGATTTACACTGTTTTGTGTGTCTATGGGAGTGTGCATGTGCGTGTGGTCTGTGGTTACTGCCCTACCCGGTACTATGCACCCACTCAGCACCGCTGACTGAAGACTTGGAGCTTTTGTTGAATGATAAGAGTGCAAAGCAGGAAAGTATGCGCCTGCAGCTGTATAAACACACTCCTAATGGTTAAAGTTTGGACAGACTTTTTCCTTGTGATGTGAATTTCCCTCCTGTGGAATATGGGGATTGTGGTTACTGAATAAATGAGTGTGAAGTTCTGAGTCAGGTCTCCTGCTGATGTTTTGACAGCCCCCAGCTCGGGGGATGTCCTCACGTTATGGTGCGATGGGGAAGGGGGGTGGGGGTCAGAAGAATCTGCAGAGGAAGTTAATTGGATCTCACTGTATCGCATCGCTGTCTGGGATTGCTTCACCGGAGATTAATAGCCTGTGATGTATAACAGCTTAAGCGATTAATGCCTCTCTTCATCCTCATTTATTTAACAGCAGTGTCTTCCCTCTCCTCCTATAAACTGCACTTATTCACTCAACCTCATTTTTTTGTTTTGTTTTATATATATATATATATATATATATATATATATATATATATATATATATATATATATATATATATATATATATAACCTCAAACTTTTACATTGCTTCTCTGTGGCACCAAATACAGTCTAATCTTTCTCACCACCTGGTCTTCCTCACTTGTTTCACAAATCAAATCAATCAAATCAAATCAAAGATACTTTATTCATCCCAAAGGGGAAATTCAAAATTAAAAAAGAACTGTGTTGCACCTTAAATGCTCAGTGTGTGCATGAAGCGTAACGTGCACGCTTGACATTAGAGAGCAGGTGATCTGAGAACTCTATTGATCAGTCAGACTCAAGGGAAAACATATTGCGTGACACTGATTGGATTATCTTTGGAGACAAATTAGTTGAAAATCAATTGTCACAGAACATCTCTGTGGGTTTTTTTTTTTTTCTTTTTTTCTACAGGATAGAAATGAGCACGTCACACGCACACATTCAACTCTGACCTCGTCAAACTGTAGTCACTGTTCTCTATAATTAGACCTCCTGTGACAGTGGGGACAAAATGCTGAGCTGCTGTGAGTGACAGAGAGCTGATGAAACCCTCAGGCTGCTGCTGAAACATGATATGTGTGGCAGCCAAGCAGGAACCTTTCATGTCACCTGTCATTAGCTTTGCATGCTAATATTACCCTGCCACTGGTAATGTCACCACTATGAGTTAAGGACAAAGCTGCTGCATTTTGCAGCCCATTAAAAACTAGTAGCGTAACATAGTTGTGGTCAATGCTTTCTGGATTACAGCTCAATACATTCCTGTAGCTTTCATGATTCGTTGACTTTGTTTTTATTTTCTCATTTTATTTTGTTTATTTATATTTTATTTGTTTGCTGTTTTTCCAACTCAGTCTTACTCTCTGTTCCCACCACACAGCTGACAACAGTTTCTAATCACCACGCCTGCATCACGTTACCCATCACTCCTTATATACGTGTGGTTTTCTTTTTTCTTTTTTTTCTGGCACATCCGTTTTTCTTTTTGTTATTTGTGCATGTTTTCATGCTTAGAGGTAGTTTTGGTACCATCTATATTTGGATTTATGTTTCTGGACTGCAGAACCGTTTGTTTTTTATTATTATTTTTTATTTTCTTCATATACCTGCTAAATGAGTTTGTTGAACTTGTCCGCACACACACAAACTGCACAATTTAGTCTTTCAAGAATGTGCAGAAATCTGTGATTATATCTTCTTTTTAATAATGCCAGTGGGTATTGTACTATACCTAGCTGCAAAGCCTGACTAGTGAGCTCTACAGTAAGGTATAACATGTATGGATTGTATTCTTGTGGAACAAGCAACACAGCTAATTGTGTGGATACAAAAAAATTAGTACAATTTCTGGGGTAACAAATGGTAATTTTTCTACTGTATAACTAGGCCTTTCAAATCTAAACATGACTTTTTTACATTGCATGGAAATAAATACATTGTGATTTTTTTTTATTTTATCTAACTTTAACCAAGATTTGCTAAAAAAATAATTGTTATAAACAGATAAAAGGGGGCAGATAAAAGCGTTAAACCGCAAGCTGCCGTACATAAGAACCATGTTCTCACATTTTCATGTTTGATGACATGAAAGCTAAAATATATTGGGTAAAAAAGCACAAAGGTGAAATGCAGAAATGAATAAAATATTGATGGGACAGTGTCTTCATTTGGAGATGTGGATAAATGTAGGCTACCTGTTTGGTTTCCTTCATATTTTACGATATTTCCAAACCACACTGCCACACTTTTCTCCCCGTTGGTTATAAACTGGGTGTTTGTGAAATGTTCTGATATTGTGTGCAGCGGACATAAAAGCTATGTATTTTCTAATAGCTAAGGTGTTTATTTTCATTTTTTGTGTGTGTGTTACAATGAATACATAAAAAACGCTGTGAGAGGACGATGCATTTACAATATAAGAAAATAAATACTTCAATAGACAATCTCCACAGTAAAATGAGAAGAACCTCATGATTGTGGAAACTAGGTATTTTAAAATCAAAGGGTTTCATCCTGTCAACAAAATCCTGTGGTCATCCTCCGCTCACCCTGCATGACTTTGCACTTCCACACAATTTTTCCACCCTAATCGGCCGTTACTCTCAAATACTACAGGGAGTTGTAATTTTGGCATATGATCACACTGCTTCCTGTACTGAACTGTGTTCATCCTGTCTGTTTTTTTTCTATTACATTCCTCAGTTTCCTGGTTTTCATAAGCTGGTGCAATTTTATCATGTAAAATTGAAACATTTATCGGAGGTTGTGGGTGTGTTTTCTTTGAAACACATTTTGTGAAGCATTTAAGGGGGGAAAAAAATGCAACTTTTTCACACTGAAGATGCAAAGAGAGCATTACTGGAAGGTGCTCAATCAACGGCTGGAGTAAACACACAAATTAGCTAATTTCTGTGTATAAATGTTGTCCAATGAACTCAGCTGCTGTCATGAAGAAAGGTGTACAGCCTTGACCCGTTGAATAGGTTTGATAACCTTTACACATAAGTCTCAACGGATTCCTTGTCCTTCTTATCAGGAGTCAAAGTTTACCCCTGTTATTCTTTAGTAGCCACTACAGTAGCTCCCTATTGTCCTACTATGTAGAGCTGGCTGGTGACCTGCCAATTACTGTGTTTTTGCTTTTGAGTTAATAATCACAGAGGTTGTGTGCGAGTCTGATAAAGTCAGGAAGTAGGAAGGCCACTTTAGGTCTTGATAAGATGTCAGATAACTGGTCAACTGTAAGAATGCCTTTAACCTCCCTAAGTGCATAGTGATGGGAAGTGGTTTACAGACTAATCATTTGTCTATTATCATGTTTATCACCTCAACTGTCATAAAGTTTTGGCTGGCCTCAGGTCAAAGTGTCGCTAAAGTCCTGAGAAAAACAACTTGTGACCCATCTGATGGAAGGGTCTTCACATAATGATTCTCAGGTAATGAGAAGAGAGGTCTCTGAATGCTAACGTCTCTGTTATCAACCTCTCAAACAGTCTGCAGCAGTGCTGATTTGAAAAGCACTAGTCTTTAAGTGTATTTAAAAGGAAAGGAAATTTACCTGGTCATACTCTGACTGAAGAGGGTGTTCTTGCCAGCTGGTTCGCCCTGAAGAGAGAAGAATCATTTTCAGGTTTAAGAAGACACTGAATCTTTATAAAACCTTCAGCAGCACCGAGCTCTCTCCTTTCCCATGTGTTCTTTTTTCCCCCCACCATTTTCTCTTGATTTTACTTATCAAATTCTGGCTTTCTTCCTCTGTCTCTCAATCACACTTCATCCATCTCTGCCTCTTTCATCCTGCAGGCTGCAGTCTTCAGCCTGCGCTGACCCGTGCTGCATATGCACAGTCAAAGCTCACCGGCATGGCAGATGAGACAGTTCTGCTCTCATAAATCACAGTGTCAATGTAGACTGTGTGAATACGTGGGGAGGGGAGGGGATGGCGTGGTGGGCACGCACTGAACCCAAGCTATAAATGGCAACCTTACAGCCAAAAAAAGCTAACAACCTAGGAATAATAAAGCAGTCTTGAAGGCTGTAAATAGACACACGCTTCAGCGAGTTACTCGTTCAGGTCTTTGTGGTTTATAAATAGCACTAAGTTTCTGGGGACGCACCAAATGGGAAGAAAGAAAAAAAGATGAGCAGCTCTCTGTGAAGTTAGAGAGATTTTATTAATTGTGGCTTATAGGATAAAAACAATCCCCAGATATTAGAGTCACAGAACAAGTCTGGTTGCACCATGACTTTTGCCATCTTTCTTGCTCCCCGAGGTGTTGTTCGCAGCTTGTTACATAAAAGCTACTTCTGTTTAAGTTTTTTCCTTAGTGCTGTGTTTACTGCACGTCTGTTGAGGCTCTTTGCTGTGCATCTGCATACTTGCACGTAATTCAGTAAATAATAATTTAATAGAGTTATCTTCCCTTTATAGTCTTCAGAAAAAATTCTGCGAGTGAATCTGGAATTAAGCTGCAGAAGATCTGAACTGAAGCTGTTGTCCCCAATGCACGTCACTTTAGAAATATTCTGCAGATTATTTTGCAGGGTTTTCATGTGCACAATATACGTCTAGAGTATTCGCTGCAGACTTCTTGCAGAGGTTTTTCCAGCCAGTTCCCTCATAAAATCAGCAGGCGGGATGGTATATAAACTTCACAGTTAATCTGCAGGAGTATCTACTGCAAATCTACAAGGCAGCAAACTGAATTTTTGCAGTTTCAAAACATTTAGTCTGCTTTTCACTTATTACTGATGCATGAGGTGGAGATATCAGCAAATACAAAAGTCCTCAAAAAGCCCCAACATGCTGTAAATAAAACATGTGGTCTGATTGAAAGTCCTTCAGTAAAAGATTATGTGAGGACACTTTTGCATCATTTAAGCATACCCACAGTGCTTTACAGGGAGTACTTTTTGCATCATGTTTTGTATACTGTTGGCTTCAGGAACAGCTTCTCCAGAAACTGTCTGTCTGTCTGTGGCTGTAAGAAATGTTAACCAGCAGAAAAATCTGTTATGTGAAGTAGATCACAGAAGAAATGTGTTTTGATATAAAGCCCTCATATTTTCCTAAAAAATTCTACTGTTCATGTATGACAATGGTTCATTGAACAATTCATGTTGCAGACTTGAAAGAGCTTAAATTCTTGTAGTCTCCTGTTCAGCCTAACTCTAACAATGGATGTCAATATGACCACCCAAAAGAGGTCATAAATGATTTCCTAGATCTGATGCATAAAGCATTAAAACATGGTTTATAAAGAAAAAACAAAACAAAACCCAATCTTAAGTTAAACGCTATAAACCATTAAAAAAAAAGCATAACTTAGAGAACTTAGGCTCTACATTAAGGATCTGTAGAAGCAGGATACATCCAATTACTTTAGTTTGCTTTTGTTAAATAACAAAAAAAGAACAAAAAAAAACTTCTTTACTCTTAAACAACCTCTGCGGCACCATCAGTTTTGCCCTACAGTGTTGTGTAAAAGTCAGGAGGTTGTGGTTAGTTGTTACTTGAGTGAACATGTGCCATCTGCTCACAATGTGCAATTGTGTGGTTAGATAGTTGAGACCATTATTTTGGACCACGGGCTAATATCTATTAGTGGCACACTTTCAAGAGTGTGGCTACTCTATCAGTCACTTCTGGTATTTTTTTTTTCCATTTCATTTCTTGGAACAGGCCCAGCTGAAACCACAGGATGACTCGGATGTTGTAACCATGGATATGTTTCTTTGAAAAGGCCTGTTTAAAATGACGTTTTAAACGTATGGAGGAAAAACGTGACCCCAGAATGCAGCAAGTCAACGGATAAAGAATATTCGTAGTTTCTCGAACAGAATGACAAAAAAACTTCTTATGATGACATGGAAAAAGATGTCTTCTAGTTAATTTGTGCAAAACTCCCTCAGAAAGGTTTGAGCGTGGGAAAAATCTAAGAAAGCCACACGGTGAGAGCAAGGCGACTGGAGGCAGACATCACGCTGCCATCCTGTCTAAAAATGTTCGTCTTCAACAGGAAGGAAGTCATTTCTGTGAGCGTTGCCACCAAGGGAGCAAGTCAGAGTGATAAAAAAAAGTAGGAAAAAATAGTAAACAAAGAAACAAGAAGTTGTGCCTCGCTATCCAGGAGAAGATGACTGTGTTTGTTTTAGCCTTTTAAGGCCATGACAAGCTACTGTTCCTGCCGATTTACATCTTTAGTACTTGTAAGAGCAAAATTTAAAAATGCGAATCGGAAGGGAGAAAGCTGGTCTGAGTCTAAGAAAGAGCACTAAAACGGATTGATGGCTAGAACAGCTTCTGTCAGCTTTTGAACACTTTAAGCTGACAAAGGCTTTTTCGAAGTTCTGGGTCCTCTCTGGGTCTTGCAGGATTGGCACCTTTCTTGGCATCGCTATGAGCAGCTTGTCCCTGACTCATGTCAAGCTGCCCCATCGGGGTAAAAGAGCACAACACTGGCCAGAAAAACAGAATGAAATATAATAAAACCATGTTGCAGTTTCTTCCTCTTCCTCTCGCACTGAGGCGATGTGGAGTTTTGGAGTTCTTACTCAGACAGAGGATGGGAAACTCAAACAATCGTCAAATATCCAAAGAATGAATGACGAAACAAATGAATGAAAAAATTATGAGGTATTCAAACAATGTCTGAGTCACTTACTGTTTGTCGGCCTTCTCTTTGTCATCCAGGAAAAACAGCGCAGTGGCCAGGAAAAACATCCCCCCCAGGACGATGATAAAGGGACACAACATGAGGGCATAGCCCAAGCTGAGAAACTGCCACAGTGTTGATGAAGCGTAGGTCGTCTGAAGGCTGTCGGAGATCTGCACCCATGCAGGTCAAAATACAAACACACAAGAGAAAAGAAATTTTATTTAAACCACTCATTCATCAAGACTTCTTAAAATATCCCATCCTGTTCTGACACACTACATCCCTTTGGTTGAAGACTTCTGTGTGTGTGTTTCTATATGCATCATCACAGCAACAGATGTGCAACATTCCTGCTATTCATCCACACGGGGCAGGGTTTTTACAGCTAATAGTTCATCTAGATAACGCTAGTAACGCTAGCATTCAGTCAGCTGCAGAAAAGAACAGCTGGAGGATGCTGGAAGTGACCGTTTTTATGACCAGATTAGATCGCTGCACTGACAGTCACCAAGGAGGCTACTGATACTAAGATACTGATGTTTAGCTCGCTATATGTTGGTATGCACAACAGGAGCAAGAGGAGGCTTCGCAGCAAGACTCTAAACAGTCATAGGGTCACACTTGCTCAAGCACAATGATTTCATGTTCGAGTCAGCACAATGAGATTCTCGGGGGGGGGGGGGGGAGAAATCGCTGACAGGAGAATGGTGGAGGAGGCCTGTGTGTGCAGTGTGAGTTCATATGTGCATCGAGAGAGAGGAGTCATTACAGAGTGGGATAAAATAAATAAAATGTGACAAAATCAGCTCCACATTACTGTAGTTAACTGTGTGTGTGGCCAGTGCAAAGCTCATTTCATCAGATACAGCAAATTCCCTACAACTTGCACAGAGCAGCCTTGCTAAAAATACTCGTAGAACTGCTGCTTGTCTAATTATCGAGCCAGAAGGCATTTCTTGGACGATTGTTGAGAGATTGTCCCTGGCATTCCCCTGGTGCCTGCTGTTGTTGTCATGTCCTGCTCATACAGTAAAGGAGGAGTCCATTATGTGTTTCTCAAGGGGGTTCTTGAGTGACAACCGCCTGGGTCTACGTGCTGCTGGAGACAACCCTTAGCTCACCCTCCAGAGAATTTCAGACGTACTAAAGCAGTTTTTTTTTTTTACATAATAAGGTGGTGGTGCTGTGGCCTGTAGCCACTGGTATCTGCAGGTGCTCCCACAAAGAAGTAACAAAAATTGCAACACTGGTTTTTGTGTTACATGCAGTCTTTTGCACTGCAAAACCTGAAATCTGAGTAAGATTAGAAATCTTAAATTTATGACCGAGACTTCCTCTTTAAGAGTATTTTTACTTGTTTTGGGAAGTCTTGACAAGCCAAATTTTCTTGTTATGTTGGCAGATAATTTATCTTATTTAAGGCAACACCTTACGTAATTTTTGTAAATTTTTTTCTTGTTTTTTACGGCTGAGTTTTTGCAGTGTGATCCGTTAGGTACATGAATCAAAATCCAGTTGCTAACTAAAAAAAAAAGAAAAAGAAAAAGACTCACTCAATCTCATCTTCTGTGGTTGCTTAGCAATACTCACTAGTCTGTTTTTTTTTTCTTACGGAGTTTTTCTTTCAAGCTGCACGGGTGACCACATATCTGCCCGCGCTTGACGTGCGTCACGACAACTCTGTCACACTCTTGTGCTAAAATTCAGTTCAGGAACTGAGGCGCTGACTTCTGACGCACTTTGAGCATTCAGCACATCGTTGGTCAGGGTTTGTGGAGGAGGGAGAAACCTCCAGATATTCAGCGTGCCACTCAGCGGAGAGTCGTGACCCCAGAAGTAGGGTGGAGTTGATGAGGGTGAGTGACTAACCGTGAGGCCATGTAGGAATAATTCTGACTGGCATTGTAGTATGTTTCTCTATGCTGCATTAATCTGACAGATGGAGCCTGGACCTTATTAACAAAACAACAGTATTAAATAGAGCTTTCTGCTTTTCTTAAATGCTGTCAGGAGGGACCAAGGTCTTGCCTTCCGCTGCTTTATTTCACAAAGAATTGAAAAAAAAAAAGGCTTAAAGTCCTTCTATTAAAGAAGGGGAGCCATGTTTGCTTAACAAAAGAATAAAAAATGTTGTTTGGTGCTGTTTTACTACAGACGTCTTGAAATGATTACAACAGTACTATTTAATGTTTTCAGATTATGGCAAGCATTACTTCACTGATGTAAATAGGAAGTTTAAAAAAAAAAAAAACATGATACAGTGTGACTGCAGAGTGGAATGATAGGTGTGCCACAAAAAATCATGCATCATAAATAATAAAATAAATAAATAAGAATCATATCCAGATAGATTCCTTTATTTTTCTTTTATATTTCTCACTGGCCTGTGATCCCCATATGTTTATTTTGTATTTTCTTTAGATTCATCTCTGAAGCAGTCAGATTTAAGCATGAGCTTTCTGCTTCCTCTTTATTAGCTTAATTGCTGTTTAAAAATGATATTTCTTTGTATTTCACCTTGTCTGTACATTAAAATCTGTCTTCGAATCTGTGGTAAGAGATAAACACAACAAATAGCTAATATTCACACGTACATCTATGTGAATAAAATCAAAAGTTTGAGCTATCTTCTTTAGCAGATTTAATCTTTTCGTGACATTTTTTATCTGATTCTTGAATTTGATTCCTTTTGTAAAAGCCATGTAAATGCGGCCAGTTCTTTTCAGAGCTCTCTTTATACTTAAAGGAAAATTCTTGCTTATTTCTCAGCCTCCAACAATAGTTTAAGATTTCAATTTAAAAATAAATGAAAGAGAAAAATCCCAATATCAATGCAGCTCAGCAGACAGCTGTGTCTGCTGCCGGCCTGTCAGGTACTGACAGAGGATGTCGAGGATAAGTATGATTCACTATCAAAGATTTCTGCTGCTTTTGTTACTCAGGCTGTAAACCAGAGGTGGAATGATCAATGTAAACACATAACTACACCACCTACTCTCTTTTAGCAATATAGTTCCACAAAATGCATCATAAATATTCCTATAAAATGTTTTACGCATGTTGTGACACGCAGCATGTAAAGCCGAACCATCCACTCTTCCCTACTTCTATAAACAGTCCTTTAAAGCGTGCAGAATGAGCGCCTCAATGGAGTTACTATTTAACTCCAGAAATGCTGATTCTCAGCTCAACATGAGAAGAATGCGCCTTGACAGTCTGAGGTGAATCCTGTTTCACACTCCATTGAATAGCAAGCAGCAAGCATTTCATTCTGGTCAAACAGATGCTATTCTTTACGTGTATGTGGCCGGTTGAAGGGTGGACTTAGGGTGGTTGGGCTGACAGTGACCTTGAGAGGCCCAATAAGGAGCACTCTCTCATCTCCCGACCAATCAAATACACTAACATTAGCGTCTCTTGGGAACCATGAGATTTACTAGAAAATACCACTGACAGCCTGGAGAGCTGCAGCGAAATCACAACTCTGTTCACCGGCTCTCCTGAGACGTGTGCTAAAAGCTCCTCTTGTGCCACACTTTGCGCTGACCTATTTAAAATGAGAACTGCTATCTGAATGTATTGAGTGTGAATTAATTTCCTCTGAAACAGTCTGCTCCAGATTTATAACCTGGTGAAATGTGTATTCTTATAACCATTGTGAGTCACATCCGGATCAACCCCACAGAGGCGCCGCTGAGGAGAAGGAAAGTCTTACCAAGCCTATCAGGTACGGACTTCCAGCATCGCCCAGGAGATGGGTGGTGAAGCTCTGAAAGGCGATTGCTGTTGCTCTTCGTGTTGGGATAACAACAAACTGCACAGAGATACAAAGAGATGCAAGGTGAAAAATATCAATCAAACTTTATTTATACAGCACTTTTCATACAAAAGCAGCTGAAAGTGCTTTACATAATAAACACAAATTATGGATAAATATATATGAAACCATCACACACTTAAGTTTAAGACATTAGAGTTCCAGAACAACATCACACTCACCTTATCACACAAACACACATCATCTCACATGCACCTATATGGTACACATCCAACCACTCCCACCTTCTGCTTAAACATAGGCCCAAGCTTCTAGTTTGTGTCTCTTTAACTTAAACATCTGTCTAAAAATGTAAAAGATAATAAACATCAGGATAAACATCTGGCTTGATGCTGAAATGAGGAAATGATATACTGAGGATCCACACCAGGATGAACTTGTACCAGAAAGAGAGGATTTGCTCAGGGCTGCATTGTTTTGTTCACTGGACCTTCGTTTTTCACATTGCAACCGCTTTCATACATTTCCAAACTCTTTCTAACTGGGTAACCACTGTTCGGTGCAGTCCACTGCTGGAATTTCCAGTAACCTAAAAGACAAATATAGGTTTTCTGTACTTACCATTAAAATATCCGCTGTTATGGCCCAGTTCACGAAAAGCAGCGTCTCTCCAATAAAGATGCACACCTTAATGAAGGAGAAGATTTTATGTTATATAACAAGTCAGATGTGCTGACCATGAACAGCTCATGACATCATGAAGCCAGAGGAGGAAGCTGACGATATTTCTATCCTGTGAGAATCCGTCGCTGTAAAAAAAAATTCTTTGGTTGCGGTGGTTCAAAAACATGTTATTATGTCATTGTCCAATTATATGTGGATGTACGGGCCTTCATTTTGGTCCCATTGAGCTAAGTTTGTACCCCACAAGCTGAAAACCACCTCAAGATGACAACAATTGTTTATTCTTGTCAAAGACATTTAATGTGGAAAACATTTAAATGCCCACTAAGTTTTAAGATATGAATTCATGACCCCGCTTTAGAGAGGGTGGAGTATAAACTGTCTTCTTTAAATAATCTCCTGCAGCAGCAGCAGCACGCTGCATGTACATATAGGCTACTGTATGTGTTGTATTGGCAGCAGCTGCTGTTGCTACTTGGCCACTTTCTGCAGAACACACCCAGTGGAATCTCATGTATCTGTACTGGCTGGTTTCATCTAAAACACTTTAACACGGGCGATTGATGTGTGTTTCCTGCTGGGGAATAACCCCCCCCCCCTCCCCAGCCAGGGTGCCAGACCTACTGTAAAGTACAGAGAACCACGGAAAGGGTCTGACAGCGGAGATGGAGATGAGAGCTGCGAACCAGACACCGTGACCGACATGTTGCCTCTAAGAAGCGAGAAGACCTGCCTTTTCCTCAGATTAGCTATGTGTTGACGAGACAACAGCTGCGAGGGGGTCGATCTGCCTCGACAGAGAAGCACCGACTGCTACAACCATGTCACGCCCTATAATATGACACATCTGTCAGCTCTTTGCAATGAAACTTGAGCTGCGAACTTACCACTTCTGCTGTGCAGGAAGATGATTTAAGACGGCACAGCAGAGCAATGACAGGAGAACTGAAGGCACGTGTTGCAACAGCAAAAAAATCCAGAAAAAACTATGCAAAACATTTATGCAGGGCAGAAACTATGTGTCACGTGGGTCTATTACCAAAAGGTAAATTCTATTTCTGTGATGTAGCAACTGTATAAAATGAAGTTTGACAGATATAATTAATATGGATGCCCCTGTAGCTCAGGTCTAATTGGCTGAGTCATACTGCTGTCAAACACTTGATAAATGCGTGCCTTTGACCCAATAGGAGTTCACATAAATCTCACTTCATTAGTTAAATCATTATTTATATCAGCAATTGTTTAGTTGTTAGGAAGTACTTTATCCAGTGGTTAATCAATGATTGCAGTCTTTTTTCTTGTAATAATATAAGCTATTCATATTATGTGTATCAGTAGCTCATTCACATCCACCAGTATGTACACTAAACATCGCTGAGCAATTAATTAAACATCACATAGGATGTAAAAAAAAAAAAAATATGGGTGGTTTCAGTTCTAAAAGAGGCCAGACTTAAAATGTCAGCCATGGTCACATATTTAGGATATGGAAGCCTGTTTGTTGTGCTCGCTAATACGCATGGGAAACTGTTTCCCAGATTTTCAGCATTATTACCATCCAGTTGAGGGTCAGTTCCTATTCTTTTATCACTGATAAGAAGTAAAGATTTGAGCTACCAGCCCGAAGTACATTGTTCCAAAGTAGTGGTTGTGTAGTTGCACCCTTTCCTGCTTCACAGCACTGTTAGACGCACAAGTATCACACATATTTATTCTTTTTTTTGTTAAGCTTTTGGCCACAGCAGGTATGAGCTTCAGCCTCTGAGGGAATTTCAATCTCACCTGTAATCAAAGCTATTCATTTTGAGGAGCGACACCAATACACTGCCACAGGAAATGAAAGAAACTGGTAACAGTTTCTTTAATGGTGTGCGCTTTCTGCTTTATTTAAAAGGCAACCCCACCTTGATTAGATTTAATGAAGTCTCTTCTCGCTTGATCGGTCAGAAAATGTTCTTTTTCCATTTTCAGCCCCAAGGTCTAAAATCTATCGTCCATGCGGTGATATTACTGATTCCTTTCAGACAGTACAGAAATGTTAACAGGAAGTGAACCTTACATAAGCTCCAACAATGCTCTTCTTCGCCACCACGAAGATGAGGCAGATGAAGATGGCTGAGCCCAGCATGCTGACAGCACACACGAGAGGGTCAGCTCGCTCTGTCTTCTGGCGAGACAGGCGTGTGGCTGCAGCCCCTATCAGCACGCCTAACAGCCCCGTCACACAGGTGATGGCTCCAAAGATGAAGCTGCAAGAGATACACATTATTTCCTTTAGATATAAAGCATGCAAGTATTTTAAATGAGAACCAGTATCAAGTACTTTATTATTAATGAAGTTTTATGTTTTACAAGGTGTTATTCTGCAGAAGTCAAACAGAAACACTCACGTGTCTGCACTGGAACAAACTTCTTTTGTACAGGGGTCTGCTGTCCTCTGCACCACCTGGGCTCTGGTCAGATATGCAGGGATCCAGATCCCAAAAGCACCCGTGGCAAAGGACACTGCTGCTGATGCTAGGGAGGAGAACACGTAGCTCCGGCTGGAGCACAGATAACAACAGTTAACAAATGATAAAATGATTTTAGGGAAGTTTCCCTTCTTGCACTAGTTGACAGTTAACTACAAGCAGCTTTAATGTAAAATGGTTAGCACCCAGAACCGACGCTGGATAAGCTAGACGAAGCTGATGAGGATATGTTTGCTTCAGAACTGTGTGAGAATAAGCCTTACTTCTTGACAAGTGCATTCATGTCACAGACCCAGGAGGTGCGGGTCCGGCGTCCTCCCATCTGCTCTGCGCTGCCTCTTTCCGGCTCCCGCACAAAAAGTAGGATCAGCGCTCCCACTGTGATACCTAAGACTGGGGACACCTAACAGGACAAGAAATCAATCAATCAATACAGTTCAAAGAGACTTACAAGGGCTCAGATATTGTTGACACATCACAATGGGAGCAGTTTGGGGGAAAGTGAGATAAAGCATGACATACAGGACAAAGAACTGCGTGTTTACAGTCTGAATGTGAGGCCACTGTTTGCTGATATGCTTGACATCCTATACAAGCCCTCCGCAACTAAGAACATTCCCTTTGCTCACTCTGCTAGCACCGTGTGTGTGTGTGTGTGTGTTCATGAATGGGTGTGGGCTTGTCCATGTGTGCAACCATACAAGAGACGAAAAGAGCCTTTTGGCTTTGAGCTGCTTTGTGAACAGGTGAAATCCTCACAGCTGCCCATCTGCTTTTATGTGCATTGTCATCCTTTATGGTTCATGTGGTCACAAGTTTTTACTCGGTGTGTGTGTGTGTGTGTGTGTGTGTGTGTGTGTGTGTGTGTGTGTGTGTGTGTGTGTAGTGAGAGGAGGGCAAGGGGTACAAAGACAAAAAGCAGGATGGGATGTGTTAAAGAGGATTTGTTTGAGCACTACAATTTGCTCACAAAAGAAAAAACTATTTTATGTCAGCATAAAGTCATCATATATCCTGTATTTTGTTGCTCATAAAAACCCATTTATATGCATTTGTATGGGTATTTTAAAACTGAGTATGTATCTGTGTATTTTATGTGTGGTCTTTGTCATTTTTTGTAAAGAGGGTAATCTGAAGTCAGATTTGACCCAGATAGTGACAGGATCACACCAACACTCATCACTCACGTTCCTACATTGTGTTCTTTGTTAACCTCTGCTTGTTTGGAGCAACTTAACTGAATTAACTTTTATAATGGGACTCCTGGAGCAAAGCAAGCTCATCACCAAAGTGGAGAATAAATCTGAGCTTTTTTTGATTCTTCGGGTGATACACCAGGAGTCTGTGACCTCTGACCTCCATTCCCACTGGATTCATTACACACTTCCTGCAGGGATGGTTGGCAATCAAATAAATTAGCTACTGCCCTCCCCTCCAACTCAATTCTTTGGATATCCCTTCGCATTGACATTTCCAGGAAGGTAGCTGGAACACGACAGGCAAGAACAAAGGGAGGTGCAGCGGTGTTTTTTGTTTTTTCTTTCGTTAAAACAGGATACTGTCACACAGAACCTGTTTCATGTCTGGTATTTGTTTTTCTCTGCATGCCCCAGCAGTGATTAATTGGCTCTGAGATTGTTTTATTGGAATGTCATTGTGGTTGCTTTGGAACAAAGTGCCCCCCTGTTGTATTTTCCTTCTTTTTTTTTTTTTTTTTTTAATAAATGTTCCACCAAGACAATAACTAATGGACTTCCTGTCCAACAATTTCTCAAGTTCAAGAATTTTTTCCACTAAGACAGATTTGGAGAATGTTTAATGCCTTCCTTTAAATGTCAATCTGTTCAGAAGAGGCGGAGGGTCATAATTTGTTTTAAGGATTTTAAAAGCTGACTCCGAAGGCAGCAGTTCCTGGGGAGTCCTGTTAGGCCTTTCATTGGTCTATTCCATTATAGCTGGAATGCCTTATTGAGCTGTTTTCTTGCAACCATTTTGTCTGGAGTATTCAGCTGATTCGCAGTAAAAGGCGAAGCTACGACAATGTGATTTATGCTTCTAATTTAACACCAGTCTCCACTACAGTATGTAGTATTCTGCTAACACAAAAGGCAGGCCACTAATGTGTACTTTTTTTAAATTAATGCTTTATCAGCAATTTTTCACCAGCAAATTTTTGCTGCAAGAATAATTTAGCCTTTAATTGAAAGGGATACAGGTCAAGTCTGTTTGAGTACCTTAGGGAAACCATCACATGGTAACAGATGTGTGCTTTTGTGAGGTTTAATGCTTTGTCTTGTAAATGTTTTCATGCCTTTTGCTTCCCAGGAAAGCATCCTAAGAATAGCATCTTTTCCCCAAATACTGCATGCCTGGAAAATAGGTTCGGTATTGTTTCAAGAACTACTAAAATACCAGCAGGAACAATGACACAAAGATGACAGCTAAACCTTATGCTGCAGTCAAAAATACACTGTTTTATATGTAGTTTGATGATGCACTGACACCATGTTCTTTCACTGAATCAGACATTTCTGCTGCTTTAAGAGGTACAACATTTACTGGCTGTTAGTTTTAAGACATATTTGAAGACTCTGTATGCATTTGATGTTAAAGGTTGTGGAAATGTTTCAGTTGGAGGGTGTGCTAATGCAGATCTACACAATAGTCGCTCAGCCTGCGGCTTTCTTGTTCTGTCACTTGCCTGTATTGTCAGAGCCAGGATCGCCTGAACAGCCATGAGTGTCCCCTGATGCTTCTGCCACCACTGACCCAACTGACCCCAGGCCCATAACAAGCCCCACAACCAGTCCCTGCAGGGTCTCTTCATCTGTATTTGTGTTCATGTTTGTGTGTAGGGTTGGAGGCTGCAACTGATTATGATAATCTTACCCTTAAAGCCCAGTGCCAGTCTTTGGCAACGTCCTTGGCGCCAGAGCCCAGGATGTAACCTAACCCACTGCACATGGACACAAAAATGATACATTAGCAACACAAAATTTCTCCCATCAATTTATCAGTCTACATTATGTATAAAAAGCTGATGAGTCTGTCATTTCCATCACTTAAACTTGCTACCTACATCCTGTTGTGGTCTGATTAAAACTGTGTTGAGTATTTGAGGACTTGAAATGAAAAAAGTATGATGTGTTAGTGATCAAAGCATTGGTTGCTACTTGAGTAGTAAGTCTATTTGTGGAAGAGTGATCTCTGCATGCGGTCACAAAATGCAGGCGTTATAATGCATGTGAAACAAGAGATCAGAGTTCTAATATAGTTGTCTGGCAACAGACTGTTATCATGATAACAAAATGTCAGGGTATATTACCTGAGTTAATTACAGAGGAGAACATCCATGACTTGTAGATAAATCAGATTAGATAAAACACAAGAGTGTGTCATTGTACATTTCCCATTAAAATGTCTTAATGTAGTTTTTTTTCCAGTTTTATTCACTGGAATTAGTCAATTAGTTTACTGATCTTTTTCACACATTCAAGGCAAAGATGGAAACATTTTATTATTTATATTTCCATGGTTAGTTGTCCAAAAATAACAAGTGCATTGTAAACATATCCGGAGATCATATGATATTTCCAGTGAGTGACTAACAGCTAATCTTATCAGTCCACCCAAAGAGGGTTTGGAAAGTTCAACACCAACAATAATATTCAAGCTTAAAAAGCACACACCCCCCATAAAGAACAAGCATTACCAACAAACATGTCTGGGAAGCTAAGTTGAAATAATATTGTCCACAATAATAAAAAAGTAAATAAAGACAATCCTTTAAATGTGATGTAATTTCTGAGGTGACTTCCTGAAAAAGGACAGAACAACATCAGCAAAGACAAACAAATGGGAGACTGGTAGGATGTTTAACAGCATTTTACTGAGCGCCAGTCTTTCACCTTCTATTGTCTTGTTGATGGAGAGTTTACATTGACCCACACATTTTGGCAAGCCATAACAAACACTCAGTGGACTGTATTTTCTTTCCTTCCTCATTAGTCCCACTGTCTTTAATCTGACGTTAAGAACTGATGTGATTAGAGGACCCAATTGGTTATATAACAATTCATCACTGTTTTCCTCTCAGACAATATAAAGTGGCAAGTTATATAATAACAGAAACTTAACTTCATGTTAATGTTTACAGTGTTGGAGAGACTAAAAGCCCTCCCACCCCTCCATAATTCTGTAGATAGAAAACTACATAGCGTGCAGCAGCTCAAGCACATGCTGATGAACATTGTACCTCACAAAAAAACCTCAAGTGACTCCCGCAACGAATCTACAAATTCATTAATCTTTTATCATTTGTTTGCCTTCTCCCTGCAGCCCTTTTTCATATTGAATGAACTGAACAGTCTGGAGATTTGAGCTTAATAATACCTCCTAGTCATCCATGTCAGAAAGAGCTTCCCATCATCTTTTAAGCCTTGCACAGCCAATTGTAAGTTCTGTTTTCCTGTCTGGGAGGACCATTGTTATTTTTCTGAGGCAGAACAGGCAGATGGGAGGAATTCTTTGATCTTTGTGGACAGTTTCTAATGATCGGTTAGAATAAAGCAAATAAAATAATCAAATAACTTCCCATTAACTAATAAAATGTCCTGAACAAATATAGCATATCTCAGGCAAGCACTGTAGACATCATACCTTCCCAAAGGAATAGCCAGGTAGAAGACAGAGAGCATCATGGCGCGGCTGTTGTTAGTGAACAGGTCTCCTATGATGGTGGGAGATATGGAGGAGTAGCTTGACTCTCCGATGCCCACCAGTCCTCTGGAGAGCACCAACAGCCAGTAGTACTGAAGAGAAGAGGCAGAAAGAAAGAGAAAGGAAAATAAATGATAAGCTTCAAGGCTCTGCAGGTAAAATTTCTCCCAGAATACATCAACCCAACCCTCTTTTATCTTTTCAAGATGTCCTGTATGTTTTTTTTCTTCGGCTTTTTTCACAGTGCATTTCCATTTCAGGAAAGAAACCTTCCTTTAATCTCCTTTTATTTCACAAGATTCTTATAAAAGTTACTTCACTCTTCATCAATAATCAATAATACAATTACAAAATTAATTGAAAGCTTATTAACTGAGTTTTGACAAAGCAATGTTTGCTGTATCTTAAGTAGATAATCACAAGATACTTGAATTAGTGCATATGCTTAACAATCAATGGTACTACAATGACAAAAAATTGAATATTTTCTCAATTTCATCCACTTGATATCACTGTTTGGTGGTCAATAAATTAGCACACAGGCATCCTCTTGATTTGTTTCAACCCACAATATTGAGGTCATCCTAACCAGCTGAATAACATTAGAAATATATCAATCAAATCAGCACAAAAGACACCCTTTTGGCAAATATCCTTTATGGCATGTGTATAAAGCAATAGTAGAGAAGGTGAATACTTTAAAGCCTTTCTGGTGGAGGCAGCTGAATTGTTAACTGTTTCCATGGCAACCACTACTCACTTGATTGCTTGTGAAGCGGCAAAAAAAAAAATTCAAGTTCCCCCCACACAATGAAATGCCGCAAATTGTAAACATTGGCTATAAAACTGCATGCTATCTGCTGAAAAGTACTGAATCACATGTGTAACACTCTAGACAAGTTACCAGTCTATCACTGGGTAGGAAATGTCATTTATACAATGATTATTATCTTTCATCTTCAAATTTAAGATGATATTGTAGGTTCTCATAATGTATGGTGGTAAAGGGATAAATCAAAAGGTGATATTGTAAACTCAAGAGAAGAACTGTGCTCTTCGTCTTTTTTCTCAGGCTTTGTGCTTTTGGATGGAACAGTGTCATAAGGTCAATAACACACAGCCGTCAAACATTCCCAGGAGACGATACACCACACATACCTTGTTGTAAAATGACACTCAAGGGATTCACCCCCACACTTCAAAACCTCTCTGCTGTGGTTTTCACCCATATCATTTTCAACAATGGTACTTTGCAAGTTCCCAATGATGTTTTGTCAACATTTAGTTTTGTATTACAGCGTCTGCACTACTGCGTTTATGATTGATGCCTAACTGAACTTTCACTGCTGACGCTTTATTGTTGTCACAGTTTTAAAGTCTATTTTCTTCCTGTGGTAGCCTGCCATTTAGTGGGATGATGATGGTAGCTCTTTGTGTGTATGTGTGTGTGTGTGTGGTCACCACCAGACTATCATCACCACTTGGATCAGAAATGCTAGTAGCGCTAAATGAAGCAAAAAAAAAAAGAAGAAAACACCAGACCTCTTCGCCAAAAACACCACAAAACTTTGGCAAAGAAATAGTAAATGTAGATTGAAGACTACAGAGATTAAAGAGAAGTTTAGAAAAAGCAACACATTATCGCTGTTTACCCTCTCTGTTGAACAGGAACATGGGTGCCAATAATGCTATTGCTAGCATGCTAATCATGAAATATTTTAGCAGTTAGCCACAAGTTGAACATATTTGTTGAAATATTTTAGCATTATAGCATACTTTTTTTGTTAACTGTCATCTTAAAAGACATGATCAAATTTTGACAATCATAATAATCAGTTTAATAGAATTTAAGTTTAAGAAAAGATGTGTTAGTCTTAGCACACAAGTTGGTTTTGCTTTATTTTTATATTTTCAGGTTTTTCATGTTTGCTGTATTTACATTTCTTGTGTTTTTAATAATAATTTCTTCCTCAAGGGTTTTGGTTGCTCCGCACCTGCTGTGTGTTGTATTAATCATTGCACTGGGCTGTTTCTACCATACACACCTGTTAGCTATTTGTCATTACTCACCTTGTATTCATGCTCCCCTGGTTTCAGTCATGCCTTTCTTATCTGTGTCCATTGTTAGTAACTTCTAACCTTTTGACTTCTCTGTTGTACCGTAGGTTTTGCCCTGGTGAAAAACCTTTGTTTAATGCTTCTGGATATCTGGATCTTTCTTTGAAATCTTGTCTGTTCGGATTACTATGTTTACTTGGTTTTGAACTTTGCTCTGCTCATAAACTTGGAACTTTCTGAATTCGGCATTTGCATCCTCCATCCTACAACCATCACCATGAGCACTGACAAGCTGTATTCTTTGAGATTAGCTTATTAAAATGTGTGGTTGGAGAGTTGATTAAGTTGTCAGACACCTGCCATTTTGTTGGAACCAACAAAATTGTTTCTGGACAGAGGAGAAATTTTTTTTTTCAAGCCAAGAGTGAAGGACACAGCAGCCAGTAGCCTGTTAGGTCTCCCTAAAAAAAGAGACAGTAGTCTCAAGGGACTTCCTAGTTCAATAAAGTTTAAATAAAACAATTTAGTAACTTTGATATATTCTAATGTTATTTGTAGACATACCATGTACCATGGGCTGGAACACCGTTGGCCAGTTGTGGTTTTTACAGACCACGGGCTCTCATCTTTTAGACCAAGCGTGGGGAACTCTTGTTTTTAATGGTACTACGAGTTTTAGATGTTTCTGAGCTCCAACAGACTTGATTTAAATAAAAATGGATCAAACAGCACCAAGTTCTGACTCATTATTTGAATCCTGTATGTTTAAGCCGGAAAACAGTGAGACCAGGGTTCCCCACGCCCAGTTTTAGATGTTTCCCTGCTCAAATTTGGCATATTTACATGAATTTCTTATTAAATGTTCATTAACTTGTATAGTCCTGTCCAAACAGGACAGTGTCCGAATGCTCTGAATAACAACCTGAATTAGATAAAACTGGGCAAGCACCTTTACATAATCTAACATTTGAAAGGAAAGAAACAGAGTTTGTATCCAGGTAAAGTTTGACTTGCAGTATGTCTGTCACAGGTTTGAACACTTCCCTTTGAAAGCGAACCCTGCCTTCCACATTACCACCAGTTGCATCACCTGATCTTCCCTGCCCTTTCTCTCACCTGCATCACCCTCATTTATTTTACTTTTTAGCTGCTCATTGTTGCTTTTCTGTCACCTGTTTTTGAATTTTAAGTATAAACCCATGTTTGATTTTCAATTCTTTTAACTTATTTGACTGCCCTCAAAGTACGCTTGCCTCAGTTATTCTAAAAATCAACTTTAACCTGCCAGTCTGAATTATGTGGCGTTTCTGAGTTGGGACAAATGAATCTACAGATGATAACTATCAAAATATTGACCAAAGAAATAATAAAATATATACAATTCCTCTGACCAGATTGCCATAATTCTTATTTCTCTTCTCTCCCTTTCTGTGTATGAGATCAGACTGAATGAAGTATGAGTCATGTTTTCTGATGAATGAGAAAATAAATTCAAAAGAAGATACAGAAATAAATACAAGATAAATTTTGCTGCACTATAATGTATTTATCTTTTAGCCTAACAGCATTTGGCTACAGCAAGCCACTGACGCATTTCAAATTACTAAAAAGCGATCACTCTGTGACGTTAATCTTTGCGGTCATGCAGAAAAAATTGTGTAATTTCACATCATGACTGTGGTGAATTTCTCTTACAGAAACACCAGATTCCATATGTGCTGCAAACCCAAACCCAAAATGCCCCACAGTGTGTTAAATCTGTAATGATAGGAGTCAGTTGTAAGTGGAAATTAACATTTTATTACACTGCATATCTTTCATCCCTCATGGCGACAGTGCCGCAATTCTGTTACATAACGGCAACTAGTCTTGTCTTATTTGACTGGCACAATCATGAACACGTCTTAAGGGAGGAAACAAATAGGCGGGCAAGGGACAACGGGTCCTGAGGACCATTTATTACGTCCTCATCAAGAGTCAGCATCATTTATTGCATTTGTCAGAAGGAGGTCTTTAACTGGAGCTTTTCCATAACCAAATGGAATATATTTCTTTAAAAAAAATGACTGCAGTTTTGACTCACAGCAGGCGATTTTGTAGAGGATTAAAATCCAAGGTTGCCCTCCAGAGACCATCAAATATCTCTGAGCTGTCACTCCCTCACACTGTCACGAAGAGACATGGCACTGCAAAAACCTCATCATGCTACTTTGTAAACACGCTGCATCAATTTAACAAAAGTGTATTTTATTACCACATATCCATTCCAGCTCAGCCAATTTTGTAGTCTGCTGATTTTTTTTTTTTTTTTTTTTTTTAACAGACACATCAATCAGGGTTTTGCATCCCTGACATGCACACATACATACTCATGTCCAACAACACATACGTTTTATTGTAATATGATGTCCACTTTCTGCAGGATAGCCCTTCCCCCCACAACATCACCACCAGGAATAATCTTATTGCTTCAGACAACCAACACCTTCCAGTGCATAGAGGCTTTTAGGGATATCAAATCTAAATCCACGTGCTTCGGGGCATTGAAACGACATCGTCTTATCTGCTAAAGTATTGTAATTGAGACAACTGTGAAGCATGGGTCTTCATTAGCAGATTGGCTGGTAGCCAGAACGAATGAAAGAAGAAGGGCGGGTAGAAGACATAAAGAATGTCTACAAAGGCAAAGCGGGTGTCTGACTTAATGAGTGTGTCATTTTCATTTCACTTGCCTTAACACTGAGCATATCCAGATCATAACAAACTAATTAGCTCATCAGTGTAGGGGGAGGAAGCCTAATATAATCATGCTGGATCTCTTGTGCTGGAATCGTCCGAAAGTTTCTGTGAGAACAGGCGCTATGCCGTACCTCTCTACTGATGAAGGAGCTCAGCAGTGTAACAATGGACCAGAAGAAAATGCCACAACTCAGGATGACCTTTCGGTTGAAGCGGTCGCCCAGGTAACCAAAGATGGGAGCTGCTACCATGAAGCTACAGATGAAGACTGTGGAAGGGGGGGAAAAATGAGAAAATGTTATTTAGGTTACAGTATAAGCACAGAAAATGACTACAGCAAGCACACACACATGCATCAGCAGTTTTGCGTGGTTTATCTATTTATTACTTGTATTGCTTTGTTACAATTTTCTGTAAAAGTCTCCAAATACCAGCAGGGCTTAGCCATTAAATCCAGCTCCCTGGTTTAGTTATTGAGTCAAGACCTGTCCAGATCAAGCATGAGATAGCAGTGTGCCAAAGATACAGAGAAGGACTGCCAGAGGACAACTTCCCTCAACTCTGACCATATTACACCTCACCTACAACATTTGGAGCAAATGACTGAGCACTGATAAGAAAATTTCTACATGATTCAATTTGTGAAGAGAAATTGAATGAGATATATCACTCCAGATGAGGCAAAGCTGACATATGAGCTATACAGTAGTCCTTCAGTTAAAAAAGAAAGGTTGTAAGTAAAAGTAAATGAAAATATTAGGTGTGGGTAATAAATATTAGCAAAAGTAAGACAATTTAAACAATTTAAACAATCACACATGATGCTGGTGGCCTTTAAGGTCATAAATAATTCTGCAATCTTAATTTCTTACAAGTGAGCCTATGTGTCAGTGAAACAAACTCAAGTGCTTTAAAATATGTTCCCCAGATTGCTGTCAGGACAACAAGGCTTTGTTCTCGGAGCTTTAAGCTTATATGAACGAGGAGGACCAACCAAAACAGACCTGAATATTCAACGCTCTAAAGTGGAGTTTTATGTCTTTGCAGTTGCCCTCACCAGCGGTGAAGCGAGTCAAGGAAGCAAGCTGGAGAGTGGTTTGACACCTCATCATCATAAACATACACAAGGAAGAGACTTCTCTCTCTTCCACGTCT
The DNA here is from genome assembly GCF_933228915.1 of Telmatherina bonti. Lineage (NCBI taxonomy): Eukaryota > Metazoa > Chordata > Actinopteri > Atheriniformes > Telmatherinidae > Telmatherina > Telmatherina bonti. Next base: position 29,957,192 of record NC_136628.1, on the reverse strand, counting down.
GGAGATGTGAGCGAAAAAACAAGGAGGGGGTTGTTATATAAGATACAGGCTTCATACAGGCAGCTGCTGTGGCCAACCCACAGGATAAGGGACAATAATCAGGTTACGGCATAACTGTTCTGAACATGTGATATTTTGGGATGATAAAAAAAAAAAACCCTGGAAGATACACTTTGAAAAACCCTATCAAGACTAGTTACTTAACATGACATAACATAATTTTACATAACTCTGTTGTATGTATATATATATATATATATATATATATATATGTATAGTGCTAAATGACACCTAAAACTGCACCCTGCAGGTCCAGTTCTTTTAAAGACCCTTGCTAGTTCAGCCTGCAGCCACAGCGCAGTGGGAGATATACATGCTTATGCACACATACATACATAATGGGGGTGGGGGCGGGTGTTTCTGGGGCTCCTGTGTACACTGGAGATAAGCTGAGGGAGAGGTCTATAATCATCTATCACCAGCTGGTCTGTGTGGGTTTTAAAAAGCCAGGAGTCTGATATTGCTTTTTTATCTTGTTATACTGAATTCGTTAACATAACCACACATGACCATCCCATTGTCACTGCTTACTAATACCAGCACATTCATAATGTTGAATGTCCACCCATATTCATCTTGAGACTTTTCCAACTAATTTATCATCATTGCAAGAACAGAAAGGACTCTAAAATAGAAAGTAATAATGCCACTCTTGTGTTTCTAGTGTGCAGCATTTGGCAAACATGCAACAAAAGAAATATCTAAACTATTATTTTTTTTGTTCCTGAAAACAATGCACCCAATTTCCAGAAAAGCATTTTCTAAAGAAGCTACTTTGATGTTTATCAGATCAAAATAACGATGAACAGCAGTCATACTTGACTTGCAAAGGTATGCTTTTCTTTCTCCACAAGATGCCTGGTAATCTTAAAAAGGAACAACACCCTTAAACAGAATCAGTTTCAACAGAGCCTTAAAGTCTCTCATGTAATTCTTTCCTGATGAAATCAGTTAAAAGAATGTGATCAGGTGCAGTACATGTCTTTGATCGCAGTCACGCACCTGAATCTAATGTTTTCAGCATGACTGAGACATATCCCAAATGTAAACTTATCAGTAAAACATGTTTGGATAAAGTTTAAAAGACACAATAAACATGGTTTTCATTCATGGTTCTTTTCTGAGAGAAAAAAAACACCTGCTGCTGCTGGATGTATATTGTAAACATTTATAACCTTCATCTGCTTTCAGGAAATGTCCCGTCACCATGGAAAACATCTAGAAGTGATGTTACTGTTCTCCTGTCAGTCTTCGTTGAGGGATGCAGACCCATAAGGGCCAAAATGAAGACATTTGTCATATTTTGAAACAATTATTTCCTTCATAACTTATTCCTATAAACCAGATCTCTTCCTAATACTATCTTATATTACCAAACACTTGACCATGATGCAGTATCATTATCATTTTAAGAGATTATGTTACGCTGCAAATAAAACAAATTACAAAGATTTACAGCACAACAATGCACTGTTATGGTTGCAATCGAATGGTTAGGATGAGTTAGCTTGATTAGCGAAGACGGACTCTGTGACAAGAAAATATATCTGCTTCGTCTATTTCAAGCCCCTGCCGGAAGGACAGACAAACCATGACTAACAATAAGCTGTCACAGGCGTCGGGTCGCGACCAAAACCCACAGTAGATACACTAAGTTGCAAGTCTTTCCAAAAGAAATAAAAGTTGAATTTTTTTTTTTTTTTTATTTGATCTATTTAACTCTGATTGAAAAAAAAGGACAATAGGACTGTTTTAATGTGACATTATCCTAAATACTTCTTGCATGTTCCTGAGCCGACAGTCGTTGTTATCTGTTTGTGTATCTGTGTGATCTCCACAGTGTGCTGAAGAAGTTAAACCCCGACAAATCAGCAAAGATGGTTATCTTAAGTATCCTATAAAGAGCGTATCTCAAAAACACACAACAGGAAAGGCTTAAGAGTAAGTATGACGTCTGAATTACAGTAGACAACGAGGGGAAAGGTTTCCTCGCCTCCTTTATGAGACAACTGCCAGCTGTGACTTCAGAAGTTCCTTCTTAATACTGACGCCTTGTTAAATGAATTTTACTTAACAAAAGACAAAGCAACATAATTACTGACAAAGCTGATTTTTTTCCCGTTCATTTATATTCATCTTGGTATTAACTGCTGCGTGTTATTGAGATCTATGACAACGATGGCATCATCTCGCCATGCACCTCAGAGGGAAGTGACTCAAAAGGCTGGAACCTAAACAAGCCTTACAGTATCAGTTCTGCCTGACATCCTGCCTATATCTTCAGGCTTATGTAACATATTCCCCACTATTAGCCCGACAAACAACACATTCCTGTCTTTAAAATCATTGTTTACTTCCTCTTAGGCTATGAGTAATAGAAAAATTCCACATCAGCGTCATGAATCGAGAAAACTCTCGCGAAGTTCCTTAAGAGCGAGGACATTTGAATAATAATGCACAGATTAGCTTTATATTAAGAAAAGATTTCATCTAAGCTCAAAGAGATCTTTGAACTATTCAACTTAAAGCCAGCTTCTGACAAGAAGGAGCTCTCACAGAAGGGATATTGTATTTAAAAGCTTCCATGAAGCAGATAAGTTAATTATTCTTCCCTCTTATCTGTTTCTTTGAAACAGAGTGTGACCCACGGAGCTATCCTGAACTCTCGGTACCTCTGACTCAATGATGTATACAGCAAGATCTAATTTCAGTTTCGCTTCTTCTGCAGACAGGAGTGCCAAATCTGTTCTGATGTGCTTCAAATTTCAGATGAGATGCTGCGCATATTTCTCACAGTGTATGGCGAGTAAAGGATCGTAGTCTCAGGACATTCCAGAAAGGAGGACAATGGCTGCGAGAGACGTCTAGAAAACCAACAATGATAGGTATGCTGGCGGCATTCAAGGTGGTGTTTAAGTGTAACATTATTGTATTCTATAGTGTCATTAGCTAGAGGTTAATGGTGTTATTGTGTACTTGGCAACTCTTCGCTGGGAAACAGCAAGCAAACAATAAAGTCAAACAATCACTGAGATCCACGGCTAAAAGAAGTGAATACAGAAACTATTCAAAAACTATGATCAGTATTGTAAATTTTCTCACAGTGTTATTTTTTTTCCATTATGATCATCACCAATCATCATTTCTTATCTCTCACCATCTGCAGTATTTTAGGAACATATTTATCAATCAATTAGCAAGATTCACAGCAATCTTCTTTAAAATGAAGAGTTTTCTGAGCACATCTTGCAAAAAGTGTAACTGGGAAAACCGCTCCATAAAACACCCCAAGTCCCCTTTAAGCACACATACTCCTCTCTTTTACATAGTGAGACTAGAAACACTGGACATCCAACCAACCCCCCCCCAGCTTTGATTGGCCGGTTGAACAATACCTCCTGGGATGACTCACCATCTATGATTCAACGCCACGGTGAACAGCACATCAGGATATGAAGACACACATATGTAGTATGTGTGTTTGTGTACGCGATTGATATTCAGTGAGCCGGTGCAGAGACATTTCCCTATGAAACACAGGATTCCCCTGAAGAGAGCACCTGTGATGCTCCACATCCGGCTGAGGGATGCTAAATGCTCCACAGCCCATTTGATCCTTTACTTTTCACAAAACAAAAAGGCATTCAGCTGCTTAACTACTTGTATATGAGATAATTCACATTTATTTTCATGCTAATTTACAATTATTTAGATTGAAGATGCTGATATAGGGGTACTGTAAATACTGTAAAGCTTAATCCATCATCTGTGCAGGTGTTTACAGAAAGTACTTTCATGCTCTTTTTTTTAAGCCTCTCCCATCTGTGATTAACTTTTGCAGTAAACCCAATTTGTCAGACTCAATTTATCATGTTTGGAAATTAAATAATGTTTTTTTTTTACTTATAGAAATCCAGCAGAACAAAGATTCAGTGAAGGCAGAATACAAAATATAGGGAAAAAAAGGAAATCCGTTGTAGGTAGAAGGAGAAAGAGAGCAATCTATTAGTGTCCAAACAGCACTTGTTACCTTTGTAATCCAAACCATAAACATATAATAACTTCTATTATTTCCATTATGACTGCTTGACATCTGTTTCTGATCTTAATGTTTCCCACAGTGTCTGGAGGCCCTGTCGCCCTTGCAGCTGTGAAACCTGACATTCAGGGCAAGCAGTTGAACTACTGGGCACCAGTATGATGAATTTGCATATCTGTCAGCTGCCAGGGACTGAATTAGAGGAACAGGAGATGCACATCCTCTCTGCAGGTCTGTGCATGTCTGAGCCAGGGCGTTGTCCTCTGGCGACATAAAAAGAACCGCAGAGTGTTACTTTTGACCTGTCCACCGTGGACGAGTTGTGTGTCTAGGTGTCAGCACAGATTATATTGTTTCTATTTCTGTGTCACTATTGTGAACTCTTGACTCATCTAACTACTGTGGATACAATACATTTGTTATTCAAATACAAGGTGGAAACCACAAGAAATGATTACATTCGAAGTTAGGTTTGCACACTGTGCAGAGGGCACTGCCCTTTCCGTGGAAATACAACAGGTAACCCAACCCTGCATACCAGAGATGTCATCACATAGAGAATATAGCAAGCACACCACCATATTTGACATTCTCAGGGCCTGTTGCACAGATGTTTCAGTCTACGTCTGGCAAAAGAAATGCACACATGAAACTGCAGACAACCTATCAAAAAGAAGGCTAGGGGAGGAATTTTTCCACCACACTAAGACAACGGCATTTAAACAGAAGCATCAACAAACCACTTTATAGAGATCTCTCTTCTGTGTTCACAGTCATAACTTATCATAAAGCAATGTTTAAGGTACAATTATAGAATGAATAAAGATACATTTGTAATGACTTCTTGTCTCTGAAACATATCATCTCATTTTGAATGCAGGCAGAAGGTGTGTACCATTAAATCTAATGTTTACGAGCTTCTCGCCCAATTAAACACTTCTGTCCGTTTATATATTTATGGTTTCTTCTTTTGGCAACTTGGTTTGATCTTGAGTTGAAAAAGAATAAATGAAAGTTTCGGGAAAATGTGTTCCATAGATTTTATTGATCTTGTGTTGCTGAATAAAACAAATCTTCAAAGACGGGGGAAATACACAGAAATACACTTCAGTTGTAGAAAGCAGATATAAACCATTTCAAGGCTGAATTCATGCCAATACTGTTGCTCTGAATGCAAGCAGGTAAAGATCTCTGGATCTTTACCTTCTTGCATCCATGTCTCCTTAAATGTGTTTGCAATCTTCTGCTCAGATGAAAAATTAACCAGAAACTTTGCCTTTTTCCTTTTAGATTGCATTGTTACATGTTAATATTTGTCTTCTGGTCCTCGGGACCCCCTGCCTTCCAGTTTTTAGACGTTTCTCTGCTCTAGTGAACCTAATTTTAATATGTTTCAGGCTTGAAAGCTTATCATCAAACTCTGTGGGTGGCTGATAATGACTCATTCATTTGACAAAGTCAAAGGTCCCCAGGACCTGGAAGCAGGAAACACTGAAGTAACAGTGTTCAGTGTTCTGTGGCCTTGTAAGGTTGTTGCTTTTTATGTCAGGTGACCAGCAGGAGTGGCATTTTTCTTTCTTCCTAAATATACAAGAGTACCTGTGGAGGGTGTAACACATAACTTTGGTGTGAGTAGGACGACAGAACCAACCTATGTGTCACACCAAAACTCATTGGTTCATTTGCATCACACTTCTCCATGTTGGATTTTACTTGCTTGTGAATGCTCAAATATTTCCTCATTCGGTACATTTCTAGTCACCACTAATTTTATAAGAAACCCCAAGTTCAGATTTCACCGGTGGAACCTGCCTGCTGCCGCTTGATGAATACCATATGCAGCCTGGGAAATACCCATGCAGCACCCCGTCTGTCAAACTCAGCAGTTAATTCCCACAGAAGCTGCCAATGAGGTCTTGCTTGAAAGTCATCTTAAATCCCTCTTTTTTTTTATCCTATAGAGCCATTCAGCCACTCTGAGAGCTGATAGCTTGTCACTGCAGCCACAGCAAATCTGTCTACTACCTGCTCAATGTGAGAGCAGCAGCTGGGGAGAATTACACGCTGCTACAAATACCAGCCCGGCTGGCAGGAGCACCCTGGAACCTCATCTTTTGCACATTACCAGCGCATATTACGCGCAAACACATCTGGAACAAGTAAAGAAAGGCACTTGCATCTTTTTCCTTTAAAAACAAAAGAAGTAGCGATGCAGATATGCATTCTGGTACGTTTTCGACCGGCTTCCAAGCTGCAGCTTTAAGAAAAACACGCAGTTATTTTCTTTTCCAGGGATCTTTTCCTGTGGTTGGTGACATGGCACCAAACTGAAATCCGGCAGCACAACACTTGAGCACAGCGCTAGGAGATTTTCTTTTCCTGACATTTTCTGCAGTAACTACAGGAGCAACCGACTTAATAACAAGCCCCAATTTAAAATGACAGAGTGCGCTGCACGTCTGTGTTTGCTTTATTGCAAGCTACACATGTATTGGGACTAATGGAGTATGAAAACTGGAGCAGACACACAAAAAAAACATGCACATGTTTCTTACATACATGCAGTCTTTCAACAGCAAATGAAAACACTGCAGACAGCTTCTCTTTGACCTTGAGACGATGAAGTACACATGAGTGGAGCACATGTGTTGCAGTAGGAGAAATGTAGTGTGTGTGTATTCTTAATTGATTTGTTGATGTCATTCAGAGCCACAGGAGAGGAGCATCCTGCCGTAGCAGCAATCGATCAGCGCTCGTCTTCGTTGGAGAAGCAGGAAAACAGAAAATCAAAATGTTGCTGCCATAAATGTATGATCATTCAATTATCTTTTCCATATCTTGTCCAGATTTTGCTGTGCTTAAAATAACAACAATCTGAAGGAAAATTTACATAAAAAAGTGGATGACAGCATGCCTACTTAATTGGCCTTAAAAGCTCTGATTAGATTTGCTGGGACTTATCTGCAGCGCTAATGGTCCGTCAAGAGGAAGTGAAGGGGATGGAGATGGGGAGCAAGGTGCCAGTCATCACCCAGCAGCTGCCCCCCTCGGAGACATGGCCTATAAAAACAACCTGAGATGGAGGCGCACATGCACGGCTCTGTGACATCGACGCATCACCGGGTCATCGTTCTATTCTCGACGCAGCAAGCGAGGAGGCTGATGAACACCACTGCAATGCAATTACTCACTTTTTAGAATCAATAGTGGAGGATATTAAAATGCTATCGGGCAAGTACAAAAGGAGGAAGTCACAGGTGGCTCTTCCTTCTCCCTTAAATTTCCCCTCATATTCCCTGCTTTGGCCTCTAGGTCTTCTAAGGTGCAAGTGGGAGTGACAACAAGGCAACAACAGCTGCCAAACTGCTGAGAGAGATGGGAGAGGTACCAAGGGATACCAATGAGGGCAAAAGTCTAAATAAGAGCAGCTGTGACTGGCCAAAACAGCTGATGAAGCATTGATAGCTCAACGTCCAACTGTGTGAAAGAAAATCAGAGGGGCATGCAACACAAAAGATGCGCGTTGGCTGCCCTGCAAAGCCAGTAAAAGCGTGAGCCTGATTGCAGCACAATGCAATGCATGTTGGGGCTTAGAACTTCAGGGTGTTCGGTGTAGGTCTGATTTGTTAGCAAAGCTCAAGCCATTAGTCTCACACAGCAACTGTGGCCTCATTCCTAAGAGCTCAACATGCTGGCTGAGGCAGACTGTCACCCTGTCAAGACTAGGGCAGTATCACTTGGTGAGAGTGTGTGTATCGTGTTTCAGACAAGGTGGGCAACCACACATAGAATATAGTCTGCAAGCTGTTTTGAGCTCAGGCTCCTGATTAAGCTACCATGCCAATGTACATCCAGCCTGACTGACCCCAATAACTCTGCCTCCATGCAAAACCAGTCATGGATAATTATAATGAAAGCTTCCATCATGGCAGATTATTTAAAAATGGCCTTCAAGCACTAAAACACAAGAACTATGTTAGCAGGAGGAGAGCGTTCTCTCAAATTTCTCAGTCTAGTTAACAAAAAGGCCAAAAACTCCCTCCCAGTCAAAAGGTAATACCATCCAGGTGATCCCCCCTCCTCTCTTCCATTAACCCTCCATGCCTAGCCTTCTTCCCCCAACCCTCAGGCCTCTTCACAGCTGGGTGTGTGTTCCACTCACTTCAGATAGCCACAACCTGAGGGCCATTAACACATTGAGCTTGTCATTTCAAGAGGGAAAGTTGAGTTAAATCCCTCCTGGTGCTCTGACGGGTCGGCAGAGATCAGGTGAGAACACCTCCGCCTGTTGGCCACAGAGCTCCAGCCTCAACATTCACCTGACAGACAGCTCTGAATACCTCAACTTCTTAGGGAACTGAGATGTCAGAGCTTCAGGCAGTTACAAACATGTGCACGAACGCACACATGCACAATGGAAATGAGCACATACCTCCTGTCATTTTGTGTTGAGTAAGCTGCTTTTGAAAGCATCAGAGTTGGTGCCTAACAGAAGCTGGGACTGCAGAGGCTGAGCTCACCACAGGGTATTTTCCTTGTGTTGTCCCTGCCGCATGTAAACACTAGTTAACACCAACAATGGCAAAACAAAGACTAAAAAAAAAACATTGTTGATGCTGTTGGAGAGATGTGATCATAAGGGTTTGTTTATTATAAGAAACTCAATTTACAGCAGCTGACTGTGCAAAAGTCCTGAGGAAGCCGTCATGACTTTCTACTTTATTTCCAAGTATCTAGACCTTTTTTTTTCTCCTTTTAATATTGTCTGTTTCATCACTCATTACTCATCATTCAATTCCAGTTTATGAACATAACCATTTGACAAATATACCTAATCACCGAAAAGGCGCCCAATTCAAGGAATAAACCAGTGTTGTGTCTACAAATAACAGGATACTTAGCAAAGAACTATTTTAAAGATATAATTTTAAGCAATTTGTTACAAGCAATCTGTGAAAAAGATAATATTTATTCCCATTCTTTAAACACATAAATGCCATAAATAATAATTTGACACTAAATAATATTTTTTTACAAGGTGACTCCAAGCTCTGAAAACTCTGCAATTTTCCACATTGTGTTCAATGTGCTTTTAAAAAACTTGAGGAAACACAACAAGTGGAGAACAATAAAATAAATAATTGGTATTTTTATATATTTTTTTATTTATACATGCTTATTTTGTATTTTTTTTTGTGTGTTGTAATTTTGATTTATGTTAAAGTATTTAATTTATCACTGCACATTTTTCCTTTTTTTTCTTGCAATGTAGAAAGACACGAGAGGCGACTACTGAAGGATGTTTAAGAAAATGGCATCAGATCTGGGAGGCTTCTCCCGTGCTTGGTCAGGAAAGTGTTACCTCAAAGAAAACAACTCACCACTAACTTCTAAATAAGGGGAAATTTCTCATTTATAAATCTGATCAGTAGCCAAAGAAAAGACTCAGACCTATTCCTTTCTTCAGTTTATAAAATCATTCTGACTCAGCCCTGTGCTTATTCTAAGACTTGAACCTTGCAGTGTGCGGTCACTTTGACCTGGCAGCAAAGAAAGAGCGAGCACCTCAGCATACACAATGCCCACTGCCTGTAAAACACCTACGTTGGCAGTTTGCATTCCCCGGTGGATGAAAGCTGCCAGGACAGAGAGGAAAGAGAAAAGACAGAACCAGCCTGGCTCGCAGGTGTTCACAGAGCTGGGAACTGTTCCCTTTAGAGAAGGAAGTTGGGGGTGTGGGGCACCGGATGAGACTCTCTGGTCCAGCGTTAAGATGACATCATCTTTCTAACCTCTTCTTCATACCTAAGCTCCTTGCCTGCACCCATCCGCCCTCACATTTCAAATGCCCTGACAACCAGAATTCCTCAGTGCAGTGTGAGAAACAGGTCACTTGGTTATCGGGGTCAAGCAGAGTCCAGACCGCGATAGAGCCTGGATAGGCCATGCAAACCAAACCTTGACTCTTAAGTGTCTGCAAATCTACTGTACTGCAACTACTGTACCCTGTGTGTGGTTATGTGTGCATGACTTTATGGTAATTCGGCTCTATGCATAACCCAACGCAAGAGCCAGGCCAAACAGAATAGTGAACAACCCTTCACAGTTTCCCATTTCTTGTTCAGAATTCAACACGCGCAGGTTGGAGCAGAGATTTTTTTTTTATCTATGTGGATTCAATGCGGGCTAAAAAAAAAAAAAACAAAAGAAAAAACTCAAAGTAACTACCAATGTTGAACAAAATCTAGGAGAAATTATGTAAAAAGAGGCTAAATTCCCTACACTGCAATCAGATTTGTGTAGCTGTAAATGAGATTTGCCTTATTCTCTGAAAACACATCAGAAATAGCTGCACCCACTACTTTTTCCAGTTGGATATTTTTGTCCTTAACCCACCACTCAACCTAAAGTTAGCTTAGGAACAGCAACTCAAGTGGAGGAAAAGACTGGACTGTATTCTTCCCCCTGCGCAAACCCCAACCAGCCTGCTGGTCCTCAATGGCACTTTGTGTGCAAGTTTGTTGATGTTTAAATGAGTCCGAGTGAAGGCAGAGACAAGACGGGGGCCTGTCCTCCAATAACAGAGCTTTGTAAGGTATCTCTCTTAGGTGAACTCATTAGGGGAACTAAGAGGTGCAGGAAACCCTGCCCACGTTGTCAGACTGCCTGTGCATGTGCATTCAGAAACTGTGTTTTGCTTTCTGTTGACCACTAAACTGACGTTGCTGTGAGGAAATGCTGCTCCCATAACTCCCTCCCTGTAATACAACGGTTTATTCAGTATTATAAAGGCAACAAGGCAAGAAAACGGACATTATTTTTTATATTTAATACAAGAGATTTTCATAATGTTTCTGCCTTTAATCCAAAAAAATGTGCTCTTGAAATTTCTGCTTCTAGATCAAACATTTAGAAACATAGCAGGTGTGTCTGTCTTTAACAGGTTTGACAGAGTTTTGGATTAGAAGGCACCTGGGGTAAAAACCTGCTTTTTATTGTTTCATTTGTTTCAAATCAGAGTTACATAATAATCACTGCCATTGCAAAGAGAAAGGTCCTCAGGTATTGAGCAAACCATTTTCATACCTGCAATTAAGGGCTTAAAGGAGACTCACCTGTTTGCAGTAAGCCGGCTTTGCTGTCTGATACGTTGTAATACCGCTGGATGTCAACGAGAACACCTGCAAGCAGGGGCATAGAAAAAACATAAATGTGGTTTCACACACACTGAGGTTGATCTGACTTTACACATAAATTAATTCTGCCTTTAAGAAAGTGTTTTGTGGCTTGTAATAGCTTTGGTATAATAGAAGGAAAGTACTAAGAGGCTGTCGTCGACTCAACAGCTCTGAAGAGCAATAGAGCATCCATAGTAAGTGCTCTTTTGGCTGCAACACAGGGTTAAACCTATTGTAAGTAAATGACTGCACTGATTTCTCCACAGGGTGTTGTGTAGAAACAGTTCTTGCTGTATAAAAACAGTAAACACAATTTTATTATGCCAAAAAAAAACTCCAAACATACACAATTTCTCCACCATTGACTTCTCGCCGGCTCATGTAAGCAGCTGTGGAGAGCAGTGCAGGATTGTTGTTTTCTGTTTATTTCCAGATGACACTACAAACAACTGCATGATGTCAATTAAATCTGGTAGCTCATGCAACAGCCCTTTTAACAACTTGCCACAGTGAGAAACCAGAAGATCTTTGAAGGTGTTTCAGTCCTGAACTTAAGCACGGGAATGTGAGAAATCCACTTTACTGCACATCACACTAATACCTTAAAGAGGTGAATAGCACCTGGTGTTTTGTCAGTTTAAGGTGAAGAGCAGCTAAATATCTCTTCATCAGTACATTTTTACTTGTTTGTGTTCTTAAATGCATTGAGAAGAAATCTCACTAACATCTTATAGCATCATTAACGTCAAAAGGCCAAGCAGAAGATCAGAGTTTATAAAATCACTTTACGGGCGTCATGCAGTTTAAAGCTGGTTAAGAAGAAGCAGCAAGTCTCAGCCAATAAATTCTACCTCTCCCTGAGGAGAGTCAAAGGCTTTTTTTTTTCCAGCAGCAAAGAGAGAAAAGAAATAATATTTATGATAGAAATCCCCGCAGTTCAAACAAGGCGTGTTGTGCTTGGTAGAGCAACTGGCAGGCTGCTTCTACATGACTAACATACTGAGGAGCTGGCCGCCTATGATCTATCTGCCTCCCTCCATCGGACCCAGAAGACCACCATCATCCAGCATAACCTGAGTTCTACTGAGCATCTGGCTTCCTGAAAACCAACAAAGGGAAGCGTCACATTACAGTTTTGTCAGCGATAATGATGAGTAAGATTACAGTAAAGCCAAGTGCATAATTGCAGCAAATATGACTGGCATTTTCATTTGTTTGCACGAAGACAGACGTGGTATGCATCAAAGGTGGTAAGATACAGAGGCAGGCACGACGGATCCCTGTCAGCTGAGTCAAACCACCTGCTCACATTCCCACATTACAGGCTTCATATTTGTTTAGTCATTATACTAATAGCCTTTTGACTTTCTGTTTCATAAAGGCTTGACTTAAATGTACTTTTATCCAACATTTCTCTTGGTTTCAATGAAACCAACACTTCACCCAAGCATGTCCTGTAATGAGGAAAATGTGACTTTGGGTAACTGCTTTAACATGTGGAAACTCCACTGAGAAAAAATAACAAGGCATAATCAATAATTAAGAGGTTTAAAAAGTCTGGGGCTACAATAAGCAGGTAACCTGGGATAATTAGGTTTCTACTTGTCAAAAACATAGACACACATGAACAGTCAAAGAACTCATCAGGCTGTCATTCCAACATGCCCTCAGCTGAAACAATGGCTACAACAGAGATTCTGTCCCTCCTGTCAACCTTGTCAAAAGCAAGAAAAGTATTCCCCAGAACACTACAGTGCAACAGGAATTACCACACACACACACATACACACACACAGCCTGCTGGGAGGGGGATCCCTGCACCAGATGGTGGTGCGTCCCTCCTGCACCGTGTAGTCTGAACCACACCCTTCTACACTTACCGCACAATTACAAGGATATTAATCAAGGTAGAGTTAGCAGAAGATTCTTAATACATAAACGACATTGTTATATGAAGGAGATCAGCTGCTGCTAAAGCCTGTCAGCACAAGATAAGATGCATTGAAAATGTTGAGCATCAACTCAGCACTTTAAGTGCAACAAGAGATAAAATCAGATTAAAGCAACCAGTGTGTTGTATGAGAGATGAGTGCATTGAGCTGTGTAATGAACCGCACTGATCTGTGAGGGATTTTGGAGAAGCAGCGATGTGTTTGCGCAGCAACTCAATGCAACTATCACCTCTCTACTCCCATTCAGCTGCTCGCCTCTACATTTTCCCCTCCTAAATCCTTCAGCGATTGAGGTGCGCCTACTGTAGTTGCTATGGTAATGCAGCACATGTACTCAAAGAGAAAAGGTCAAAAGGGTCTATATCAACATGAAAATTCCTCACCACCACCACAGGTTGTAGGAATCCTCAGTATCATTATGTATAACTAGTTATCCTTCTCCAACCATGCTGCATCTGTCTCAGGATGTATCTGTGTCAGGATGACACCAGGCTGTGGTTATCTTGTGCTTTGACCACTCTTAGAGTCCCCCTTCATGCAGAGTGAACTCCCCACAAATGCTCTAAAACAGAACAATTGTGTTTCTGTATTGTGTTTGATCAACCAAAAACACCAAAAAGATCATGTCTCCACATGACAACTGCTTGCCTACAGAGTGACTGTGTGGTCTGCCCCCTGTTATCCAAATTCATACAGGCTTTATGCAGCTTTCTCGACCACTTCCTTCTTCTCAGTAAAATTGACCAGTACATCTCCAGACATAAAGCAGTCTCAGTCCAGCCACTGCACAATGGTAGAAAAGGAGCATGTCTTCAGGGAATACCTCCTCTACAGCTCTTTCTTACACTTCGATACTTGTTCTACATATACAATGTTATTCACACATTTCAACCCTGATGTAGCAACCATGAAACCAGGGTTTCTGACTTAAATCTTAATGTCTTCAAGTTTCCATGTCATGAAATAAACATTAGTTTTCATGCAAAAGGACTCCCTACATGCCGAATGTAACACAGCATCAGCTGTGAAACTACATTTCACAACGTCACTGTACAACAATGTATAACTTAACACCACCTACATGGCTCACATAATCCCATTTAACTGAGCAACACTAATGAGTTTCTCAAGTCTTGAGCCTCAAGGGGGTCCTGAGAGCATTGGCGCATGATGCCAAAGAAGGAAACATCGCAGGAATGTGGATCTTCCTGACAACACACAATAACACCTGCTGCTTCCTTCAATAAAGATGGCAATACTTAATTCACAGTAGCAGGTCACTCTCTCCTTCCTAACACGCTGCACACTCTTTCACTGCAAAGAAATAAAACTTCTTAAAGGAATGGTTTGACACTGATTTAGCATTACAGCAGCCACTTTTTTTTTTTTTTTTCTTTTTACAACTGACCTATATTGGGATGCTGCATTCGTGCCTTTTTAGACACATGAAGGCCTCTTTCATGAATTTATTGTGATGCTGAACTGAGCACACCTTTGTATTCAGCAATAGTTGGGCAGCGCAGTTAAAAACAAAGTTGACACAGCGTCGGGTGCAGCGCAGAGCTGACACTTATTCCACCCGCTCATAAAGTCTGCCTTTATGACCAGTGTAGCTGCAGAAGAAATGACTCAAATTGGTGAATGTTAGCATGCTACAAATGGTGCTTTCAGACCAATGAATGGTGAATGATCATTCTTAGATATGAATAGTACTTTCTGTGGGCTACCACTAGCTTGTTGACTTACTGTACTTGTTAAATAACTCTAAAATATCTTGAAGAAATGTCTTGTGTTCTTGAAGAATACAAGACATTTTCTTTAGCATCATCTATGTATGTATAACTCCATGCAGCTATATTGATAGTGCTAATTATTGGAGATGAGCCTGTATAATAAGGGTGAGCCTGAGGTAATAAAGTGTGTTTTTGAAAGACCAGTATTATTCCTCTGGGACAACCATATGTTCACAAATACACTAGAAGTGAACACAAGCACCCAATCACACACACCACACCCAGCAGAACCATACACAGATATGAGTATGTAGACCTCCATCAGCTTGTAGAGGACAGATTTCATATCAAATCCCCAACAGAGACTTGTGGATCTGCAGCTCTCCTGCTTCTATTTCTGCTCAAGGAAACTAGGCTAAGAGGAAGAAGGGAATCACAGTCCAGTTTAATCGTGAAGGGTGATGGTGAAACACTGGGGCTGGGTTTGTTGTTTTAGACCATACATCTCCATTGTGTATGTGCGAGTTTATTCCCCTTTTCTCTGGTTTCACTGTTTCTGTCTGAGCATGTAGGAGCCAATGGGTGGAAGTCATTCATTCTGGACCGAGTGTGACGGGCAGTGGTAAACCGCTCTGCTGATGTGGCCACATCCTTCCCCTCCATTCTTGCAAAAGGGGTAATCCCTTTTCATGTGTAGCCCCAATCAGCAGAAATAGTTTGGGAGAGAAGATGGTGGAAAAACACAGTGAGTGAGGGATGAGTAGGTCTGTCTTTCGCGATAGCACTTGAGAGCAATTTTTTTGGGGACGTGAGCGTGAGACGGAGCAGAGGCAGGTCGAGCTGCACAGAGTGGCTTAGACTGCAGCGGAGGAGAACGCTGACCACAAATATGCCCGACTGTGGCCGGCGGGCTCCTAACCGACTGCTCTCCTCCCTTACCATGTGGCTGCAGTGGGCGGAGGAGCACTTTTTCCATTTCACTTCCTTCGCCTGCCACACAGAAAGGAAACGTGCTGCAGATGTCTGGGAAACGGTGGAGAGCGAGGCGCTCGCCTGGGAGGGATTCACACCTAATACGAGAGGCGGATTCCCCAAAAGCATCAGGGGGAGATGAGGTCCGTGCGCGTGAACAGTAGACAGTGTGGGGGTTGGAAATAAAACATTATACGTCTGAGAATTTACGTTCTCTACGGTGTAGTTGATCACTAGTTGCTGAGCAATGTGCATCCCCTTACCCCCTCCTTTTGTTCCATGCACATGTGAGGACACAAATTCTGTGTCCAACAGTGCAATTTAAATCTTGCTGCTTTGTGTCAGTAATAGGACAAGAAATGTGTGCACAAACAAATAAAAATAGGATATTTTTCTTTTAAAAAAAAAAAAAAGGGACATTTAATAAATTATAGCATTTGCATGTTACATAAAATATTCCATTAATCTTCCCATGGGCTGCACGGTCGCATGGTGGTTAGCACTGTGGCCTCACAGCAAGGAGGTCGCTGATTCGATCCTTGGTCAGTGGCCTTTCTATGTGGAGTTTGCATGTTCTCCCCGTGTATGCGCGGGTTCTCTCCAGGTACTCCGGCTTCCTCCCACCGTCCAAATACATGCATGTTAGGTAAATTAGTTACTCTTAATTGCCCTTAAGAATGAGTGGGAGTGGTTGTTTGTCTCTGTGTGGCCCTACCATGGACAGGCGAGCTGTCCAGGGTGTACCGTGCCTTTCACCCAAAAGACTGCTGGGATTGGCTCCAGCTTCCCTGCGACCCTTCATTGGATTAAGCGGTTAGGATAATGAATGAATAATCTTCCCATTTAGCTACATGTTATAGAGCATAACCTACTAAATGACCCATGTCTTTCCTGCCGGGCATTACAATGTTAATACTCATCCAGAATGCAGGTTTACTATAAACAGTCTACTTTCTGACTGGTATTCGTGCTCCATCTTGGAAGTGAGATGTTATAAATTGGAGTAGCGTTATTTCCACCAAGCAGTATTCCAATGAGAAGCATTCTTCCTCTGTTGTGAGCTGAAAAGAAAATGGAGTCAGTAATGATATTGTTTGCTTAACTTTAGGATGGAATTAGTTCAAATGGATTTTAAAGTACCTACAGTAAATCGTCTGAGTTTAGATCAGAGATTAGAGAAGAGATGAAAAATTTGGCATTCAGGTGCTGACGACCTGAGAATTATGTAAATTTCACAGAAAACCCAACACAGATTTATATAAAGGTTGGGGTTTCTCGTCTTATTTTTCTCTGAGTCTGAAATTCCTGTTTCAACTGAATTCAGCACCATGGCACGTTGGCTGCATCAACGCATGTCACAAAAATACTGCACAAACTCTGGTTGAAGGTACTGGTGTGATAACAATATACATATCTCTACATTATGTCTTATTGGTTATTCTGAATATAATTTTATTCAGGTCAGAGGGACATCTTTCCCGCAGTCAGAACAATCTCAGCTTGGAGGGAAAAAAAGCTTACTCTCTGCTGAGCTAAAGTTAAAACCGATTTAAAAGAGGGCTCCAGTTTTTAACCATTTCAGCAAGCACTAAATTGTGGATGTTTACACCACATTGCCTCACCATCAGAAGGTTTACATTTCTACAACTGCAGAGCGTGATGTAGCAACGTGGACTGAAGTGCGTTAAAAAAGAACCTGGTTTTGCAACAATGTGTCAGACTAAATCTGTCACTGTGTGAAAAAGGTATGAAATGTTTTCATATCACAAACTGCATAGAAATCAAATGAATTACAGGTGTGTTCTTGTTTGACTAGATTGAAACACATTAAATTCAGCTGAACGCTCCACCGATTTAGTGGAAAGAGAACCAGGAAAACAATGAATAACTACTTTATTAATGTGAAGAATAATGTTTAATCTTACTAACACACACACACACAAGCTCATTTTTGTCTCTTCTATTCCACAGTCGCTTTTATCCAAAGCGACCTACATATGAGAGTGAGAGCAACACAAGCAAGAAATCAAACAGGAGAGGACACCATCAATAGGAGCTAGTCAGACTGGTGAGAGTCCAGTTGGATGCAGGTAGTGCTACAGGCAGAGATTATGATTTTCAAAGTTCCAGTTTGAGGGATTAATATAATGATCAAAAAGTATTTAATAAAACTGCTCGAGGACAACTTTCAGGAGTTACATAGTGCTTTAGTGCCTTGAATTGTGTCATTCATTTAAAAATCTTTCTTCCCTCCCCCTTCCACTTAGGGCTTGGTGATACGACCAAAATCTCATATCCCAATATAGCTCATTTTATATCCCCGTTAACGATATACATAGCTATATAAAATTGTTTGTGTAATTTTGTGTCAGTCATCAGTTTTTTGTCAGATGTGCTTGGCAACGGTGGCAGTGATCTCCTTCCATCTGCGAGAACAATGACGTTCCATGGGTAAATGCCTGTTGCAGCGTTTGAGTCTGGAGTTTATTATGAGCGCTTTTGCCACCACTTGATGCTGCTTCTGCAGCTTTTGCTTGTTGACTCTATTCTTTGTTCTGTATTCTTTATCTTAATTTTTGCAAAGGTGATAAAATCAGTTCGTTGTGTTGGAGTGTTGGGATTGGAGCTAGTCTGTTGTCGGTCTTTTTATCAGATTTTTTATATCCAAACCACATCCATGCAACAGAAATTTTGCCTCTTTTATAAACAAGCTCATCAGTTTTGGTTGACTAGTCATCTTTTACCCTTACCCTTGACTTACCCTGCTCTGAAACGCATCTGCTACCGTCTTTCTCCATCCTATAGAGCATCTTGACGTAAAATACTGCGGTGAAGCATCTCATCGTGGCGTAAATGATAGAGCCTCATATGAAACGATAGACATTTTATATCGTCATATCACGCAGCCCTACCTCCACTCTTCATTGCAAGAACTACGACAATCCAAATCATTTGAATTTACAAGCAAAACCAGTAACCATGCAATCTTTTGCACAAAGTTGAACATATTCAGATTACAACTCCTTCAAATATATCCTGTTATCTTCCATGGCTTATTAATAAATCTTCTCAATTCCCTGACAGCCACTCTCAGTCTAAAATGAAAGATCTGTTGGCTCACCATTATAACCACTCTGATTGATAAAGCTTTTTTTATTTTTAACAAATTCTCCACCACTAATCAAAAGCTTGAATTCAGCTCAGAGGCTGTATTGCATTAGTCCCAGCCAGTACGTGCTAAATATTTGATAGCAGCATAGAGGATGCATGGTGAAGCATCAAGGGAGCAGACAAAACCTATAGCTCATCAATATTGCATCCAGGCGCTAGCCCACTTGTTCATATGAGATAATGCATTAGATGTTTGGAAAAGAGATGCAGTGAAGCGAAGCAAAGGTATTTGAGATGTGATGTGACTGTCTGATTGCTGTGGGTTATCGTCAGGCTGCACTCGTTCACACCACCTTCTCTTTGGAATATTGAACAGGAGTTGAACTCAGCCTTAAATGTGTATCCGAAAGGAAAGAAGAAACATTTACTGGGGAAAATAAGCCATTTACTGCATGGTATGACAAAATAAAGAAACATATGGGACATGGTACTTTTTAGCATCCCAGAAAATAATCAGGCTTATCTTTAGCTCTTATCCCTCTCCTCGGCACAATGATTGCATACATATATTTTA
This sequence comes from Telmatherina bonti, assembly GCF_933228915.1. NCBI lineage: Eukaryota > Metazoa > Chordata > Actinopteri > Atheriniformes > Telmatherinidae > Telmatherina > Telmatherina bonti. The sequence goes on along the minus strand of NC_136628.1, from coordinate 29,937,573 downwards.
ATATATCTGTTTGACAGCAAGAGGAGTATGCTAACATTTTTAGTTAGCATCAACATATAAACACTTAAACTATGTGAAAAATGTGTAGCACTAACTGAACCACAAATATTACGCGGCAGACCGCAATGTCTGCATCTTTGGCCTATCTCAAAAATGGCCTTATCCCACGCATTTGTGTACCCAAACGTGCACATGTTAACAGCAACAGCACAGCCAGAGTCAGCACATGTGCATTTATCAGTAATCCTGGTTTCTTTTTTTACATAACAGTGTAGAGGATTAAATGGATCGCTTTTAATGAGATTTCATTTCTCTTCTCCTGCTTCTCTCTGTGGTTTTATGGAGGTTGTTGAAACATCCTGCTGCTTAAATTGTATGCAAATGTTACAGACACTCCCTTTGTGAAACTAGCTGACTTAATGACATATGCACTGAGCATTTTTAATTATTGAAAGATAACACTGCTCCTGCTATTTAAATACATCATATATAAATATATATATTATCTGTGATGGTAACATTTTTAAATACATATTTTCTCATTTAGGTAATACATTTTGAAATCCCTCTAAATGCATCATTATATTTCTGTGATCTCTCTTTTATCTGACTCATGTAATTCATCCAATTTTCCCTTGGTTTAAACACAATATAAGCTATAATGAATAATGCATAATGGCTAGATATCTGTCACAGTGACTGATGTTCAGGCTGTTTCACAGTGGGAAGATCTAAAGTGCCTTTTAAAAGTAAAAAAGAAAACTGGTTAAATTCTGTATTTTCAGCTCGATTAAGCCTCAAATGGGTTCAGTGACAATTTTCTATGGATAAGCACAGCGCTTGGGCTTCACATAATTGAGAATGTGACCCACCGGGTTCTAAATGGGTAATATTTGCAGGATTTATTCTTAATTTTTTTAAGAGAACAAATCCTGTTGGGTAATCACTGAGGTTTATTAGAATTATTTTGGGGTTAGTTAAATAGTTAAAAATTCTATAACGTTGGGAAAAAATATATCTGATTCTATGTTTGCAGGTTTCTAACAGAGACATCATACACAGAGTGTTTTGACAATGTAGCAGTGGGACTATGATGCCACTTTTCAAAACTAAACTTTCTGTCTAATTCCTCAAACACAGGGTGTGAATCTACGGTGAGTTTCAGATGTTCTTTGCGTGGGAAAACACCCCAAGGAAAGCTGTTTTTTGTTTCTCTCAAACATCCTCCACATACCAGGAAAGCTTCGCTAAAGCAAAGCAAAAGAAGCCCCAGGTAACACAGCTAACCTGTCAGTTAAACTATACAAAGTATGCTCATAAAGCTTTGCAGAGCAGATAAGTCCATCAGTGACCTGAATGGTAATGTGAGTCCAGCTTAAAATCTCCTTAAAACATATGCCTCAATGGAATCCAAATCAAGGAGTCCCAACAGTGTCTTCCATTTGAGCATCAAACACAAAACATTTATGATGCAGAAGCATCAAAGGAATCCTGTTTTATTCCAGCAGGGTGTAACCAGCCATGCTGCTGAGGAGGTGCTTTGCAGAACACCTCAGCACAGCCTGTCACTGACTCAAAAGCAGACTTAAAACTATACAACTGAGCTATAGAGCACAAAACGTTCAGCCATGACTTCAATATGCAAACATGTATTGTTACCATGACAACACGAATGTCTGGGACCAAACAAACTACTGAATCCTCAAAGAAAATTCAGTTATAAGTGTGAAATTTTTGCAACAGAAAAACACACTAAGTACTGTGTCTGTGTATGGTCACCTCTGACCTGGGTCATTAACAGAAAGATCTAAGACATTGACAGAGGTCAGCACCCTCATTCAGCCCTGGTTATTCCCACCAACATGACAATACACACACCAAACGCAATAATGAAAATCCTCCTGCAATCTCCTCCAACTCTGACAGCATGGCAGATACACACAGATCAAATCAGAATAATAACTGTTGATGAAATTTGTCAGGTGACACACAGATAGCCTCATCTACCATGCCTTGATTGATGGATTGATGGATGTATAGGATCGATAGCGTTAACTCTCATTTCTTTCCTCAAGACACACATCTTTACAGATAGAGAAGTTGCTGTAAATATGCCCTCTAAATATTATTCTAGAAGCAGTGGGAGCCTCCAGGACCTGACAGCTAGTATTACAAGCTGTAGGTCTGTCTCCACAGCTTTGGTTGCAACATGTGCTGAGTGTCAATATCAGAGTCCAAGTCCTCCCCTCAACTACTTGTTAATGTGTCCAAGAAAATGAAGATTTCAACATCTCTGGACAGAAAAGATTAATTTTTTTTGCAACTAATCCCAAGCTGATGTTATTTTGATCAATACCCAGAATGTGTGTGTGTTTGTGTGTTTCCATGGAAACAGAAGAAAATACATAGCCTCTGCTTCCATTCCTTTGTTGCATGTATCAGCAGTCTTGGTCACAGCATTAGCCTCAGGAGAACAACTAAATCTGACCTTCACTACACAGAAGTTTCACTTGTTTGTTCTGCTTTTTTTTCCTTTCCATGTATTTTTGTTGTTTCTCTCTGTGAGTGCTGAAAGGCATGTGAATGTGAAAGTGTTTGAGGAAAATGGAGCAAAGAAACACAAACTGTGAAACATATTTCCTTTTCTGTTGTTATTTATAAAACTAAACTGATAGCTGTAAATGAAAATCTTTTAGATATTTAGTAACATATAACTTTTTTGTTTACTTTAACAGCATCATAGCTCTGATGTTTCCTTCGTTGCCTCAGTGATCATAAAATTGGGAATGCAGGGAGTGAGGAGCATTTTGTTCATGTAGGAGGGAGCTCCACAGCAAAATGCTCAACAAATCTCAAATCTCGCCTCCTTCCTTCCTGTGATCTTTCTATCTGCTAGATGAGACCAATTTGTGTATTTTCTTCAGGTAAACATACCAAATCTTTTCAGATAATGACTCAGGAAGGGAGGGACCCAGTCTGAACTTAGGGGATCAGTGCTGGGAGAAGGCTGGATGGATATCTGGAGAGTCCTGAATTTTTCTGGTCAATCCAGCTTGACTTTAAAAAAAAAAAAAAAAAACTCCTGGAATGATATTTAGAGACTCTGTGTTGATTTATGTTGCTGTAACCCTTAAAGAAACTCTTTACATAAAGGGAAACATCTCCTCCCTCTCCTTATGTCCACATTTGTACACTCTTGTGATGACAAAGAGGAGGTCAGTGATTATCAGCTACCACTTCTCAGATGTCAAAGATCAGTGATGTGGGTTGAATGCAAACTGTTGCCTTCAACAATCTGACTTATATCTAAACGATATATAAAGATAAGTGTAATTAAAAAATAAACAAGTGTATGAAAATGAGGTATTTGTTGAAATAGTCCCACTAGTCCTAGTCCAAAAGTAATGTTGACTGACAACTATGATATTTTTTTCTTTCTTTGTATAGTTTGTTTCCTTTTTGCTTAAACTATTTATATACATTTTGGAAATTTGTCTTATTAATTCACACGAAACACCCACAGATGTAGAGACAGCTGCCATAGTAATACTGCGTTACTGAGGGAAAAGTCAAACCTGCAGTTATTGAGCATGTTATTTCCAGTGACTTATCACCTCCATGATGTTTGGGAAATTAAAAAAAATGAATTCAAGTCCAATTCTGAAGCATGTAAGGTATTTCATGCATCAGCTCTAAAAGGAGTTTAATGTTTTTGATGCAAACTCTGGAAAATCAAACCACTTTGTCTTTTAAGTCAACTTTTCTGCCCTTTTGAATGAGGTGCACAAATTCTACTGCATCTTCTGCTGCTCACAATCTTATTGCACACTATTGACTGAAACACTAATTTCTTCTTGTTTAGAGAAAGAACACATCTTTTTGTCTCACCAAAGTGTTTACCTCAGATGTTTCTCCTTGGGCTGAAAACCTTTAATTACACAGGAAGTGCAGAGTAAAAATATTCTCTCAAACTTGTAAGAGGCGACGTAAAATGCAAGGTGGGTCATTGCCAAAATCACTTTATGAACGAAAGTAGTGAAAGAGTTCCTCAAAAGTGTCTGGAAGCAGCTCCGTGAAGCCTTCGTGGCTGTCAGGGTCACTGGGTGAAAGCTGCTGCGATGGAAGTGTGTCTGCATGATGGTAAAATCTGGAGAGGCCACATGAAAGGACCTCTGCTGGCACAGGATGAAGTTCTGTCTAATTCCAGGGGTTACTATTACAGACGTCTGCTAAATCAGAGCCTAAAGAACACACAGACTGTTTTCTCACAGCAGCGGCACGCTAGGAGATAGACATAAAGAGATTAGTCGGATATCTGTGGGAAACCAGTCTGGAAAAGTCCACTCGGTAGGAAGTCGTGTAATTGTTAAAGCCTCTACTTAAACATCTGTTGGATGGTATCAATATTTTGCTGTCAACAACTAAATAAAACTGGTTGAAATGCAGTAAAATAAAAAAAAATTTAAAAAAAAAAAACGTGCTGAAGTGATGAAACCTGCTTTAAAAAGAGATTTGGATTCAAACTGCACAGAGCGGCTTGCACAAAACAACTCGGCTTCAGATGGAAAAAGCAAAGCAGAAAAGAGGCAGCAACCCCATAAAGTAAATTACTAGAGGCCCCTTCCATTCTTTTAATGCCTCTGCTGTTGTTTAGGGGCCTTTAATGTGAATCCTATAAAATATGAGAGGGTGAAATTGGGGGGAAAAAAAAAAGTGAAGGGTGAAACAACCAGCTGCTAAAACCCAAAGCGGCTCCAGCATGGCCCACGCAACCCTCTCGCACAGTTCAATGGAGAAAAGACACTTCCTTTTCAAGACAAAGCCTTTTGCTATCACTTCTTGTAAAAGGATGTGTGTCGCATCTTCAACAGTTAAAACTTAATTTGTACACTCTTTACAGTTGGGGTTGTCACATGTTCCCTTCTGAAAGTCAAGCTCCTTCTTGCATTTGAGGCACAACACTGGAAAGAGAAACTGACAAGAGATCGGAAACGGGCTCATTTGCCATCTCTGTGCTTTAAGTGGACGCGATAATGCAGAAGGCAGCCTCAGGCCTGTGTGGACACTGATTATAAGTAGGCACAAAGTAAACTGGACGAAGCTAACCAGAATTAATCTGCCTGGCCGGTCAGACAGGATAGATAGCTGCATTTTTTTTTTTTTTTAACTGTGTAACAAAAGAGCTTGTCTTAAGAGGATTATTACTACGGGCTCGTCAGTGTCTACACATAAAACGCCAAACCTTCACATGCACAGGTCCTGCAACTGCAACCCTCTTCAAAGGTTTGTCTAAAATGACAGCCTGACTGAGACAGCTTAGTCTGAGGTCCATTGCAGACCAGGCTACAGTTTGCACCCTAAAAACTGTACCTAGCGTGTACAAAAAGGGGGTGTTTACGCTCAACACACATCAAGGCTTTACTTATTAGGCAGCAAATAACTTTAAGTGCTGCATGTCTGCCTCGCATATCCTCATATTCTCTGGAAAAACACTTAATCCCCTCTTTATGATAAGCTGTCGAGAAGCTTGGTCTGTCTGCTGGGGACCAACACCGGGATTTAAGGTTTCAAAGCCATCTCAAATTAAATTAAACACACTGGCCCTGTAAATCTCACTGTGCACTCCAACAACAACAGGACATAAGGGGCTGTAGGTTAGATGGCTTTTTTCCAAAGGCCACACACAGAAATGACCCAGGAAGAGCATCATAACTCAGCTGCAGGGGCCTCCTCCACCTGACTATTGTCTGGTCGAAGCCCCATCACTTCTTCACTCCTTCCATATTGGCGCTGAAACGCATGAGAAGTTGGAGATTGACCTCAAATGTCCCAGACACTCCCCATTTCTGCCTCGTCTGCATCACAGACGGCCGTTAAAACAAGCACAGGCTTGTGAGGGAGCACTGCGGGTCAGATCCAGCCCACCGGCTGAACAGCTGGGCCTGGAGTACAACTCAGAGCGCAGACTTCGTAACTCTGCACTTTCAGTCACACCTTCCTTCACTTCCGCAGCCCTGAAAGTGGTCTCTTATGCACCTATTCACACAATATATTTGGCCTTTAAGTGTGTCTAAAACCAGATCACCGTCTATTTGCCAAGTCTACAATGAAGGAAAAATGGAAACTGCAGGAATGTGAACTCTTTGGAGCCCCATGATGACTCTTGTTGAATACACAGTATGGCAGAAAAGCAGACATTGAGAATCTATTTTGAGACGGTGGTAAGAGCAGTTTAAGGATGGAAAAATTTGCAAACTTTGAGAATAATTTGCTCACTTGCAGACTGAGAAGCAATTTCCCGCGCAGAAATCTGCAATTTCAGTAAGGCGGAACAAGAAAAATGATGCTGAGTTGGCTTTTATCTGGTTAGTGCTGGGATCTAAAACCTGACTTCCAGTAAGCAGCAGATTAAACCTCGTATAATTACTCCATTTGGAAGCTGCCCATGTCTCAAAGTAGAAATGCCATATAAAACATCAAGTCCTAAAATCATAAAGCTTGTGGCTGCTGTTTTTTTTTTCTACAGGATTGTGTCGGTTTGTATGGATGTGTGTGGCTTCACCTCTGACACAAGGGATTAACAGAAAGATCCAAGTCTTTGACACTGCTGCTGTGCATTGATGAGTGCAATTTTCCTATCATTGTTAAGGATCAGAATAGCTTGGGTGTCTAGAATGGTCACCCTGTGTCTCTGTGACAATGCTTTAGTGATCCACACACACTACAGTAATGGCTGTTGGTACAAAGACCTTTTGACGTTGAGGGCTGGGAGGGGGGCGGCATCGCTCTGCCTCAGCACTGCCAACACTCTGCATCCACTTGCCTCTGACTCCCTGGCTTTGCTACTGCTGGCCCCTCCCTTCACAACTCCCTGCTCACATTCAGCCCCTCCTGAAATGGTCCGGGGAGTCTTTTCTAATGTGTGTGCCTGTGTGTGCGTGTGTGTGTGTGTGTGTGTGTGTGTGTGTGTGTGTGTGTGTATGTGCACTCGGGCTGGCTTAATTGACATTAAGATCTATGAGCTGGGATGAGCTTTGGGTACCTGCTACTGAAAGCACAAGAAGTAGGAGACACAAAAGGGAAGAAGTGGAAATGCACATGCAGAGTTGGAGCTACCAGCAGATGCACTTTCCACCAGCTAATTGCCACTGCAACATGGCTCACACTGCAGGAGAGGAGAGAAAGGCTTCAGAGCCAGAGATGGAGAAGTGGAGAAAATGGCAGACGAGCTGACGCTTTCCATATTAGCCATGTATTTATCAGTCCCCATTCGATGCGAGGGTCTGACGCATATGCTGCCCATACATAATGCAAAACTGTCCAGCAGCGTTCAGGTGGCAGTGATGGGAAAGGACTCCCCACATGCAGCAAGCACAACCTTCATTCTCCCCATGAGGGTTCGCCCGAGACGCTGCATCCATCATCGCTCCCCTCCTTCTTCCTCCCCATCATGCTTCTTCCTCCTCCCTGCTTCCACTTCCTCCCCATCTGTCTTCACACTCCCGTCACAGCACGTCTCTTCTGCAAAGTTTACAGCTTCTGCAGAAGATTTTTTCTCCTTTCTGCTCACCGGATATTGTAAAGAGCAGACGCAGGATCGGGATGGAAATGATGCAGAGGAACAGAGTTGCTTTTGAGCGGCTTAATGAGGGCTTTCCTCTGATCAAAGCATGAGGAGGTGTAAGGAGACGAGAGGACAAATTGCTACTGTAGAGGGGGACTGACTCATCCATGACTGAGGAGGAGGTTTTTTCTCTTTTTTTTTTTTTTTTGTCAGACAATCTGCTGTGACTGAGTAGTGCTTGATGATGCTAAGATTAGCTGCGCCACTGTACCTCCACAGTTTCTTGGAATGGTGTATAGAGTCAGTAGCTAAAACCACTCCTGCTGTAATGAGCTGGCTTTTGCTTAACTCTCTCAACAGTTGACAGACTGGACCTGAAGCCTTTTGGGATGATGAGCCATTGGCATGTGGCTATTTAGGTGTACACACTGCTTTGTTTAAATGAGCCACTCCTTCATTCTGCCCAGAGGCTTGACAGGGAAAATCTGCCAGTAATTTCAGTATGAAATAAAGAAGAATGTAAAATAAACCGATGCTGTGTAGCAAATTAGAAACGTTATCCTGCACCACTAATGTGTGACCAGGAGATGCAGCAATATGTTTGCACTTTAACCAAGAAGGCATGTCTTTGGACAGAAAGGCTTCATTTTGGCCTTTTATACTCATGCTGCAGCAGTATTTTTAACCCATTCAGCACCCAAGTTTAATATTCAAACCTTGATGAGCCTAAACATTTACCAACCGGAATACCAGTGAGGGTAAATGCTGATTCTTTTAATCTGTTTCAGTTCATGACTTAAAAGTGGTTTACAGAATCCATGCTACTAAATGCATCCTTTATAAAAACTACAATCTAGAAGTAAAGGCCCAAGTTTTAATAGGTTCGTGCATTTTTTGTGCACAATAACAACAGAAAGTGATTATTTTAGCAAATTCTGCTCTTGATCAAATTAAAATCTTAATTTCTTATGACCCCCCCAAGCTTATGATCCATCATTTTTCGGGAATCGATGATAGTTGAGGAAGATTAACAGCACATGGTCTCATCACAGCATCACACTGCAGGCTGCGGGGTCCCTTCAAACAAACCAGCAGCTCAAAAGCCCAATTCTGGTTTTCCTGAGCCCACAGCGACAAGTCACACACAAGCTACCTAAACACGGTGTGAAAGCACGCAGTCAGAGGTTCGTGGGTGGATGGAGGGGCTGATCGCATTAATTGATCGATCTGCAATCATCTACAAGCCTCACGTCAAAAATCATTACGGTCAAGGATTTGTTGAGTGACAACAGAGGGCCGTCTATCTGTTTGATTCAATCAGCACTCAGCACGAGATCACCAGCCACGAGAAAACACTAAAACATCCGTGTGTTTTTACGCAGATAATCCACTGCGCTTGCTTGGACAAACCCATTGTTCCGCCCGCCTCAGCTGAGGTGAGCTGCTTGCGCTTTCAGGCAATTAGTGCGCAACTACTCCAGCACACAGATGCGAGGAGAGGAGAGGAAAAGAAAAAAAAAAAAAACTCTGTCTCTACACAGCTTCTTTCACGTGAATCAAGAACACTCTGATCAATACAACATTTTAGAGTATGAAGTCAGGTCTCTTACCAGCTACAGTGTATCTGTCCATATAATTGAGGACGTTTCCGATGCTGAGGATCCCGGCTGCGGCCAGATCCGGCGTGCGGCATCTGAGCAGCGCGGCGCGGAATTTCTGGCCCGGTTTGCAGGCTGGAAGGTCCGGGTTGGATTTCAGTCCCGGACTCATGCTGCCTGACAGCGTGGGCAGCTCATCCGAACTGCTGCAGCCTTCAATCTCACACACATCGCTCTCCACGCACATTTTCTGGCACGAAAGATCCAGCGCAAAGAAACACAGACAGCCGAGAAGAAAATAGTTTTAAAAGGACCCACAATCAGCGAATGCCACTGATTTTCAGCTGAAATTAATCGCAGAGAAAAGGTTGTCTTGTTGGTTGAAGCGCGTGAGCCGCTCTTCTCGGGATCATATTTTTCTAGCAGTGCGCGGTGGCGGACGGCTGAGCGCTCCTTTAGTCTCCTGTATTTTCCCACCCTCTCCCCGGGACCAAGTGCTGGTGTATGGGGTGGACCTGCTGTAACTCCTCCCCTGAAACCCTGCAGCGAATGATGGAGCCGCACCTGACAGTCAGGGATGGCTGTGAAGCGCAGCCGGACTGTGGTGCGGCTGAAGACTGAAAAACAAACAAACAAACAAAAAACAAATTTAAGAAGCGCACTGTGACGGGAAATGAGTGGGAGAGATTTCGTTTCTTTTTAATTCTGAATATACTATAAAGGAGTAAACATTGTTTACTGTGAACATGTTTTAGTTATTATCTAGTAGTAATAAGTCAGTTATGACGTGTTGCGCAGAAACACTCAGAGGTCGGAGTTATGGTTTCCCTTTAAGACTCACAGTTGCTCACATTATCAGCAAAGAAATATCAAATGAATATATTTTTATATATCTGTATACATTGTTTAAAATATCTGCAATATCACGGTTTTTTTTTTTTTGTAAAGTGTCATTTAGTTTTTTCTTGCGTTTTTAAACACGGGACAATCCGCAACTAATGACGCAATTAGGCGGTAAATTAATATTCAACGTTGAATTAAAAACACGCAACTTAACACTCAAGTTTAAAAATGCGACATAACTTTTATGCTGTGTGTGTCTGTGTGTGTTTGCATACGTTGGTGTGTGTTTTTAAAGTTATGAAGTCACAAACTTTGGTGTGTAAATGCTTTCGTTGTTAATGCGCCCAAATACTCTTTAACGTAAAGCACTTTGTGATAATTATTGTATAAAAATGCTTTAATATATAGAAGAATGTTTCACAAACGCATTTGCTGTCCATGCACCGCAAATACATTATGCAAGGCCAAGTCACACAGGTCATGACTTCTAAAAAAAATTTAACTTTTTTAGAATAAATTTTGCACTGAAGTCATGTTACAGTTTACAGAATGTGCCAAATTGGTTTCGCAAATAAGTACATCTGCACATTTTAATCATCCTTCCTCACCTTATGTCTGCACAGTATACCTGTTTGGGTTTGGGAGATAGGGAGGAGGTGTCAGGATTCTCAACCTTTGCATCACCTTATCTCCAGCTGGCGTACTTGCAAGTAATTACTCTGTATGTACGCAATACCACATATTAAACAACTTTTTTTTTTAATAGTGTTATTAATTTTGGCCAAGAAAAGCTTATATTTCCCTAAACAGAGAAAAACGAACGAACAGTAAATCTCTGGCTTAATCTTGTGATAATGAACATGTATAAAACCTGGATAATTTGATCCAGTTTCATCAATTTTCTTCTCATTTATCGCAAATCCTCAGAAACCAATTCCTCTCAGTTCTTTGTTTCCTATGAATGTCCGAGTCATATAACTGTTCACACCAAGTTCACCAGAGGCCTGTTGATCCAGCATTGTTATTAATGAATGTATGCCTCAATTATGTATTCCCCATGGTATGTGCTTATCTTTGTTCCAGAGGTAGAGATAAAATATGAAAAAAAAAAAGCTAGGTCCATCCACAGTATCACAGTTATTTATTAAATGTGTAAAAATGATAAGTAGCCATCAGCTCCCACACTGCCAGACATTCATTCACTAAGCAAGAAAGAAGCAGAGGAACAGAAGATGATGAAGAAGAAGATGGAGGGAATGTGGAGGAATAAAGCAGGGCACCTCCATACATTTGATGAAGAGGATGGACATGTTTCTGCTCCTGGGGTCTGGTTAATGGAGATGCACACATATAAATGGAATAAAAGTGACTGGTTTGGTGTAAAGAGGTAAAGGTGTCGGGGTCAAAAGTACAACGTCTGTAATTCAACTTCCCAAGTCAGGACTTATATGGTTAGTGTTCTGTCTGAAATTACAGAGGTTTATTATTCTTCATTATTATTCTGTAAAGTATGACACATTCACCTGGCTTTGCATTCAAAGTTGGTTCAGTTTTGCTTTAAAAGATGAATTGTTACTTTTATATTTATCTGACAGCCTGTACAGTCAGTATTTCTACTTTTACGAGTAGCTCTATGTAAGTAGAGGTTGTGTGGATTTCTGCAAAGTTTGCTCAACAATGTGGAAAACATCATTCAAAACACTTCCATCAATTACCTTGGGTCGTGTTATTGCTTGTTGGAATTTGACCTGCTCATCACCTCAAATATGCAAGTTGCCTGCTGGATTTCCTGTGCTATGCAGTCTGCAGATCCGTTTGCACAGATAGGAGTAGAACTTTTGATCAATTGTGTATGATGTAAATAAACAGTTACAGTCAATGTATTACTGAGGTCTTTATTTCAGTGATTTATCTCTCATAAGATTTGCAGAGGTTTTAGACCAACTTAAATGTCATGTTATCAGTGCAATTCTGACTAAACAAAGAAGCTGGATTAATGTCATTATTGGGATTTTCTCTGTTGCCTTTCATATAGTTAAGAAGATGGACACAGAACATCTCCCTCATGGTAAACATTTGATGTATTTTGCCTCTGTTTTCCATCTCAGTGTATGCAGACTTGAAGAGAGGCTTTAACAAATGCCAGGACTTAAATATTCCCACATCACATGCAAAGTGAGGAAAGAACTCCCTGTACTCGCACAGCTGATGGATAGATTTAAATTTCACAAAGCTTCCCTGCCTCTTTGAATTTTCAGTGGGATGCCTTCTTATGAGACACGATCGATGAAGATAAATGCACCACAGCTGTTCCATGAAAAGAATAAGAATAAATCTCAAAAGAGCTGCAGAAGGTCAGACTTTCAATGCAGATGAATGTTTTTATGCTGATAAAACTTTTCTGTGATGCGCCAAAATCTGTGACATGAAGACACCAAATTGTCCCTGTCAACTCAATTATAAACATCTTGAACGGTGTAATGTTGGGATTTGAATGAGAAGGTGTGACGCAGAGCAAGAATACAGCATGATGTTGATTTAGCATGAGCACAGAGTTCATTGTATGAGTGAAAGGTGGGCGTGCAGAGGGGGGATTTCTGACAAGCCTTGTTTGATTTGCTGAAAGCCAGAGGGGACATCGGCCAATAAGCCGAACTGGGTCACCTAGTGACCGCCCTCCTGGAAGTTTCTCTCATGTACTTCGCATACTATTAAAAAAAAAAAAAAAAATCAGAGCTTCTCGTCAATATCTAGAGAATAAAACAGAATCTGGGGAGGGGACAGATATAAGTGAAGAAGAGGGCTGGGTTGGATGCTTGCTTGGCTCAGCTCTGGAGGCTTTTGGCATTGAAAGAGTTGAATGCGTTTGCATGCTCTGAGTGGACCTGTATTGTTTAATTTAAACTGAAATGAGAAAGTTCTTTCAACAAAACCTAAAGCCCCTCATGGCCTTTGATTCGCAGAACTACTTCCAAAGCAATCATCCACTTACTTCCCAATAACTTTGATGTCTGAAAACCTCTGTGTTTGAATGTGGAAAGTTTGATGCAAACAGAGCAGCCTGGCAGGCTCAGCAGAAGATGATCAAGTGATACTGACAAGAATTGCTTTTGTTGTGCTGCAGACTGAGCTCAGCAGAGGGGAGGATGCAGGAAAAGAGATGAGGGCCAAAGCAGCCAGTAGCCTTATGCAGGGGGTTTCAGAAGGAGCCCCAGTAAACAGTTGTTCTGTCTCCCTCCCTCCTGTCCCCAACTCCCCCCGTCTTTCTTTGGCATGTGTTTGATATGCTGGTCGTGTCTGAGGGATCCTGTGTGTTTTTCCATAGCTGGGCCTGGACCTATCTCTCGCATTATTCTTCTATGCGGCTCGGAGCCACTGAGTCACTACGCCAGCCTTCCTTCCTGTCTGTGGAGGGCCGAGCCTCTAGTGCAGGATGGGAGATAACCCTCTAATCGCTAAACCCAGCGCCTGCGTGACGATAAGACTGGTTCTTCCTAAATGGTGAAAAGTGGCTGCCAGTAAAGTTTAAATGTCCCACTGACACGTGTGTCTATCAGCTGTGTGTCTATCAGCCGTTCCTTTGGTAAACATGCCTTCACCCCTTGTAGCTCTCAAGAGCCTCTAGACGTAACTGAGCTCAGTTTCAGGTCATAAGAGGCAAAACGTGGTACATTTTCTGTACATTACAGGGATTCATGTATTACTTTTAATCTTTTTCATGCTCTATCTTTGCAACAACAACAACTAGAAAGGCATTCAGAGAGCATAAACCTCCACTAAGCAGCTCATTTCCACTCATATTACGATTTCCACCCCGTGTTATGTCATACATTCATTTTATTTAAGCTTATATGTGGAGACATTGACAATAAATCCACTGTCTTTGCTGTTTACAGTGTTTGTAGCATGTTTTGATCTTAAATTGTTTTCTTGCAGTGATAAAAAAAAAAAAAAACCTCCAAAGATCCCTGTTTTCTCCTGTTCTGGATCATATTATCCAGAATTTTGCCAGGATCCACATCTAATGTTGGTATTTTGTGAACTCTGTTGGGAACTTCTCTTGTGTTTTCTGGTCAAGCACTCAGACCATTTATAGTGGATCTATGTGCATTATACTGAAAATGGCCCACTCTTGCAATCCTTTAAATAATTCCATGACCCAGATGAGGTATTGGATCACTCCATAAATTTAATGGAATCTAACTTAGACCAAGACCTGTTCTCAGACAAAAACTCTTAAAAATCAGTGGTTCGTGTGTAGGGTTGCAAACAGACAGAAGGACAAACAAACAGATTAATGCCAACAAAATACAAGGTTTTTGGTGGAGGTAACAAAAAAAAAAAAAAAAAAACAAGAAAAAAAGACTCTTCTTACACAATATGAAGACACACACACACATGACTCTTATTGTTTCCATCAGCCTTGTTTATATACAGTTCAGCATGCATATTTTCCTTCCTGTGCCAAGAAACAGGGTTCTCCTGGAACACAATGTACATGTAAGTTTTGGAGCAAGACATCAGACAGCCCCATCTCCACCCCAAACCACTATTTGGTTCCATTGCCAACTGGTTTTTTTGTTATTGCTCGGCTACATTTAAAATATCCAGAATCTCTAAAAACAGGATAGTTTTACTGTGAGTAAAAGTGAGATTGGGTTTCTATAAGCAGCTGCAGCGTTGCCCCAGATTGTGTTCTGTAAACCAAAATGACATAACTATGATTGTTTGGCATCTGTTTAAATCAAAATCTAGTTTTTAGGTTATCATGATCATACTGTGGTAACAGTTCTGTCATATTTGTAGACATTTAACCTCTTTTCTGACACATTATCCATTAATGTTTCATTTAACAAACTTAAGCGAGCAATGCAGAAGAAGATACCTTTCAAGAATAGATGCTAATCTTTAATTAGATGCAGAATTCACCACATATGTCCGTTCAGATGTTTCATGAAAAAAGAGAGAAAACATGTCTTCCCATTGACTGCCAGTTATCCATGGCTACTCAACAAGTCTCATGCTGTTACCATCAACATTTGTAGAGATCTGGAACATTCAACAGTGAAAGGAGGGGCTGTTGTCCCCGATGTATGGTGGTGTTAGACCACCCTGCATCTGCCCTCCTCACGTGCATTTGTTTTTGGAGCCCAAGCTGTCTAGGATTTGGTCCGTCTTGAGGGGCAGGCTCAGCCGTCCACTATAACCTCCTGACCCATGGACAGGCAGTGTCTGCCTCGTAGCTTGCAGAAGTGACCACCCTCCCCAACCCTCTGCTGACATGAACTCCCAGACTGAAGCAACAAAACGAGTGTCTGCCAGCTGAGGATTTGAATAGATCTGGACTGAAGTCTCCATTTGATGCGAGTCTGACCAGGGGGCTGTTCTGCACAGTGCAGCAACAGGAGGCAGAGAGCAACTAAATATAGTGCTCAGGGGCAGGAATGGCGTCTTTTATCTGTTGATTCAGTTATTTATTTGACAGCTCCATCCACGTTGGATCCCTCAGTCCAGGATCATCAGTCTCTATTGGTCCGTCTGGGAGGTAAAACCAGCCCAGACTTCAGTATCATCAGGGCTGCTTTTCCTTTGAACAGTTTTCCCCGTAATCACCTTCTTCATCGATCTCTGCCTGAACTGAAATGTTTTAGGTTTGTAACTTAGGCTGTTTCACAATGAGACCATATCTGAGTGATGCCGTGGTTCGTATTTATAGGCTGCATAGGTCTTTGTAATTATCCCTTTTCCATGGCTGCTGCTGGTCTGTGAATCAGCTTTCTCCTGCCCAGTGGCCGGCAAACCTCTGACGCAGGAATGCTAAATACATAGGTCTGGACCCATTATTGGGTAAACCTCCGGTTCGGTTGGATTTCTGTTGCAGTCTATATTTGTGCACTTTGCTGGAAACAAAATAAAAGGCTTGACTTAATCTATGTTAACTTTTCAAATCATTCAAGTTCAGCTGTACTTAAAAAAACAAACACAAATTTGAACTACCTAAATGTTGCATTGTTTCTACCCAGTCATACTTCCATCTTCAACTAAAATATCCCAAATCACAGTTTGATTAACAATGAAGATTTTAAACTTCACTCACGCCTGTGTAAACTGTCATCCGCAAACAATTCAGTCAACACATTTCTTCTGCTCCTGTCTCACACTTCAAATAAATGGTAATCGCTTAACTAATATATCTAGTTTCTCTGTTTTCTTGTTAGTTTACAGGAAAATAGGAAATCCATTTTTGTCTCTACTAACCACAAGAAGGCCCCAAATGATGTAATTGTCCAGATAAGTGACAGCACAGAGGGTGGAGATGGCTCTTCCTCCACATGACGTCACGTCACTGCAGCAGTTTGCCTTTGATAAGGAAATAGTGCAACTTCACATCCACACATGTGGTTTAACTCCTTCTATCACACGAACATGAGCGTGAACACGAGCTAGATAAGCTTTTTTTCTTACAGTAAATACATGTACTGCTCATCAGCTATTTCTGGTTATTAATGATATGATGACAGTATTTTGATTGAGGACTTCTGCTGTGCCTGTGTTCTGTATAGCCATGTCAAATCCTAGTGTAAATACTGACAGTATCCGCTCCCCCCCCCCCCCAGGCTCCCTCAGTTGATCGGCCTCTACAATTTATTAGCCATTGTGGCAGCTTCCTGCACAGCCAGGGTCGACAGGGGAAATGGAGAGGTATTCAGATAAAGCCCTCAGAAACATGCCACACAATACCTATTGTGTTGTAATTCCAGGTCAAACTGTTACCTCTAGACTGTTTTTCACATACCTTTTAGTGTGCGTGTGATCTGACTTGTTATTCGGCACATATGCATGTTATGCTGTCCAATCTCGTCCCTGGGTGTACTGTGTAAACACATAAATCCTGGAAAATTATAAGCTTACAGCTCAAAAAGTGGAAAACAAAAGGAAATGCCAATGAGTGACCAAACTCTTAACAATGGCTCACGTCCTTTTGGAGATGCCAGCAAGTTAAAGGCTTTATTAGGATGTTTTTGGTTGGAAATATCATAAATCATTGATAGATTCTGAAGCAACATTCCACTGAAGATTAGCATGTTTTTAACTAAAAGAAAAATGGCTGTGGGGCCTTATTATTTAATGAACTTGTACATTAGAGTGACAAGAGCAATGACCTTTGACCTCACTGCCTTGTTTACTTCAGTACACAACAGTGGGTACATGCATTGACATGCAGCTGTTGGAGGGATATTTAACACCTTTGCAGCAGCTGTCTGAGTAGTTCAGAATCTGAAAGACAAGGAGATGTCAGAGCATAGTATGGAAGTATGCCCTTTAATGTCTGATCTGTGCAAGCCTTTGACTGAAGGTGATGGATGTCAGCGCCGGCCGTAAACTCAGCAGAGGTCACTGATTTACAGTTTGGAATTCGGGCAAATATAAAATGTCTAATGGTTGGTTAAAAAATGGCACTGCACCTGTCGTGCAGCAAGCATCTGTGCCACTTTTATTCATGATGAGATTCTCTGCCGTCTGGGAAAATAACGAAGGATTTGTGTTTGTGCAGAAAGTTCCAACACTACTGGATTTCAGGCTGCAAAATACTTGTGCTACACTCCTTAGTCTTTTAGCTTGTAATATCATATGTGACGTCCATCCATGCACTGGCTATAGCTGTTATTCCAACACATGGAATGCAGTGAGGCTGAAGTAATCAGATATGTATCCCATAATATATGTAAACTGATAATATATGAAAGCAGAAAAAAATTAATGTCATTTCTTGGATAGAAAGGGAGTTTAAGATTTTTTTTTTTTTTCATGTTGTATAAACACACAAATTGAAAAAATTGAAATTTATATTGACCAAAACTTTCCTTATATAGATTAAGAGATCATACATGTATAGACTGTATGAGGATGTAGTGGGATTTTACATAAACTCTTGCTACATTAAAGCTTAATAAGTGTTTATCTGGTAGAGCATTGAAAGTAATGTCCACACAACAATAATATAAACATACCACAGAAAGTGATATCATGCATTTATATGCATATATTTTATGTATACATTCTGTGAAAGAGATCTGTAAATGTTAAAATACTGTTGCAGTGTTTTTTTTCTTAGCTTCCCAACATCTATTCATGTTACAGTCAAATGATAACAACTTCTTTTTTTTTGGTAACTGTATAAAGAAGCGTGAGATCATATTGATTTATTTCATATAACAGGTTAATTCTCAGTACTTTTGCAGAAAGAAGGCCTGCAGTCATAAGGCCACGGATTAAATAATAAAAAGTGCGTCTCCACTGTTTTTACCAATTCTTTCCTACACAACAATATGTTTATATAGTTGCTGATAAGTGTCGTTGCCTGCTGTTTTTATGCCGCATATCACCACTGGCTGCAGGCTAGATTACCTCACAATGGTGAGAAAGATCATTTAAACCTTGAATCCTAACTAATAATACTGGAGTGAGTTGATTTTGTCCCAGCTTTTAGAATGTCAGTTTAATCTGCACAAAAATTACTACTCTGATGAAGAAGTTTTTATTCTTTCCATCATGTTCCATCTGAGCTTTCTTACTCTTGACAGACAGGAGGATTGTGCACCTTATGGTGAAGCTTCTGAAGTTGCTCTAATGGAGTCCTCTCTTTTAGCAGGCTTAGACAATGACATACAGTCGCTATACTTTGCAATTACTTTGGAAGATGTTGTGAAATGGTTTTGGCTTCAAGAGATCTCGTGACCAAGCATCATTTTTATGTCTATGGATGAAGGAACCTCATATTAAAATGCTCAATTCCTAAATTTAAATAGACATACATTCAAATGAAGCCTGGTCAGCATTGTAAGGACATATTATAAGACAAGATAAGATAAGACTTTATTTATCTCACAGTGGAGAAATTCACTTCAGCTGACTCTTGAATGTACAACAATCATACAGAAATATAAAGGACATAAATCTGCATAATTTGGCCACGGAAACATGAACATCCTTTTGCCAGGTCTACTTGAGGTCTCAGTGAACATCTGGTAAATTCGCTGAGCTGCACCACTGGGATCCACTGAGCAGCATTTTTCATCATCAAAGCAGTTGCTCCATCTAGTGGCCAAAGTGCAACAAAAAGGAAAAAGCGTTGACAGTTTCATGTTTAACCAGGCAGTTCTTCACTGTTCTTCACAGGCAGCGTACAAACAGTTTAATTTTGTTCCAGTAAAAACAGGGATTGAGGATAATCCACCTTTAAATCTGTTGTGTGGCTATGTGATGGCCTGGCCCGGTACATCTTTATGCTGGAATGAATACTCATCAATGAATTTATTTAATTAAAAAAAAAAAAAAAAAGAAGTAATATATATTCAGCTGAAGAGTTAAAGTTGGGGAAGTGAAGACAGGAGCACAAATCAGTCCTTTGCTAGTTCTTGTGTAGCCAAAAAGTACTTGACCTACTTTATTTGAGAAGAATTGATCATATATTTTATTTAAATGTTTTGTGGGTTTTTTTTATGGTGGATGTACATTTAAATGAAGTATTGTGCTACAACAACTCTTAGAAAGAAAAATATCACTAAACTGCTGAACTTGGTTCATTTCATTCTGAAAGCTAAATTTTCCTATTTTACATTACATAAGATTTCACTCTACTAATGGTTTTTGGGCATTATTAGTAGAACTTTTATTTAAAGAATAAATCACATAGTTTCTTGCACTATACAATCTGATCACTAGTCAACCCTACCCCTAGCACACGAGTGGGTGATAGATGTAGAAATATGTGTGGTCTGACTCGGGCAACATTACAGGTTTCGGAAGAGAAAAAGAGGCAAGATGGACAGAGGCTGGGCAGGTTATTATCTTGATTTCTGGAAAGATCTTAAAATCAAGACATAAAACATTTAAAAGTTGATAATACTTTGATCAAGCCTTTACTTATCATGAGAGGCAGGAATTCATCATGCTAATACAGTTTGGGATGGAGAAAGGAGCCGTGCCCCTTAGTTATATAAGAAGAGTAATTATTGGTGATAGATCAATACTGAAATATCTATACCTCCTACACAAACATTATGTAACTTTCCGGACAGGTAAGAGCTACTTTTTCTGCTTGCCATAGTCATGTGCGAAACCTAATGTTGCGACACATTGCAGCAGTGCGGTTTACTTACTGGTGGGCAATCAGTCACAGACACAGTGATGATGCATATATTTCAGCTCTGCAAATAGCAAAGATGTGCAGTTTGATGTGCATGTGAAGACCACAAACCTACTTAAACGTCTAAGAATTAATCAAACACAGACACAGAGCTGATGAGATTGTGATAAGGTGACTTACACAGTATGTGTGTGAACATAATTTGGAAGAAATGGAACCTCATAAAAGAAGAGAGGAGGCTGCAGGACGGTGACAGACGTTACTGCTGGTAGGTACAGTCCAGTCAAGAGGAACAAAATGGGACGTTGTTGGATGTGTGTAGTACGTTACTAGGTTTTGGGGAAGTGATCTACCCCTGCTTGCTAGTTTTACGTTTCTGTGATGCAAATCCTTTAAACTGAAGCTTCCGGTTTAGTTTAAACCTGCAATAGTAGCCTAAATATGGGTATGAAATAAGAAAAGAAATAAGAAAGTGTTATAATAAGTAACTGCATGCATTCAGCTTGGAGTAATGCGATCCTGAGATCACCTCAGTTCCACAGGCCTTTTCAGCCAGGTTAGGTTTGGCTGCCTACAGATAAGGTCATTACCTAGGTGTCTTTAAACTATTCAGTAGAATAAAAACAGCCCCTGTGAGTTTTTAAAAGGAGAAAAAAATACATAAAAATGGATCTCATTTGGAGAATAACATGAGACAGGGAGTGGCTTGTGTGAAAGTTGGCTCCATTTTAAGAAACATTTTGGTCTTCATTTTGGTCTCTTGTGATGTGCAAGTGATGCTGTAACTCTCTGTTGCTTTGTGTGTTTTGTTTTTGCACCTACTGCAAGTCACAACCCTTTCATAAATGAAAACTAATATCTTTAGTCAATAATTTATTTGGTGCATTAATACTGGTGATTAGACTTTTACTGTCTTTATTTTTAC
Organism: Telmatherina bonti; assembly: GCF_933228915.1. NCBI lineage: Eukaryota > Metazoa > Chordata > Actinopteri > Atheriniformes > Telmatherinidae > Telmatherina > Telmatherina bonti. Next base: position 29,916,493 of record NC_136628.1, on the reverse strand, counting down.
AGTAAAAACTGCAAAGTTGTACATGCTAAACACATGTTTTATCCAGTTTATTCCACATCATGAAGAGGAATGGTCTTAACTCTATGGCTGAATGATGGCTCTACTGCAGCCCTGCCTAACCATCATGTATACTTGCTTTTTAAGGCAAGCAGTTCCTCTCTTTTTTAGCTTGGTGAGAAAAAAATCTCCTACTTTCATTATCTTTATGTAAAAATGTATTTTCCATTCATCCATTTTTTTAACCACTTAGCCCAGTTCAGGTTCGCGGAGAAGCTGGAGCCTATCCCAGTAATCGTTGACCAAGAAGTAGGGTACACCCTGGACAGGTTGCCAGTCCATCACAGGGGGTAAAAATGTTTTCCCTTGAAAGTTTTAGGCCACAAATGTAGACATAACAATGATACATTCTCCACAACTGGACACAGTAAATGGCACAAACAGGTAAACATAAAGTAAAGACATGCACATATTGTGGAGTAGCACAGACAGATCAATGAGACAAGCTTTGAAAAAACATTTCACTTGCAAATTTATTAAGACATAAAAAAAACCTTATTTACAGAAAAATATAATTAAATGTACTTTTCAAGTATGCTGCACAGTACCATTGAAAAAGGAGGCAGTACTGTGATCATTTCAAACGACCAAATGGACTGTAATAATACTCTGAGGTACCACTGTGGGGGAAAAATCAAAAAGGTTCTGGGTTAGACAACTAAATGAAATGACAATAATAGTTTACTTTAAGTTATTTTGATGCACACAGAAATAAATACAATTTAGGCAGCTTTGGGATTTTGTCCTGAACAAATAAAACTTGCAGTCTGACGCTGAGTGGACAAGAAGCCACACAAATATATGATTGTGTGAAAGTGTGAACTTTTCTCCTCATTTATTAACAGTGTGTAGCTGGGAACAGGAGTTTTTCAAGTGAGCTCAAACATCAGTTCTCCAAACCTGTGGCTTTAAACACTTTAACGAAACTGAATTTTAATAGTGACTGCTTTTGCCCAGATTCATGCAGTGCTCTTGCTGCTCAGTTCCATGGAGGTCTCAGGTGTGGGATCCTGCTGTGGCCGGGGAGTTTCTGGTAACATACATAAAAACATATGAGTAAAAAATCTGAAAGAAAGCAGTGAACAATCACAGATCCAACCCTTGGTTGCTAAGGTGATGCCAACTACATCAACTAACAGCCCAAAAGAATGAAAAGAATGAAGTTGGTTCAGATCCAAACAAGATCAACAAGGATTTCTTTCTAAGCTTGGGCCAGTTCCTGCTTCTGATTTGTAAGAAAACCACTGTGTTATGAGGGTATGAGTGCAGATAAGGGGAATTTTTACCTAACTGCGTAAGCAGGAGAGGTATCTTGCAGAGAATGAGTGAAATAGAAGGGCTATTGTGGATGCAGTAGTACGTGCATGACACGATAGTTGGCAAATGGTGATCCAATTCAGTTGTGTTGCTGTACTTTGTGCCACATTACCTTCAACCAATTCCTGGACCGCTTTTCTGTCTTCAGTGATGTAGAGGGTGGTAATCAGGAAAAATACACCACCTAGGATCCCCATGAATGGGCAGAGCAGGAGGCTGTACTTCAGACTGTGGAAGCTCCAGTCAGATTGGGTGTTAGTTGCGTTTATGGCGTCTGAGACCTAGCGACAAAGGTATTAAAATAAAAAAAAAGCAGTCTGCTCAAGCTTGAAGAGGTGTGAAACGGTTCAAATAAAGCAAAGTTGTGTAAATGTGGAACTATTTCTCACCACTCCTAAGAGGTAAGGACTCCCAGCGTCACCAAGGAGATGACCGACAGTAATCTGTAAAGCTTCAGCTGTGGCCCTTCTGGTTGGGACAACAACATACTGAAGCAGAATGTGAAAACAAAACAACATTGTTGACACTGAAAAACAACAGACTGTTTAATATTTTATCCCCAAAAGTGGCATTCATGCTCACCAGCAGTATATCAGCCAGGACAGGCCAGTTCATTGAGAGCAATAGCTCACCCAAGAAAATAAAAACCTGAAACAAACATTTAAGACAGAAAGTTTGGACTGAAGCTAATTTAACTTTGCCTTCTTAAGATTAAGAATTAAAAACACTGATTGTGCAAGAGGACAGTGAAACAATAGTTTTTATCTTACGTAAGCTGCTGGAATGCTTGCAGATGCAACAAAGATGATGATGCAAAGGCAAGGCACCGATCCCAGCATCCCCACTGCGCATATTAGCGGGTCCGCATGCAGCACTTTATCCCTGAATTGTCTAGACAAGATAGTGCCCAGAGCCCCTCCCAGAATCCCTGTGGCCACTGTCACAGCACCAAAGATAAAGCTGTAGGGAGGAGAAACAGATACTATTGTTTCCAGAGATTCCTAAAAGCGAGACAAAAGCAAGTTGGAGGTCATGCTGCACCTGTCTGAGGTGTTGCAGGATTCTTTGGGACATTCCTGAGTGCTGCGAGCCCTGGACAAGAAGGTGGGCAACCAGAATGCCAAGGCTCCAGTGAGGAAGGCTAGAGCCGTCACCCCCAGTGATGACCAGACATAGCTTTTACTAGAATCCAAGTACACAAACAAAACGAGCAAAAAATTAAAACTGTGCAACTAGCGAAAAACATTTCCAGAAATATTATGTAACATCATTGAAAAAAAAAAAGTCAGAAAATCAAGATACATTGGAGATTATTTGCTAACAGTGTTTTTGTATTTTGCCCACTGGAAAGCAGAGACAGATTACTTCTAATTTAGGAAATCCTTTTTATAAAGTTATTTTTGTTGAAAGCTTCTGAATAATAAAAAATAAAAAAAAAAAAGACAGAAAACAAAAGAAAATAATTATTATATCTTCACCTGACTGGTTATATTCTTATCTTACAGCAAGAATCCAGTGATTGTTTACACATCTTACTTTTTCAGCAGATACTTTATGTCCCCCAGGTAGGAACTCTGCCCTGTAACTTCACCTCCATTAGTTTCTGCAGCACCTCTGGGTGGGTTGGGGCACAAGAAGACCATCAAGATGAGCCCCACTACACCCATAATGGGAGTGATCTGATGGTGAAGACACACACAAAAAAACTGAGACACTGCATACTGATTGGTGCTCACGCATTGATGATGATAAACATGAGCTCACCGTGAGAGCCCAGCGCCAATCTTCTGTGACAGAGATAATCCCTGCACCTGCGATGTAGCCAAGACCACTGAAAACATACATCACCACATTATAACAGTTTTTAATCAGTTTATACTTCTGAGGAAAAATATATGTTCAAGTTAAAGCCACAAAAAATCTGATATGATGGTTTCTGTTGTGCAGTGAACGAACAAAGTCACTTCAGAACAACCTTGGTGCACTGCAATGTATTAATCAAATGTATTTAATAAAGCATGCAAACAGAAAGCAAAATGTTTGTTCCACACCTTCCAACAGGGATGAAAACATAGAAGATACTGATCATGATGCTCCGCCGACCCCCAGAGAAGAGGTCTCCTATGATGGTGGGAGCAATGGTAGAGTAGCTGGCCTCACCTATACCAACCAGCCCTCGCAGCACAATAAGAAGCCAGAATTGCTAAAAAAAAAAAAAAAAAAAAGAAAGAAAAATAATCATAACAATGACTGAAAATTAAAGATCAAGACAACAACATAGTTCATCAATCTGTTGGTTTCCTTATATAGGCTATTATGAATTGGCTTTCATCATGTTTTTTTCTGTCTGTAAAGCGTCTTGAGATGGCATTGCCGTGATTTGACGCTATATAAATAAAGTTGAATTAAATTGAAAGTTGAATTGTTCTCTTTACCACAATCATCCACTCACAGTCTAAAATCCAAGAATCATCCTACCTCCAATCAGCAGCTCATCTTTTATTCCACGAAAATTTACAATAAAACTGTTAAATTAAGTTGCCCTCTCCAATCAGATCTTTGGATGACCTCAAGTGTGCTGTTGATGTTAAACATCTCATAAAAAGATCATTTCTTGGCTGAAGGGGTACTGAATGAATTTTCCAAAATGGGTTGACTTAATAATTTACACCAACACTGAAAATGTTTTAGGTACAAGTACAATAATAAAGAAATTTTTTTGAGTAGCATTATTAGCAAATTATTTGCAAATTGCATGATTGTAGAGCCACAAATGCCACATCCAGCACTCACTGCAGTGAAATTTAGGGGCATTTCAAGGACAAGAGATTAGACACGGTAACCCTGAATGTCAGAGGAAGGAACCCTAACAAGAAGAAACATGAAGTAATCCAATGTGCACATGTCTTATTTCCTGTTTCTTTGACTGTTAAATGTGTGTGAACACATTTTACTCACCGACTTTGTGACAAAAGAGCTCCCAGCTGCAGTCAGAAGCCACACACTCAAGCCACCAATCATGATGTATTTGCGATTGTAGCGGTCTCCAAGGTAACCAAAAAGAGGTGCCAGAAATAGGAAACTGCAGATAAAAACTATGTAGAAAAACAAAATTATCATCACAAAAATCATTCTCTCAGGCATTTTATGTTTTCATCGGAAATTAACACTCATTTTGAATTTGATGGCTGCAGCAGATTCTCTGTTGTGTAAACATCTGGGAACTGAGGGGACCAGTTGCTGGAGTTTAGAAGAGTGTTGTCCCTTTCTTGTCTGAGGCAGGATTGGGCCATCGTTACAAAATGTTTTTCATTTCATGTTTTTCCAACCATATGGGTTAGCATAGTCTATCTGAAATAAACTAAGTCTTTTTAGAAAGAAACGTCATCTGGATATAAGCAGATGTTGCTCTTATACACTTTTCAGATGCCAGCTTTGGGACTGCCTGTTGATAACAAGCTGGATTGTAGCTCACTCCATTAATCTGCTGGACACCGTGTCAGTGGTTTTCAAAATTAATTTAAAATTTTGATCCATTTGGCCGCAGACAAGATTTCCACTTTGCAGAGAAGGTGATGACGTTTCTAGATCATCATATTCTCATAGCTTCTCCTTTTCATGACAGCTTTAAACTGCTGCTGTGTACTGTAAGTGTTACATAGCCCACGCAGTGATTTCCACAGCAGATTTTTGTATTCACTGCAGCTTGGCCCATGCACACATCAATTCTTCCAGATTCTTTGCATCTTTTAGATGATATTATACACTGTAGATGATGGGAACATTGAAATCTTTGCTATTCTATGTTGAGAAACATTTTTTTGAAGACAAAACTGCATGTTTGTAGTCAAAATTTGTTCCAGATTGCTAAACCTTTCAATCTAAGAGGCTCCGTTTCTCTGTAATGCTCTTTTTTTTTTAATAATCAATTATGTCACTAACATGTTGCAAATTAATCTAATTAATTGTCAAACACTCCCCCAGTTATTTTTGATTGTTGACCCTGACTTCTCCTATATTTCCATTTTTTTTAGATGTGGTGCTGCCATCAAGTTTAAAACTTATATTTAGTTTAACATATTTAGTTTATATATAATTTAACAGCTTATATTTTCCTGTAAAAGGAAAAAAAAGAATGAGTATCTGATGTGTTATGTTCTTTTAGGAATAAAATATGGGTTTATGAGATCAACAAATCATTATATTTTATTTATGTTTATATTTTACAGCTTTCTAGATTTTCGGGGTTGTATTTGCCTCCCAAAAGTCAGAAATAGTCTTCCACAGATGCACATGCCACATAACTTTATCTAAAATAATGCAGGATACAATATAGAATCAAATATGTGTATTTTTTATGAATGCATCCTCATACCTGTTTGCAGAAGTCCAGCTGTACTGTCACTTATGGTAAAGTACTCCTGTATTTTTGAGAGGACACCTGCATGAAAATAAACACACAGCTCATTATATCCCTCACCAAAGCTGTTATTGTATGTGCAAATGTTTTACAAGACATAATCCAACCTGGTATCGTGTACCGCTCCATGTAGTTGAGCAAGTTGATATAGCAGAGAACAGCGATGGCTATATAAGCCCGTTTAGGTGATATGGTTGGTTTCTCTGTTATAATTGGTGCCAGAGAACCATAATGTAGGCCCGAGCTGGAGCTCATCCTCCATTGTCGTTCTGGGCTTTCCTGGGAGGATGTTTCAGGTGTTTTCTCCTCCATACTAAGAAGCGCTTCCTTCACCTACTAACAAAGAATATGTCACTTAATTATAATGCAACAGACGAGTTTAGAAACAATCTCTATGTGCTACCTTACGACAGAATACTGTTTTATCAAATTTATTATAGACCAGACAAATTAGACCCTCGCCGTCATCTTATAAAGAAAAACAAAATAGCACAAAAAAGGATTTTATTAAAGTAGTAAGAGGAAAACTCATATCCATAAGGCCCTAGTGAATGATGTGATGATCACTTATCCTTTTAAATAAAAACAAGAAAAGGCTGAAACATAATTCTATTTGATACAACAGCCTTTAATAGATTACAGTCCCGTGGCTTTTATTTAGTAACACTGAGTTATTTATAGTCTCTATGTGTTTGGGCTCTTTGAATTTTAGGATTTCACATTTATGCTCAATGTGCAAACCATCCATCAACCCAATCATTTAAATGACTACACTGTCAACGAAGAACAGAAATCCAATGTATGATTAGATTAATGAAGAACAATCAGTGAATGTGAACATCACAGCTCACATTTATCTACACAATAAGAATGTAAAAGATTTCTCTTGCACTATGTTTGAAGTCTTGTTCTCTTGAGTAATCTTGTTTGCAGGAAAAACAGCCCTAATGAAACAAAAGCCAATTACACAAGTTTATCAGAACAACTGTGACAAAATAACAGAAAAGGAGAAGGAAGACATTTGGCAAGCTTTTCTTCTTATTTATCAGAAACTTTGCAGTTTTACAAACCAACGTTGTTAAAACTGTGTTCAAGTGTTGTATTGAAAGAGATCACGGACACAAATTACAGTATACAATGAATCCATGAAGTAACAAGACAATGATATAATACAAGATACATCTTGTCTTAAACATTGTGCTCTGAAAATCCCTTGATTTTGCACCAAGGTTGCGGTCATTGCAACAAACAGTAACAACATAGTACATTAAATCTTTTCTCTTAACACTCCACAGCAACATAGTTGTTTTCTATTAAAAGTTCAGCTGCTTTTTATCAAACCTGCTATCACAGCTGTTGATGTAATTACATCAGTGATGTAATTACATCAACTTAAACCTTTCTTGAATCGTCTTAAATCTAAATTAGAAAAATGGACTCACTTACTTGCTGATGATGCCTTTGTGGAGATTTTTAATCTTCTGCGTTCATTTTATTTACAGATTTGTGGCTGCAAGTGAACAACGTGGGCTTCAGTGTGACTCTGAGGAAGCAAACAGAAGCCTCGATTCTAACTTGACTCAAGATATATTGAGTTAGAGGAAAGACCAGCCCACTCAGGGTTTGTCATATGCTTCCACATTTGGCTTGATGCAATGTGCCCAATAGCATTGTTGCTCGACTCCTGTCTTGACTTTCAGTCATTCATTCTGTCTCACTTGAAGCAGAAAAGAAAATTAAATTTTGACATTTTATTTATCATTCAAAGTAATCATTACCTTATCTAAATTACATAACCATTGTTGTGTTTCTGTGGGTTTCATACTAAGCTAAATGGTTTAACTTATATTTGTGAAATGTCTTTAATCCATCATCAATTGTCTGTTTTCCTTTACAGTTTTGCCTCTAAAGTCTGAATTATCTACTGTGAAATACTTTGCAATTTCTAACCCTGTGTTAGTGCTGTTTTGGACTTTGGGTTCAGTACAGATGGTTTTACTGGAGACTTTGCTCCACTGCCAAGTTCCTGCTAAATGTCAAAGACTTTTTGTAGCATATTAAAATGCTTAATGTAATTGTTTGTAAAGTCAAACTTTTTCAGTCTTTAAAAAATAAAGTTTTGTGCAAATAAATCTTGTTTTTGTCCATTTGAGTACCCACAGCATTGAAGAACAATGATTATTTAACTTACTGCTGGATCTTCCTCTACGATGTTTCAGTTTGGCCAGCCTTTAGCAAATGTACAAATGAATGAATCTTTGTGTATATGTACAAACCTGCACAGATATTTCAAACACCACAAACAATTAGATAATCAAAAAACTATATTTCAGGTGCAAGCATTTCGAAATCAAGGAAACAAACTTACTCTTACATACAACACAGAAGGTGAATAGTATCAAACTTATCCGGCAATGACAGACGTACTGATGAGACCACAACAGCCACTTTGTCTATTAATAGACACCAGAATTTTTTGCACAATATTCAAATGGTTATGTTGACACAGCTCCCTCCCACACGTTCATAAGTGTGACCATTACTGAAAGTTCATACTTTTTTTTTTTTGCCTTTCCTCCTTCTCAAGACATGCAAAAATAAACCTAATCTCTCATCAACACTCAAGCTGCTAAAGCAAATCAACAGGACTGTTGTTTATTTAAATGTGAAACTTGACATAATCTAATCATTTCAACAACCCTGAAGTGCTAGTAGTGATATGATACTATGTGATAGCAAATCCTATTAATCACTGTGAATTTTGTGTATAACAAAAACAACCGAGTAGCCTATCACACTTAAAGCCATTAACATAAACTTTCACCGTCAGTGGTTGCATGGTGGTGTGCATCAAAATATTTTAAAAAGTTTGTTTGACACAAATACACCCCAAAAATTACATAAACCTTCCGGGCACCAGCTTTTTGATCAAATACTAACACTGCGTAAAAGAAAAAAAAAAACTCACATACTCAGTGACAAATAAAAAAAAAAAAAGCAGAAGCAGACACATACATGTTCACTGCCTACCATCGCACATCTACTGCAGTCACCTCTGCCAAGAAAAAGTTATTCTATCTACCAATTACCACACTACCCCTTTTTTCAACCCTGAGAACATTCTGTAAACTTATTTGAGTGTGACATTATCTCTCATTTTAGTTTCAGCATACAGTGAAAGAGAGAATTATCACTGAATGTTTACTCATTCTGATATTGTATTATTACGCTTTATTATCAGTAGTTGTATCAGTGGTGGGTCTTTTTTATTATCAGTGGATTCAGTTTACAAGGCTTTCATTGATTTTGTTCGTTGTCTCCATCTAGTGTCTAAAGTCAGTACAATCTTGGTCAAGCACTTCTTCGAAAGACAGCTGGGTGTGATAGGTTACATTTTTGGCCAAAAAGCTCTAGAGATTGTACAGCACAAAGTTAGTGTCAATGAAAATTTTCTTTCATTATTTATATTGCCCCATCCCCTATTTTTTCTTTTCTTTTCTCCTTTTTTTTTTTTTTTTTTTTTTTTTTTTAAAAAGGATATTATTTACTTGTGTTGAACATATGTCAACTTTTGAACAGTGAAGCTCAAAAATTGACCAAGCTTGACATTTTGGTTTAACTGATCAATACAATGACACCTTATCAAAACGCAAGTTTTTAAACAAATAGAAATGTTTGGTTTTTTTTGTTGTTGTTGTTGTATTTTTTCCCAAGTTAGGATGAAGCCTGTACATGTTTTATTTGGGTTTTATAGTTGTCACCTTCCACACAAAATAAGATTTGTAATTAACCTCTTCACTCTACTTGCTAAATTTCGCATACATTGTTGTAAATTCGCTGAGCAAAAACCAAATATATCAGTTTTCCTATGTTATGTCCATATGTACATGAAGTCATTGAAATTTTGCACCAATTCAGAAGCTGTGAAAACCAGAGTGATCTACGTTGCTGCTCCTGAGCTTGAGTTGTGAGTGATGAAATTCTCCTGCATACCTGTTGTATTGTATTGTATTGTAAATACATTTCAATAAAAATAAAATAAAATAAAAAATAGAAATGTTCGATGAGGTAAATTCGGTAGTATTGACGTCACACGACTTCCTCTTTTTTTTTTTTAAAGTAGATTTGAAGCAGAAGATGGCAGTAATGTCTCAATGCAAGTGTTGGCGGCTGTAAATTTCAACGAGGAAGAACGAAGAAGCAGCAGCGGCGGCGACAGGAGAAAGGGAGAAGAAGAAGAATGTCGAGAATGCTAAACGGAAAATAGAAGGGACGGAGTGCGATAAGTTAACGTAAAATCAACGCTGTTACCTCGAAAGATCACTCTTGAACATAGCTGCGTTATATTCGCCAAACTATGACAGAGCCACAGTCAGCGCTGTTACTCAGGAGACAGCTTGCAGGTAATTAAAACCATGGAGTTAAACACGCTCACGCTGCTAACGACGCTACGCCGTAACTGTGATTGAAACGATGATGCTGGCGCAAACTGTTTTCTTCAACCTTCTGCGTTAACGTTAATGTCCCATGACAAATAAAACCTTTCATGTGAAAGCGCAGTAACGTGACAAAGGGATTCCCAACTGAATTAATATTCATAGTTTGTGTGTGCATGTGTTTTTCGACGGTGCAAAAGCCGCTGTCAAGTCAGGCTAGCTGAAAGTGAGGCTAACGTTAGCCTCTAGCATGCTCCACTCGATGTGTTTACATGTATTTCAAACAACATATGAAGAACTATTTGGGATTTTAAAACACAGTGTTTACCAGTTCGGTTCGTAATGAGTAGTAACTTAATATTTTTATGCTTAAATAAGGGTAACTTGCCAGCAATGCACCTATCGTAGCTAACCACCCTGAATCGTTAACATTGAGCTACCTTTCTAGCGTTAGCTGCCTGAACCGTCGCTAGATATTGAGCTAACAAACTAACCTTAATCTCACATTACCTCTTTCTTTTTTTTTCTTTTCTGTTTTAGCAGGGTCAGCTGCGAATTAAATTTAGCTAATCTAAAAATAACTTCCTTCAAAAATAGCGTCGTGAAACTATTTGCTACGTTTTACTTTTTTGCACTTCTGATTCATTATAAGATCTACTTGAAGCTAAAGACGGCTTATGCAAACTGTTTGGGACAAAGTGTGATCCTTTACAGTTGTAAGATGTAATTGATTCATACTGAATGATTTTATATTTAGCGTTCCCTTATCCCACTTCACGTAATGGCGATGCTAGCAAAGTATCAAATAATTATCCTTAAGTAATCAGACTTGAATTGTGACATAGTAGTGTACCACTCAGGAGATGACAATGCATACATTTAGTTAAGGGAATCAGAGGAGGAAAGTATTTTTTGTTTAAGCTGACCAATAAACATAACAGTGCTGTTAATGACAATAGCATAAATAAAATCTCTAAATATTTAAAGGAAAAATATAGATGGTAATTTGTGATTTACATATCCATTAAGTTTTAGAAGCTTAAAGTAAAAAATAGCAACTATAAAATCCAAACATTAAATTTATCAAGCATATTCTTGCTTGAGAAAGATTGAGAAGTTGTAGTAGAATTAGCAAAAGTATCAATCACCAAAAGCACATTGGAAATTGTGAAGGCCTTTAGGGGTGTGTGCTGTTCATTTATCTTCAGATTACTGAAACAGTCCATGTTAGAGAATTGCTTAATAGATTAGAAATGCTAGGAATTATATTTTTGTACGTGTAATGACAATATCCATGGTCTACCCAACTAAATTTAGTAGTAATTAAAGGGTGACTGCCAAAGTTTGCCAGATTTTTTATCAATGTTTTGTAATTAGTAATGAAGCAGAAACTAAATGTAAGGATATGAGATAAGAAGTAGGGCAGTGTGATCCAGTAAAGGCCCATTTCCACCGACAAGTGTGGTTCGGTATTGTACGGGTTGGTATGCGATTCTTTGTCTTCCACAGTCAAAAACTAGGACGGGTGCCAGAATATCTGACCCGGTCAGTCCCACGTTTTCAGAACCCTTCTGTTGGAGTCCCAGTCTTACCGATCTGATGCAAAGAGGTGTAGCTTCACACACTACATCACGTTTATCAGCCAAAAGACTTATTACTTCCTGTGCTAATCTGCACTAAGAAGAAATCTGCAACAATGCCATGTTTACAACACAATTTGCTTAATATTTTATTCATACATTAAATATTTATATTTTTATTTATATATTTTTCATTTTTGCTAAATTCTTGCTTTTTGTTTGTTTTTGTTTTTTTTTGTTGTTTTTTGTGTTCTTCGTAGTAATTCAAGAAAGGCATCGCGCTGCTATGACCTGCTACTGCATGTAACATAGCTGACGCATCTGTCACTATCCAACCAATACACCTCTTACTGGGTAAAGGAACTGTTGAATCGCAACAGAGGTCTGGATTTACCCTACTAAACCACACCAAACCTTCTGTACCGACCCAGACTTGCTGGTGGAAACAGATTTCTTAAGGCTGTGTAGTTTCACCAAAATGCTACTTCTTACTCAACACCAAAACACAGTCACCAGAGACATACATTACCTATATACAGAGCAATCTATAGAAAAGTGTAGTAATTATTGTGAAGCTGCTATGACATGAACCAACCAAGTCCTAATGTCATTTGTTTGTTATGTAGAGCTGAATAAAAACCCAGTGGAGGGATTCTCAGCAGGCTTGATCGAGGACAGTGATCTCTACAGATGGGAAGTCCTTATCATTGGGCCTCCAGATACACTGTAGTAAGTTTGACTGTTCTAAGTTGACTATCATGGCAGAGATGTGAACAACCCTTAGCAGCTTAAATACATGGACATGTTTTGAAACTAGTATTGTTTGGGTTTTTTTTCCTTCTGCAATGCATTTATTAGTTTTTTATTCTTATGTTTACAGTGAAGGTGGTGTGTTTAAAGCTCATCTGACATTTCCCAAAGACTACCCCCTCAGGCCACCTAAAATGAAGTTCATCACAGACATTTGGCATCCTAATGGTAGGTGAATAATATCTGAATATGTAAACATGTTTCAGTGTTAGTCATTTAACAATTTTGTTGAAAACATTAGTATTTTTTTAGTAATTTACTCATATTTGTTTTAGCTTATTGCACATTCTTTTCACCTACATCACTTATTTTTATTGAAATATTTTTTTGATTGTTTTTGCACACCAAGTAAGAATGTGATAATAAAATAAGTAGGATTGTGTTGTGATAACTCAGCCACAGAAAATGGTATAAAGAATTTATTGATCATCAAAACATTTAAGTCATTTAAGTTAAGTAAATAACTAGAGCACACATTTTTCATGGATTAACTCGTATCATGTTTCACAAATGATAGCAAAATAGTGGTACCCCCAGTTAGTTTCCTCTGAAAAGAGGGTGTCTGTCAAGGGATGGGAATAGTAAGCAAAGGATACCTGTTATGTCTTCTGCTGTCTGGTTATTTTGTGGCTTGATATTTAATTTAGACTTTTATACAAAATTCCAGCAGAGATGTTGAAACAGTTTTTTCAGCCTGCAGTCATTTGCAGCAGATTGAACATGTCCCTAATTTACTGGGAACATTCATCACTAGTTCATTGGTCCATTTTGTTGGGTCACTTGTGTTTAGGAAGCAAAGGTTAGATTCTGTGGACAATGAAGCACGGGATAGCTTGTTAAGCCAAAAGTTTAACTAGTTGGCAGTGTTTCCCTTCAGATAATTATGGAAAATTTAGTGTTATTTGTTGAATATTTATTATTCACAGTGTTTCCCATAATTGTGATTAGTTTGTTTTATTTTAATTATCTCCTGTCTCTTTTAGTGGATAAGAATGGAGACGTATGCATTTCTATTTTGCACGAGCCTGGAGAGGACAAGTATGGCTATGAGAAACCAGAGGAGCGCTGGCTGCCCATCCATACTGTGGAAACCATCATGATTAGTGTTATCTCTATGCTGGCAGACCCAAATGGCGACTCACCAGCCAATGTGGATGCTGCAGTAAGTTTACTTGTTTACAAGCTTATCTGTTTAAATGTGTGTTTCATTTCAAAATGTTGACTGTCAGAATATTATTAGCCATAATTTCTTTTGCAAAATCAACGATTTTGATGATTTTTTAAATTGTCATGCGTTATTTGATGTATGACTAAAATGCATCATAGTTACTTAGGATACATTGTATTACTATTAAGATTGTGGGGGAAAATTTTATGCTGTTCAAAACTATAACTGTTTTTATCTAAGCAATAGATTAATATAGTGAAGTAAAGTCAGTTTTTCAGGAATGACAAACCATATACTACCTTTAGAACAAACCTTGGACATATTTTTAGGTCCAACGCCTGAGCATTTTCTTCCTCCCAAAAATCAGTGAGAATGAAATGGGGTGTATATACTTGTATGTAATCTGCTGTTTATGCTAACTGTTGATATGCCAAACCTTTATTTCATCATATTTTTGAAACAATAAGTGCTAAAGTGCTACTTCTTTTTATGCTTTTCTCCCTCCTATGCAGAAAGAGTGGAGGGAAGACAGACACGGTGCATTCAAAAGGAAAGTTGCCCGCTGTGTACGAAAAAGCCAAGAGACTGCGTTTGAGTGATATATAGCAAAGATCTAGCTTCATGTTTTCAGGGTAAGTCTATTTGATTTCCACTCTTCATATTTCAAATCTGAATCTGTTCAAATTAAAAGGAGTTTTTTTTTTAACTTTATATCCTTCACATGGGGGGGGGTTCTAAAAACGGGGGAGATAATACCTAACAACCTCGGTTCTAGGAATTATGCTGTCATCGTCTTGCTTTAAGGCTGCTACACATTTCAGGATAATTTTGACCGACTTTTGTCAATATCCCCCCTCACCCATAAAGGCAAGAGAAGCCCAATTGTTGGAACTCAAGATGTATATAAGAAGAGATTGTCTGTGACATGTTACAGTGTGCATTGGCTTTCTCTCATCATTAATCCTTCTCTTTTTTTTTTTTGCACTCATTCACTGTGCTGACAGCAGCAACAGCAATTCATGATGTTGAATTGGCTGAAAATAGACACCAGTGAAGTCCAACAATAGTGACAGTGCTTTACACACCAAAAATACAAGAGACACATGTTCATCCACTGCAGATTTGCTGAAGGGCCACTGTTTGTTTGGTGTATGAAGCCCTCTAATCATTCTTCTTTTTGAGCTGCATGGTTTTAGTCTTTTTGTTTGGATTTTTTTCCTGTCATTTCAGTGTTATGACAAAACCTTTCATCAAAACAGAATAAATGTGCTTTAGATGATCATACATTCTGACCTCATTGTGCAAGTGAAGTTTAAAGGTGACAAAAGCTGACATGTTTATGTATTATTTCATCTTGTTGACAGTTTTTCTTTTTTTTTTTTTTTTTTTTTTTTTTCCCCTGCAGGTCTTTAATTCGAAAATCAAAACGGCACTCATTCCTGCACTCTTCCACCCTCTTGCCAGCTTTGTCCTCCTTTGTTTTGGCAGGAACAGACTGGCTACTGTAGGCTGCAATACACTATTACAGTGACTACCATGGCTGACAGAAAATCGCCAAGCAAGTGCCAACTCAAAAACAACAACAAAAGCCCAGAGGATGTTTAAAACATTTTTCAAGTCTATGAACTGCTTCAACATTCAGGAAGATATTGTAAAGACATGTAAATAGCACAGACTAAACCGGATAATATATACGCTCCCTTTCCATCCATCAAGACATTTAGACCAAATATATTAGTGCTGGTTTGGATAGATTTATTTTTGGTCCATTTCCCTCCTCTCAACTCCAGCATGCATTAGCCATTTTTAGGTTGCTTTCACAGGAGGTCTTAAAGAGAGTGAATCACAGTGCTCTTGGAGGAATGTCACCTGTGAAGCGCTTGTCGGCTTCAAGCAAGACATGATTGACATGCCTGAGGATTTACCGCCATATTCTGTTCTCATGGGTTCTGTAACACTCCCTGAACTCATCATATGTGCACCTGAATTATTTTGTTTTTATTTTGCTTTTCATTCTGCTCAGTTGACTTAAAAAAAAAAAAAAAATGTCCACGACTTTTTTTGCATGCTAAATTTTGTTTCTTTGACAGAAGTGCCTCCTAATAAAATGTTTGGCCATTTCACTCTGCATTAACAAAGTGTAAAAAATGTTGGAAAAATATGGGAAATTGTCTGCCACCTATTGTATGGTACATAATCACCAGTACACAGGGAATATGTAGAATTAAGGTATTTGCAACAACTTGCTGTAGCAATGCCCTGCCCCACAGTATGAAGTGTACATGTTCATTTTTCTGATGCAAATTGACCTCCCAATATTTTTTTTTAGCAGTGGCTGTTTCCCATGTCTGTTCATTATAGGAGTTGTTATGCATGCTTTGTCTTACTCCCCCCCCACCTCCCCGAATGTTTGTTTTTATGGGATTTCATTTGCGAATGTTCGAGTGTTTGTGTGCACAATGCCTGTACCGTTTGTTTTTGATGTCCTTTGACGTCATTCACAATTTCATTTTGCCCGCTGAGCTAGTGCAGTTCTTCCTAATGTACAAAGACAAAAAAGAAACCGGATGTATATTTTTCATGTTATGAAATCTGTCACCTGTAGTGAGTTCTTCTAAAATATGACTTTTTTTTTCAATATTTCTGTGTATTTAATTCAAATTTGGTTTGGAGTACACAGAGCAATTGACACTTTAAATTTACAAATAATTTTGAATAGTCTACTTTTCTTAATTTACATCTGCAGCACATAATTAAAATGTGCAGGTGTTTGAACAGGTAAATAGTATTTCCCACATTTTTTTTTTTTTTCCTGGAAGGTTACACTTCAAGCTTAGATTTTGGTATGATCTTTACATGGTTATGGAGTGAAAATATTTGGTCAGCAAATTGAACAGTTAATACTATTAAATGGCAGATAAACATACTTTTTTTTTTTTATTTCCTTAAATGTAAACTGATTGTTTCCTCTTGACAAGATCACCAAACTTTAGAATTTCAACTATAACGGATGCAGATTTAGATCATTTTCCTTTTTCGTATCATCCATTTACTTCTCCAAACTATTGGAAGTCCCAACCATTAGTTATACTTTGACACATTAATGCAGTGACATTACTTTGAGTTCATTTTATGGGGCAGGATGATTGTATAAGCTCACCCAAGAATTTGGTGCATGTATTTGCATTATTTTGAGTCTTCTGAAATGATGCCCAGTCAAAATTGTACAGGGAAGTTAAATTTTTAGCACACAATTTTTCACTTTCACCACTTGATACTCGTCAAGCTTTAGGCATATTTATTTTTGGACATTTAACCACTCCTTAGTAGAGTTTAATTAAATTTGCTCATTTTCCTTTAAAGCACAGCAAACCATACATATATATTTTTAAAGGGATTGAAGTTAAGACTTTGGTGGTGCCTTTTCAAAAGCATAAAACGAGCTTGCTTCATCCATTCCACAACCAGCTTTGATGTGTATTTGGTGTCAGTGTCCTGTTGGAACACCCACTTGTGTCCAAGGTTGATGTGAACCTTGTCTTAACATTTTATTGAAGAAATTGAGAGTATTCTTTATGGTTACTTCCTCTGTTATCTAAACCCCACAACATAATGCTAGCACCACAATGAGTAACATTGCTGCTACAGTGGTGTGTTGTTAAATTTATCCCTATTGGCTTCTCAAAACACAATGCTGATCTTTGTGACCACAGTACTCTGTCATTGTCTCCTCTAACCCTCAAATTTTCATCCTTGAGGCATTTTATTTATCGATGCGGTCAAGGCAGACCTACAAGGTGTTGAATTATGAGGCCCAGGTTTGTGATGATGCACAAAATATGCTTGACTGTTGGCACAGCTCTTGATTTCCAGCTCATTGTGCTGCCAGCTGTGTGTTGGTGGTTCCTGGTTTCTTCTTAACAACTGGAACCACTGTCTTCATCAGAAGTGAACAATTTGCCAGTTGGATAGGAAAAGACCTAAAGCAGATAAAGCTCTCAGTAACTTTTATTTGGTACATTAGTTTGAGCTTATTATCTTGAAATCTGCATTTATTTTTTTACCATGGCTCCATGAGACATCCTTGATTTGTGTGATCCATAGTCCTTTTTCTCAAAACCATTCTGTGTTGGTTGGACTTTTAAGTTTGTTTTGATTAAACATTGTCCTACATAATTTTGTGTTAGCACAATGGTGCTACCAGCGGCAATTAGTCACGGACATTATACTTTTATCTAAAAAAAAAAAAAAAAAAAAAAAAGCGGCCATGTGTGACCATGCCAAGTTGAGACATTTTGGGCTATAGTGCATAACTAATTGTATACCATTTTTCAGATGGCGTGTTAATTTCAGAAAACCCAAAATAAAGCAGAACTTGAGCACTGATTTCTTGGGTTTTTCTCCTCTGAAGAAATGTGTTATAGAATATTATACAACAAAATAGTTTGTTTTGTTTTTTTTGTTCAGTCTATAATGTCGCCCCAGAAGACAAGGGCGGTTCAGCGAAAACACAGAAATACCAAGGTAGCCATAAAATAAATCTTCAAAGTAAGCCAACATTTTTTAACTAAACATGTTTATTATTCTTGGCCGGGGCAATTTACGTATTTGTATACGCTGGCATAAACACTACGGAAGAAATCACGGTACATGGTGATGCATTTGTGCACATGAGAAGAAAACAGTGTGACGTGACTAACTGTCAACTAACGACTGTTAATGAACCACTTAAACGCAGCACTAACGGCCACCGCGAGCCCCTTCATGGTATCGCGATACGAACCATCAGGCCACGGAGCTAACGCTGAGCAACATGGCGGAAGGTATGAGATTGATGTTTTTTTTTCTCCCCTCATTAACTAGTTCATGCAGTCCCTTTTATTCTGTTGTGATATCTTTAACTATGAACTAGGAGCAGATGATGTATTGGCAGCTAAACTAACCGTGCATTTTCAGAGGTGTATCGTGTGAAGCACAGCGACTTTCTTCTTGTCACACTCATCTCGCAAGTGAACGAGCCCTGTCGCTAGCTCTCGTATATGTCGCTAGCTGGATTTTATCCTTATGAGTTAGCCCAATTGAGCAAAAGAAAAAAAAAATGCTGCTTACAGATTTTATGAAAACATATAGTCCATTAGGAAGATTTTCTGTTTGGTTTCGCTCTAAAAAGGGCATGTTAACTCAGAATTAGGGCATGTTAACTCAGAATTTGCATTAATGTAGGTTTTGATTATGGGTTGAACGTAAAGCGTCAAGCTCTCATCAAACTAACTAGCGACTAGGTCTTTCTCCTGTTTATACAAGGAGGTCCTCCCTTATGAGTTTTGTACAATAATGGGTTAAAATGGGGTGCACAGCTTGTCAGGAAAATCAGGGTGTCACTCCCTACCAGGTGTCGTCTTAGCCCCCTGGCAGTAGTGTGCCATCTACGAGGGCACCACCTATGTTAAGCCTTGACTCCTTAAGGGAAATCTGCTTACCAACTTGAATCCAGGGAGCAAACACTGTCGTCTATGCCAGTGTTTTTCAACCTTTTTCACTATAAAAATCACAAGACACACCACAAACCAAAATGTTTTGGGTTTTTTTTTTAAGTCCACATTAATAATATAAAGTCCATCTTGTCAAAGCCTCATGAATAGAAATCAGATAAACACAAGAAGAAGGAATTTTATTAACTTTCACTAGGGTATTTTTGAATCAACACAGAGCTGCTTTTTAGACCAATTAGGGGAAATTGGCTAATTTCTCAGGGCACACTTGATAATCTCTCACGGCACAGTGGTTGAAAAACAGGGTCTATGCTGTTAAAGCTGATCTATACACCTTTTCGAAGAAGTAGTTTCTGGGTCATCCTCTTTCTGAATGACCAAATATTAAATGAAGAGGAATTAAATTAAGCATTGCATTGCTTCTGATGTTAAGGACAAATTATTTTTATGGACAAACTTTTCATGTAAGATTATTGATGTACAACATTGGAAGAGACTACATCATAAATACAGATCAACCACCAAATTTTTATACATTTAGTGTACATTACATTTAGTGTTATTCTTTTACATTAGACTTCTTTGATGCTTAAAATATGCTTCTTTGATGGGCTAATTATGTTGTATTATAAGATTGTCGATTGACATAAGCTGTTACCGTAGCATTACCACCCTTCCTGCGTTGAGCTGGTCATGTGGGTTTCAAAAACACCCCCTTTATATTGCTCGTGACCAGCAGCTCTACCAGTGACAGTTTACGATAGAGTAGACCGTAACGTGCCACCTCAGCATTTATGCTTCACTAAAAGTTTTACAGGCTTAAAGGAAGGAAATGGCCTCTGTGAAAATGTGCACTTTTGGCCAAGACAGGAATCAGTGTTGTAAAGCAAGGATCTGCTCATGTGAAGGAGCAGAGAAAGATATGACCATTTATATTACATTTTGCTTTAGTCAGTTTGGTTCTTGTACTTTGATTACTGAAATCGTGAAAAATCTTTCCAACATAAGCTTCATGACAGATGTTGGTGCTTAGAAAAATAACAGCCCAGTTCTAACATGTTGAGAAACAGGATTCCTTACCTATTTGTTTATTTCGCATCTTTTGTTTTTGTCTCCTGTCCATTTTATTTCACCATAATGTGGGACAGAGGAGGTGGCCAAGCTGCAGAAGCACCTGGCCCTGCTGAGGCAGGAGTATGTGAAGATGCAGCAGAAGCTGGTTGATACAGAGAGGCGCTGTGCTGTGCTTGCTGCTCAGACCTCTGGCCAGGGCTCCTCCAGTCCTGCAGCTGCAGACAGCTTTATTAGCCGTCTGCTGGATATTGTGGCCAACCTCTATCAGCAGGAACAGTACAGGTGAGAATTGTGCTTAGAAAGAACTTATTTTTGTTTTAATGTTTCCCTAACCATCATTCCACAAGATTTAGTTCAGTCTTTTCCTCGATTCGCTAAAATTTCCATAGGTTACTTGAAGCACAAACAATTTGCTTGAGTTGGATTATGTCTGTACATAAGCACTGAGATAGTGTGAATTGGTGCTGTACAAATAAAGCTGAATTGAATTGTTGCACTTAATGAACTTTTCACATTACTGGTTGAAATGTGCTGTTGCTAGAATATTTTTTAATACGCATTGATCGCCTGGTTTTTTTAGTGATCTGAAAGTGAAAGTTGCGGGAGAGCAGTTCTGTGCCCACAAGTTTGTTCTGGCTGCCCGCAGTGATGTTTGGAGCTTGGCTAATTTGGCCTCTGCCTCTGAACTGGACCTATCTGGTGAGCAACCCTATTGTGTTTAAACATTAACCATATGCTAGAATTGTACCAGATACGGTTGCATTTATTTCCAGCTGCATCACAGCCACCAGGATGGACAGTTTTTATGAATTTGTGGCACATTTCAGAAATCTCTTTAAGCAAGTCCTCCAGAAAGAAGCCACGTCAATACATCTAAAGCAGATTAGCAGCAAGTATATATTAAAAAAAAAAAAAAAATTAAAAAAAAAAAAAAAAAGGGGGGGGGGGGGGGGATTGAAAATACTAGTAGCACCATGTGCAGATTCATGATTGCATATCAATAATCAGCATGATTATTAACAAAAATATCTAAACAAATAGTACAATGTGACATAAATTTTACCAGCAAGAATTTGTGGGAGTTGATTTTTGTAAGTTGGACACAACAAACATGCATCATTATTGCTTTCCTTAACCGTATGCTGTCCAGTATGACGCTGCATGAGGTATGCATAACTGGAACACAGCTGTATCTGGTGGAATCCAGGAATAAATCATAGTAGAAATAAAGCTGATCCCACTGGGCTCTGTGCCATACAACACACTCCTTGGTTAATAAATAGTGACAATATTTATTTTAGGTTGTCAAAGTTCAATATTGGGTACTATTTCACTCTGGGGTGACTCGAGTTCTCTCTCTTTTTCTTATGTAAACAATTGACAGATGACAGAAATACCAGAAGGTTTTTTTTTATTGTTTAATTTTTAAATTATAACCAATAAATGTTAAATGACAAAACTTCATAATTTGATTCCTAGATTGCAAAGCTGATGTTGCCATGGCAATGCTGCGGTGGGCATACACAGATGAGTTGGAACTCAGTGAAGATGATGCCTTTCTTATTGACTTGATGAAACTAGCCAACCGCTTCCAGCTTCAGCTACTGAGAGAAAGGTTGGAACCTCTCTGCAAACTGAGTTTCAGTTTACAGATTATGTTAAACCTGAAGTGTTGGTAATTACTGTCTATTTTGGAACATGTTTGTCAGTGTATAGTTTTACCTTGTGTCTGTCTTTGCAAAAGGTGTGAAAAAGGCGTCATGTCGTCGGTGAATGTTAGGAACTGCATTCGCTTCTACCAAACAGCTGAGGAACTAAATGCCACCACACTAATGAACTATTGTGGGGAAATCATAGCCAGTCACTGGGTGGGTACCTTACAACAGTGTTTGTGCATGTTCAGCAAGGCATTTTAGGACATGTTTATGCAGGCACGTGTGAGACAGATCAACAATTTTGGCCAACAACAAGTTTGGCTTAATCTCAATCATTTGGCTTAATCTCTTGAAATATGACAATCACAACTCAGTGCCATTATCAGCGTCTTTTTTTTTCTTTATGTCAGAAGAAATAGGTTTTTAATTTTCATTAGTTTATGAACTGCAATGTTTAAGTCTGAATATGGGTAAGGGCACTTGCTTCCCTCCACCATTGGTCAACTCTGATATTTGACATTGACCGGTTGTCTTATTTGACTGCTGTTTCTCAGGATGATCTGAGGAAAGAAGATTTCAGCACCATGAGTGCCCAACTTCTGTACAAGATGATAAAATCTAAAACGGAGTATCCTCTCCACAAAGCCATTAAAGTTGAGCGTGAAGATGTGGTTTTTTTGTACCTCATTGAGATGGATTCACAGGTTAGTTCTTTTTTGTTGAGTAGTGTATATATATGCATTATTAATCAAAGTGACCTTCTCTGCTGAAAAACAAGTTTTCTATTTGATTCTTCCTGTTTTTAGCTACCTGGAAAACTAAATGAACTGGACAATAACGGTGACTTGGCACTTGACCTGGCACTCTCCCGTAAATTGGAAAGTATTGCCACTACTCTCGTGAACAACAAAGCTGATGTGGACATGGTGGACCAGAGCGGTTGGAGCCTCCTACATAAGGCCATCCAAAGAGGTTAGGGTCTTTGGGTCGTTGTTGTTGACAATGGACAGCTTTTCCCTGTATAGCCTTTGTTACTAAATGTAAACGTGATTTTTGATGGTAGAATATTTTTCATTTCTGAAGCTCAATGTTTTTCTTTTATCTAGGAGACGAGTTTGCGTCCATCTTCCTTATTTGCCATTCAGCTCAGGTGAATGCAGCTACAGTAGGGGCAGTGGAGACCCCGCTTCACTTGGTCTGTTCTTTCAGCCCCAAGAAACACTCTGCAGAGGTGATGAGTGGCATGGCCAGGATTGCAGAGGCTCTGCTTAAAGCTGGAGCCAACGCGAACATGCAGAACAGCAAGGGCAGGTAGTCATATGACTCTTGGTTCATGAACTTTATGGCAGTGCAGATATGGTTAACTACGGTACAAAGTATGATGGTGCGTTGGTTTTGTCTTTTGTTCATTGTAGAACTCCGTTACATGAAGCAGTGGCATCAGGGAATGATGCAGTGTTCAACCAGCTTCTACAGTGCAAACAGTGAGTTGCATATAACTTGAAATAAAATTATTAAACTTGGCTAGATATTGTCGGAAACTGTATGCATGATGTTTGACTGATAAGATCACAATAATGAGTGTAGGTTTAAAAAAAAAAAAGCAACAGTTTATATGAACCAATATTTAAGATATCATGCAAACTTGGCAATGATTATACATAATTTAATAGTCTTACATGTAACCTGGAGTTATCTGGCCTTCTTTTTAGGCTTGACCTGGAACTCAAGGACCATGAAGGAAGCACAGCTCTGTGGTTGGCCCTGCAGTACATCACCATGTCTTCAGATCCTTCAGTAAATCCATTTGAGGATGATGCACCAATAGTGAACGGCACCTCATTTGACGAGAACGGTTTTGCAGCCCAGCTTATCAAGAGAGGAAGCAACGCTGATGCACCTGACACTGCTACAGGTGCTCTTTAGGAAACTGTTTTTTTTAAACATCTGTGATAAAATGGAGTGGTGGTTGTGTCTTTGACACTTAAACATCTTTCATCTTTGAACTTCTTACAGAAAATTGCCTTATGCAAAGAGCAGCTCAGGCAGGCAATGAAGCAGCTGCACTTTTCTTAGCCACTCACGGTGCAAAGGTTAATCATGTAAACAAATGGGTATGTATGAACATTTGATCATATAACATTAAAACTGTTATATAGTTTTTGAATGTTGGTTGGCACATATTTCCTTCTCACTTGTTTTTAAGTAACATCAAAAGGGCAGTTGACCAGTGTGCAGAATTTGATGCTAAATGGGTTCATTTTTTAATAATGTTATTTGGAATATTCTAATATGTTATATGTGGCTTAAGAGGGGGATTTTTTAACACAGTGGAGTTTTTAAAGTCTGCATGAATCTCTATACATGCTGATGTTTTTCAAAAGTAGTTGAATAATATAGGTTTCAAGCATAATTGGTAGATCAGAGTGGTCTTTGTAACTAAAACATGTTCTGAATGTCAGGGGGAGAGCTCGCTTCATACAGCGTGCCGCTGTGGGCTGGCAAGCTTGACAGCTGAGTTACTCCAGCAAGGGGCTAACCCCAATCTGCAGACGCAGAAGGCTCTGCCTGATGAAACCCCTGGAGTGGCTATGCAGACCCCTCTTCACATGGCCATTGCTCACAACCATCCAGATGTGGTCTCAGTCATCCTGGAGCAAAAAGGTTATATTTCTGGGCTTCATACTCAATTTGAATGTGCTAAACTAAACTACAATACAAGTTTCTTTTTTTTCTTTTTTTTTTTTTAAAGTTTAATTTAACCTTATTCAGTCATTTTTCTTTTTAATTTTCATGAGCACCCTTTAACTTATGTACATTTTTTATTTTTGGTTTGCAGCCAATGCACTTCATGCCACCAACAACTTGCAGATCATTCCAGATTTCAGTCTCAAAGACTCTATGGACCAGACAGTCCTGGGCTTGGCCCTCTGGACAGGTACACAAGAACAAATGTTGGTAAAATCTATAATATAAATCATAGTGTTTGGTATATGTGGTATTAAAATGCAGTCGGTTCCTGTCAGGTATGCATACCATAGCAGCTCAGCTGTTGGGCTCAGGGGCTTCTATCAATGACACCATGTCCAATGGACAAACCCTGCTTCACATGGCGATCCAAAGACAGGACAGCAAGAGTGCGCTCTTTCTTCTTGAACATCAAGCAGACATCAATGTCAGGTAATGCTAAAGATATATTTGAGAATAGCATTTTAGGTCTTATTTTGCATTTTAATATTTTAAGTCATTTGTACATAAGTGGGAATAGATAATATTTGATGTGTTTTGTTTTTTGTTTTTTTTTAAAGATTTAAAAACTGGCTCTAATTTTCTCCCTCCTCTGCAACAACTGCACATTAGATTTCTTTTATGATACACATGGCTTACCTCTGAAATACAGCTTACAGTCACTGTTTTTTGTTTTTTTTTTTGTTTTTTGTTTTTCTTCATTGTTGTTCTTGATAACACTTGACCGTTCAGACAGTAGTGGAGTTTAAGAAATGAAATTCTTATAAAAACTACAATAAGATTTTAATTATTTAAATCAGTTTCATGAAAAGCTTCACTATTAGAGTAATACAATCAGCATAAAAGGCCCTTTTATTTTAATTTTGAACTATTAAAATTAATCTCCCCACGTTCCTATAGTGGCCTGTGAGATGTTTATGCAAAATTTTTTGTCAACTGCCAGGACCCAGGAGGGGCAAACAGCACTGCAGCTGGCCATTAGCAACCAGCTGCCACTGGTGGTGGATGCTATTTGTACAAGAGGAGCTGATATGTCTGTGATAGATGACAAAGGAGACCCTCCATTGTGGCTTGCTCTTGAGAATGGCCTGGAAGATATCGCTTCTACACTGGTAAGACAAAAAAAAAATTAGAAACTGTGTGAGGAAAATCTTTGAAAATAAGATCTTTGTATTACAACTTGTTCATTGACACCACTTATATTGTTAAAGACCTGCTTAAGAAATGGTAAAAGCGCTTTTAAAGCAGGCGTTAGTTTTCTTGTATTTTAACTTTTGGGGTTTTTTTTCTTTTTGTCTCCCCCGCCTCCATCAGGTCCGGCATGGTTGTGATGCCACATGTTGGAGCACAGGGCCCTCTGGCTGCCAGCAGACTCTCTTACACAGAGCTGTAGATGAGAACAATGAAGTCTCTGCCTGCTTCCTCATCCGCAGGTCTGCAGCTTCTGCTTACACATTTTGAGCAAAAATAAAACTTGTCTGATAGTTTTTTTTTTTTTGTTTTTTTTTTTGTTTTTTAAATAAAACCTTTCACAGAATCTAATACCAAATTCATAGATTTCAATCTTTAAAAGCTTTACCTAACCTGTTAAATGCACTCAGAAAAGTAGCTAGTCTGTCAAGTGCAAAAAAGAAAAGAGCATCCATAGCTACTTAGTGTTTTTTTAACTGCTTGCCTTTGTGTGGATAGTGGTTGCGATGTAAACAGCCCGAGGCAACCCGGCCCTAATGGGGAAGGAGATGAAGAAGCCCGAGATGGACAAACGCCCCTCCACCTGGCGAGCAGTTGGGGATTGGAGGAGGTGGTGCAGTGCCTTCTAGAGTTTGGAGCTAATGTTAATGCACAGGTTAGTCCTATTGATTGACTTACCTTTGTCTTGTAATTTTTTCTTTTCTATCAGTGCAATATTCTGTGTGTAAAAAATGAATTGTAAATAAAGGAATATGAACTGTGGTCAAATCTGAATGCAATGTTTTGTCAGGATGCAGAGGGGAGAGCTCCAATCCATGCTGCCATTAGCAACCAGCACAACGTCATCATTCAGCTCCTCATTTCCCATCCAGACATTCGGCTCAACATTCGCGACCGCCAAGGAATGACTCCTTTTGCTTGTGCCATGACTTACAAAAACAATAAGGCAGCAGAAGGTATCCTCAAGAGGGAGCCAGGTGCTGCTGAACAGGTAGCACTGCATTAAATGCACTAGTCTGTCTCCACAGCATTGATTGTATGCTTTCAGTATTAACCTCAAAGTGTTGTTTTTCACCAGGTGGATAACAAAGGGAGGAATTTCCTCCACGTGGCTGTTCAAAACTCAGACATTGAAAGCGTCTTGTTCCTCATCAGTGTCCAAGCTAATGTCAACTCCAGGGTTCAGGATGCAGCCAAACTCACCCCGCTCCACCTGGCTGTACAGGCTGGCTCTGAGATTATTGTCCGCAACCTGGTAAAAACTTCTAATTTTCTTTCATCTTCTGATTTCTCTCTTGGAAGGCTTTTTCTTTTTTAACAGTTAAATTGTTTTAAATAGTTTTATTTTACATTTCCTGCTTACAGTTGCTTGCTGGAGCCAAAGTGAATGAGCTGACCAAACACAGGCAGACTGCACTACATTTGGCAGCCCAGCAGGATCTGGCCACTATTTGTTCTGTCTTGATTGAGAATGGTATAGATTTTGCTGCTGAGGATGAGAATGGCAATAATGGTATGTGACATTCCTCATTACTTTGCTTTCTTTTTGATCCGTCTGCTCATTTTGCAGAGCATCTCTGGTTCTTATTAGTCAAGCCAGGAGAGCAGTGGAGCTCAGGCAGAGCAAATTTGCATAGCTACGCACCCAAGCATACTAAATAAGGCACAAGTGTATTGCTATGTGATACCATGTAAAAGCACAAAGGCCATTTACGTCTAGCACAATGTGCAAAGAATTTTTTATTGTGTTAGGCTTCTGGAAAGAGTTGAAATGTTGCTTCCAAGTGAACTTTCTTGTCTAATAATGGCATTATGAGTTAAGTCTATACAATTTGACAATTAGTTCTATTCACAAGTATTATGAAGCAGGTTAAAGTTTTTTGTGAGGGTGTGTTAAAAA
Organism: Telmatherina bonti; assembly: GCF_933228915.1. NCBI lineage: Eukaryota > Metazoa > Chordata > Actinopteri > Atheriniformes > Telmatherinidae > Telmatherina > Telmatherina bonti. The sequence goes on along the minus strand of NC_136628.1, from coordinate 29,888,645 downwards.
AATTGATTATTATTGAACTTTAAAACGATTATTACTTATTGCCTTTGTAGAGGAGGTTGTTTTTGTCCATGTTTATTTATCTGTTTGAAGGCAACTTCATGCAAGAACTACTGGTGGATTTTTTTTCAATTTATTTTTCCTGAGAATAGGTCTTGGTCTAAATTAGAATCTATTAAATTTTGAGACTGATTTGGAAATAATTTTGGACACAGGAATTTTTAAAGGGATTTTTTTTTTTTTTTTTTTTTTTTAACGATATGGTTGGAAATGAGCCGCTTGATGGAGATCTGTGTTATTTTGAGCATTTTTCTAGTTTGGTTGACTAATGACCTCACAACCATATCATGATATTTTTTTTTAAAATTGTATTTTAATAGTACATTTCTTGTTTCTGCAGCTCTACATCTAGCTGTGATGCAGGGCCGCCTTAACAATGTCAGAACCCTTCTCACAGAGTCCAACATTGATGCCGAGGCCTTCAATCTCAGGTACACTCAGTCCAAAAAAGGTGTTATGTATATTTTGTTTTTTCTGGAACGTATTTAAGTGTTGATGTAATGTCTGTTCAGGGGTCAGTCACCAATGCATGTGCTAGGTCATTATGGCAAAGAGAACGCTGCTGCCATTTTTGAATTGTTCCTGGAGTGTATGCCTGAATACCCCCTGGATAAACCAGACAATGAAGGGAACACAGGTACATACTTGTTTATTTCTGTATAAACAACATAATAATAGCAATGCTACTCCCTGACAGTGGAACAACTGATTTGTGCTTTATTGCAGTTCTTCTCCTGGCCTACATGAAAGGAAATGCAAACCTATGCCGTGCCATTGTGAGAGCTGGGGCTCGACTGGGCGTCACTAATAATCAGGGCATCAACATTTTCAACTACCAAGTTGCAACCAAACAGTTGCTCTTCCGCCTTCTAGGTAGGTTTTCACATTTCCTTATTCAGTTTTGTTTTTTTTTTAAATTATTATTAATATCCATTCCCTAAACCCCATTGTTGTTTCTGTGATTATAAATAAGTTTTTGTTATTTGTGTTTTTTTTTCTCTCATTTTAGATATGCTGTCCAAAGAGCCCCCATGGTGTGATGGGTCCAACTGCTACGAATGTGCTGCAAAGTTTGGTGTTACGACTAGGAAACATCACTGGTTAGTTAACTGGCTTTTTCATTTGCATATTTGATGGTCAAAAAAAAGTCTCAACTACACATTCAACATAATACATACTATTGCTGTAATATTGCTTTTATACTTAACTAAAGCAACCCCAGGAAAGAGAAACCATTTACTTAATCAGATAGGGTCAAGTAATGTACCGGCTAAACAAGAATCACTGCAGCACCACTGGAAGGCTATTGGCCTATTTGCTTAGCTAAATCTAGACTTTTTAAAGTTTTGTCCTGGTTGTTGCAGTGCAAGTGATGGACAAATTCACTTCATGTAGCTTTATGATGACTCTTGAACTCCCTCCTTCTTTCCTTTTCACTGCAGCCGCCATTGTGGGCGCCTGTTGTGCCACAAGTGCTCTATAAAGGAGATACCCATCATCAAGTTTGACTTGAACAAACCGGTGAGGGTGTGCGACATCTGCTTCGATGTACTGACTCTGGGCGGGGTGTCGTAATGCTGAAGTCAGCATCTCCTTCATCTTCCGGCTCTGGCCGTTGCCAACCCTACCTTGGCACAGCTTTTCAGGAACACCAGGAGAAGGGAGGTCAGAAGCGGGATATACTAAGGACCATCATCTTTATACAATTCCAGTCTACAACAAATTATTAATCTTGTAGAGGGACTGTTCAAATAGAAACTGTTTTTCTTTTTTTTTTTTTGGTTTTTCGATCAAAGTATCTTTAAACTGGATGTAAGCAGCTCTCCAGTTTGGTGACAGCTGGACTGAGTTTCTTAATTTCCTAAAAAATTGTGACATTTGTGCTGATTAGCTCCTTTATTACAGACGGGTAGCTGTTATGACATTTCAATCCAATGATATCACCTGTGGAGGGGGTTTGCTTCATTTGTGTTGAGTTGTATTGGTTGGATTCATGCTGATCCACCCAAATACAAATTATATACTACAGAATTAATCTTTACAGGTTTGTTTAAAACAAACATCTCTGAGAATGGCCTGGAATCAATGGCCTGGAATCAACCTGGAACAGATTAACACTAAAAAATGCCTCAATTACCATCTGCGCAAGGCTACTTGCATGAAACTTGTTATGGTTCATCATTCATCCTTTGGTTACTGGATTGTGACTGGATACAATGAAGCAAACTGGTGGATTTAATGAGAAATCAAATCAGCTTTTTTTTTTTTTTTTTTAAAATATAAAGTAAATTTCAATTGAGCTCCATTCAATTCATTTACTTGGAATTATGACTTAATGACTTGTCCATACAGATGAAATATGACACAATTGAACAAAAATTAATGGGGCTAATTCTCTGTACTTTGTAGATCATGTGACATATCCAAGTGTTTTTTTTTTGTTTGTTTTTTTTTAATATATATATATAAAGAAAGTTGGGATATGGGACCTTACAGCCAGTTTTTCAAACGCAAGATCAATGTGATCAACTAAAACTAAATGTTTTCAACAGTCCTCAGTTACGGAAATGCCTACTATGCATATGTCTGTCATTTAATTTGTAGCCTTTATATGTCCTGGTTGTAATCATGAATCAGATTTTTAAACTCTATCATCAAATGATAACATTCCATTTTTGATGAGCCATGGGGCCCCTCATCGCTCTGATCATTGTCCCCACAATGTTGCCTCATGACAACCTTTTGTCTTCATCGTTCACGTTAAATGCTTCTTGATTTCTAAGCCTAACAGGTGCACTTTATCAAGATTACATGACATTTCTGATCATTTGGGAGAATGTGGAGTAAGTAGAGGGATGGCCAGGTAGTGGGGCCACTTTAAGTATTGTTAAATTGTACAGATAAATGTGTGATATTTTTGACCACTACAACAGTTTTGTACTTAAATGCAGTTTGTGCTTGTCATTGTGACAAACCTAAATTTTGCCTCTGTTAACCTTTTATGCACATTGTTTAATCTTTTATGCACATTGTATTGTATCTGTATGCTCAGATATCTAGTCTGTCTCTTCCTGGTGTATTCTTGTAGGGAAAAGGAGGACAGCTTTACATAAAGGTCATCAAAAACCTGAGAGCTGAGTTTTTTTTCATACTGAATATTACTGAAGAAGTTAAATGCTGTGATCTGTCACCTCGGGTCCTTTTGTTTTCTTTGATTTGGTGTTAAACTGAAATACAGACTTTGGCATGAATGCTTCTATTTGCTCAGATGCTAGTCACTTCCTACAGAGCATGATTCAGCATGTGGAGGGCAGCCATCATATCTCTGTAAGCTGGCATCTTCCTCAGCCGTAGATGGATCTCTAACACAAACACATCGAACACCAATGGAGCCTGGAGAGAAGAGCTTTCGTGGGACACCAATCCAATCTCGTACTACTCCACCACTGCAGAGAGGAGAAAAAAAAAAAAAGTATCCTGTTGCTTTTGTACATGAGCCTATTAAAACCCTGCAAATCACTACATAACTTTGCCATGTGGCCTAGCCTAACATGTTTCCTTACCTTTTGGTAGAACACCAAACCCTTCCACCCCTGCCAGCGCTCCACTCCGAGTTGCAGGGTGGAAATCGTACTTTCTCCGCCTCAGACTGAGCTTTCATCTGCTGGCCTTCTGCTAATGATGCTTCTGCCTGCAACAGGGCCTCTGTGGGCTTTCCAGTCTTATCATAGAACCGACCCACTAATTTCCCTGAAATTCAAAATGCAATATTTTACAGAAAAAAATTTACATAAATAAAAATATATTTCAAAAATTTAATTCATTTGACAGTTAATAAATGGGAATCCCTATTTATTAAAAACTAGTAAACTTTCGAGGTTTTCATTTAGAGGTATGTCAGTCATTTTGCAGCCTTTTAATGTAAGGCTGGAAAACTGTCAAAATATTCATGAATCAGGAGAATGAAGTAGATTTAGGTGGATTCAGTACATTGTTTCAAAGCACCTACGTGCCTAAAATCAGCTTTTCTAGCAGAGGTAATAGCAAATTCAGATTTTAAAATGGCATGTTTATTAACATTGTTGTTTGTGTGTTATGTGTTTTAAAAATTATGGTGCAAGTTTTATAGATTTATCTACATTAATGGTTTAATTTTGACATCCTTGGTAAAAATCCCAATTTTACTTGATAGGATATATAGTTTTTACAGTTGTTTGGTGACCCTTAATCTAAGGAGACTACTACTTACCAACTATTTGGTACTCTCTCTGATAGAAGGCCAGCCAATCATAAAGGGCCACTATTTGCAGTGGGGACAGATTGGACAGATCATCTGTCAGGCCAGTCTCTGTGAAGTCTCCAGTGATGAAGGCCAGTGAAGCATCTCTGCCTGAAAGTACAAACACATTTAATGTTTAATTGGTGCTTATTCAGTCGTAGCTATTATGTTTTATTATTTAAGTGGAAACTACAATATTTGATTTTAGGGTTTTGGTGTTTTGACAGTACTTCGCCTGTCCTGTCTCACAGTTGTAGGAGAAAGATGTAGCTATAGTTTAATAACTTATTTCACGCTCATAAGTTCAATGCAATCCAGGAAAAACAAGGGATCACCTGCCATAAAGTGATAAGCACCACCAGGTCCATAATGCTTGTGTCCCCTCTGTACGTCAAAAACCTGACCCAGTATTGCCAGGTAAAGGCCCTTGCTACCTTGCTCTCCATTGTACAATCTCAGTTCATTCCTGCTCAGGAGCCGCAGCGGGGGCCCCTGGACTGATTCTGTTACTGATTTAACAGGCCAATCATAAGGAATTAAAAACACTGCCAGTAAAACCGAAAAAAACGCGACCAATAAATAGCTCAGCATGGTTCTCAAAAGTTTATCTGATTTTGAAGTCCATTCACATCACCTCACATTATTGTGGTTGAGATGGACACTAACGACGCAGGTGTTTCCGCCTAGGAATATCATTGCGCATGCGCAAGAAAGCAACGCGAAGGACGTTTCAGGCAGGCTGTCCGTAGACATCATATAGACATAAACATCATATATACATAGACGCCGCATTGTATCACGCTGTCTATACGAGCATCGCACCACCATCTTGGGTGGGTCTCCCATGCGCCTCCAATGCATATATTTGTGAGGTGTAGGCCCAACCACAACAATAACTCCACCTATTTTTACCTGATTTTTCTCACAGTTTGGTTTGTTACAAAGGGCAGATATATTGTTATGATACAGATCACTGTAAAACATTAAAAAACGATGTGTTTTATGTTAAAATATTTTGATAAGTCCTATAGGTAGGGATTGTTAGGATCCCTTAGTTAGGCTGTGCCATTGTCTTTCATTTGGCCCAAAATTCCTGGCAGCGTCCCTGAATATAGCAATGATATAAACTGATAAACCATTTATATTTAAATAACCTAGTTAGATGTATGCATTGTGATTTAACCCTTTATAGGGCACTCAGTCAAATACATTTAAATTAAAACTGTCCTTCTAGTCTGTACCAAGACCTCCATTCTGTTGATACATTACCAAAAAAATTTGTTTCATGAAAGAAAGTTTCATATAAAAGAAAAAGTGATCAAAAATAGTAATTTGCCCCATAAAAGGGTTAAACACGGCCCTAGATCTTTATTATTCCAATGAAAAGCTATTTTTATCAGCTTGAAGCAATTGAAGCAAAAACAAAAATCTAAAATTTGTGATCAAGTGGTGGGGTCTATGCCATTGTGTTTCATAGGACCCAAAAATCCTGGCGGCGCCCCTGCAGTGAGTAAAATTTATCATTTGCATTTAGTAGATTATCCACTGTGTTAACATTATTTATCAACCAATTATGTAGAAAAGTGTTTTATTTGTGTGTTATATATACGCGTTGTTCCACAAAAAAAAAAAAAAAAACCAAAAAATTTGGGGAAACTACGTTGACGCTGCAGCAAAACTCGAAAGCGGAGACCCATCCAATATGGCGGCGACGCTGGTTCACTCCCCAGCGCTCAATGAGACGTCTACGTATGAGGCTGACGTACAGTACGTCAATGCGGTAGTAGTCCACAGTAGAGTTCTCGCTGTAGGTGAACGGTAGGGAGGTCTGTGTACAGACCGGTACGACCGTCTCAAAACTGACACCCAACGGGGCCACAAGGGTTTTCCCGCGGCCTAAGTAGGTGAAGCAAACATGGGAAACGCAGAAAGCGGCTGCGGTGGAGGTAGCGGCGACGAAGAAGATATAGAGACCGAGAGTCCTGGTTTCGCGGAAGACGATCCGGCCTCTGCGGCCGCTGGCGGTTGTGTCGGAGGCACCGGTTCTGGGAGAAGCGGAAGGATATTGAATAACATACCCGCACCCACCGGTGGACCACCTAACCCCGGGGTCCTTTTGGAGCAAGTGAAACTAAGAGAAACAGCTGCTCGTATTAGCGACTCAGGAGTGGCCATTCACGAGTCTGTCCTGTTCGGGAATGAAGGAGTCCTGATGCGATGGCTGGAGGACCGGTTAAACCGAGGAGACGAGTCTGTTCATGTTGAACAATTTTGTGAAATGTTGGAAAGCAGAGATGTTCCGAGGGATGAATGTGAAGAGGTATACAACCAAGGAAAAGCAAAGTACCAACCGAATATGATGTAATGATTTGAAATGTCATGTTTTTATTGTGGTTGTCCCAAGAAAGCTGTCGCCACTCCCATTTATGATGAATAATCAGCATGTAAGATTATGGGGTCCCAGCAAAGGAAAGAAATCAGGTCACATAATCAATAGATGAATCTTAAAGGTGTACTGTGAGTGATACTATTGAGCTGTCATAATGCTCGAATTCAGTGTTAGTGGCACACCATTTTAAGCTTTGGCCTTTTGAAGTATAACATACTGCTTTTATTGTCTGGGGACTGACATTTGTTTAACTAAAAGCTAGAGATGAATGCATACTTTAGGCTGCATTTATTTTTGTGTGTAACCTGTTTTATGTTTAAAATGCTCACTTCCACATTAGTGTCTTCCCAGATTAAATTGGGTTGGTATCCAGATGCAAAGTCAGCCTTCTACATGGAGAACTGTGACTCCTATACAGACATAAAACACATTTACCCACATAAATCGATGTAGTTTCTTATAAGTTATACAGATATGGATACATTTATGGTCCTATAAATGCAGATTATTGTTTGGTTTTAAAGTAATATTCTCACACAACTGAGTGCATGTATAGGATTGATTGTGTTGTATGTCTCTGTCTTTGTCCCCTATCTTAGGCCTTTGGACAGTTTGATGCAGAGGGCGATGGAGTGGTGGACATTGAGAGCATGCTTCTTGCTCTTAAGAACTCAAATGGAGCCAATCTACAGGGAGAGCTGAGTCATGTGATAAGACAGCTACAGGCATGCTCCCTAACCCCAGGCAAGATATATGATTTGTTTACCTGTGTAGACAAGGTTGAGTTAATTTGAATTGACACTGTCTGCTAGCAGCCTGGATATTGTCTCATTCTTTTTCTTTGTTTTTTTTTTTGCAGGTTTTGTTGACATATTTTCCAAGAACAAAGACCGGTTAGGAGCACATGCCTCTAAAATCCTTAAATTCTTACACAGGAATCGTATTCCCAGCAGTGCCATCCCTTTCCCTATTTTAGAGGGCTACAACAGTATCTGTACCATGAGATCCACTGTAGTTCAGGACTTTTTGGAGTTCCTCTTGCAAAAGGAGAAAGGTAAGCACCAAAGCTCGCTGGTATTAAATAAAGAGGTTTAAATATACATTTTTGGTGTCTTGGAATTTTTCAAATGTACGTTAAAGCTATGTACGTATGCATCTGTCTCCTTCTGCTACACAACTTTAGGACTGTCTTAATCTGACTTGGTCTCTTTCAGATTTAGATATCCAGTACAGAGCAGAACTTGACCGTGATCCAGATGTAGATAAAGTCAAGGTTGTCACACAGTGCTATAGCACAATAGAGGCGTCGTCCAACGTTGCTGACGTATACAAGATGACAAATGGGGAAACTTCATCATTCTGGCAGTCAGATGGGAGTGCTCGATCACATTGGATAAGGTAAAGTGTAACTTTGCAGCCAATTTTCATGTTTGTCTTGGCCTTAAATACTTGTTCCTTGTTTATCATGATTCTTACATAAGAAACTTGTATTTGTTTGTATTTTCAGGCTGAAAATGAAACCAGATGTGGTTTTGAGACGCTTGGCCATCGCTGTTGCATCCAATGACCACAGTTATATGCCTCAGTTGGTTTCAGTTGCTGTTGGGAAAAATCGGCGTTCCCTGCAGGAAATCAGAGACATCCGCATCCCCAGCAATGTAACAGGCTACGTAGCTCTGTTGGAGAATGCCAATATAACACACCCATGTGAGTCAAAACTGGTCACTCTGTTTGCTCATTGGATCGTTCCACTTATTTGAGGCTCATTTTTTATCTGTCACAGATGCTTTTTGAGAAGTTGTTTTCATCAGTTTCATACAAATCACAGTGTTCTTTACACATTAAGCTACTTCAGAAGTGTTATTCTATCAGAACATTACACCACACAACGACCCCAGAAAAATCTTTTTGCCATATTTAACTGAAGGTAACTTACTGACAGACTTTGCAAACATTTAAGTTGTCATGCTTTGTAGAAAAATTGATTAATCTAATAATGTCTTCACAATTCTCTTTTGTTTTTTTATGTCTGTGTGGCATTTTTGCATAGTGTATTCCATCACTGAGCTAATCGCATTATGTTATCACCAAATCCCAGACATCCAAATCAACATTAAACGGTGCCTGAGTGACGGATGTGACACGCGGATTCATGGCTTGAAGACACTGGGCTATCAGATTACCAAGAGTAAAGAGGTGTCTGTTTCGGATGCTTCGGCCATCTGGTACCTGTCTCTCCTCACCTCCTTGGTCACAGCATCCATGGAGACTAACCCAGCACTGGCTCACACTGTCCTACAGAGCACACAGTAAGATGCAACACTTATGATTTAAGACAAATGCAGCTTTTTTTTTTAGGAGTGTTGTGTTTCCTTTTTACCACACTTATTTGTGGTAGTGCTTTTTTTTCAGTACACAAGTCCTGAAGTTTCTTTGTGCTGTTTTCTTCTTAGGAAAGCCTTACAGCACATGCCACCTTTATCCTTGACCCCATCATCCACTGAGTTCCCCAAGTTCTTCTCTTTGAACATCCTGGAGGAGGTGGATGGTTTTCTCCTCAGGATAGCAGAGTAAGGACCTGTGGGGATTACATGCGCACATTTATCCACCACTGCCACACTGAGTTCATGATGCTGACATCATCAACATGAAAGAGCAAAATCAAGGCGTTTAGTGGTTGCGTGTGGTGATGACACACCTGACTAATAAGTGTGATTATTTCACATCCTTTCACTGATGTCGACAGCAACATGACCAATTAAAATCATCAGAAATGATGAAAAATCATGCTGAAATGAATTCCTGCATGCTTTTAGCATCGCTGAATTTCTACTGTACCAGTTTGGACACATTTCCACATCAGATTAATTGGGAAAGTATGTCCAAACTTTTTACCGTTTCTGTATAACACGTCTTTCTATAACTATTTATTTCATCAATGTTGGCTGAAAGCTACTAAAAGCCTTCAGCAGCTGATATGTGAAACAGGTTTTATGGCCATTATAAAGACTGCAAAACAGTATACAGTGCTGCTTTCAGTGGCCGTCTGGACAGTAATTATGGCTGATTTGGAGAATCAAGAAATAATTTATTCCAGTCGTCATCAGTCTTGAAATGAGATATTGTGGATCTATGTTAGTCTTTGTTGTTGCTCAATGCCAACTGTTTTCTATGCTGCTTGCTACAGACCAAGTTGGATATCTTCCGTGATGATAAAGCAATGTTAGACTTTGAACATTGAAATGTTAATTGTTCATTTAATATGTGACTGTACAGATAAGGTTATACTTATCTTTTGATATGACCAAAAGTCCCCAAACATTGTTTCTTTTCCTATGTGCAGCTGCTGCGTGAGTCCTGATGCAGAGTTAACTCTCTTAGCGTTCGCCCTGGCCAGAGGCAGTGTGGCAAAAGTACTCCAGGCCCTGTCCTGCATTACTTATCATGTAGAGACTAAATACAAGGCTTCCTCCCTCATTGTCTCAATGGCCTCTGTTAGGTTGCGACAGCTCTATCGCAATGGTAAATAGACAAGCCCCAAATCACTATCGTTCACATTTATCATCACCGAATTTAGTTTTCAATTAAATTGTTGGTTGATTCCAGGAAAACCCCTCCAGCTGCACCTGCAGGCTTGTGATGTAAAAAGCAAAGAGGAGAAATCAGGACCGGAGAACATGCTTACAGAGTCTTCCACTGGAGATGGTACAGTTGAGGCTTGTTGAAGTTTATCTTTAGTTTCTGTACAAACTCTACTCACAATGTAACCAAATAATTGTTTCCTTTTCTTTTCAGGTTTTCTCTCAGAAAGCGGTAAAAAGAAAGCCAGTGTGATCCTATCAACAGAGGATCAGAGTAGCTTCCAGGTCACTCAGATGAAGATCAAAGTAAGATGCCACAATTGATTTCCCAGTTTGAACATGGCGTTTGATAGAAAAATGGTGATGATCAATTTAATGTACATAACACCTGCGATTTTGTTTTTGTGTTAAGGTACGAAAAGGAGCCATTGGTGCAAAATGTGGGTTGGTGTTTGCATACAAGGATGAGGAACCTTTTGATGCAGAGAAACATTTCAAGAGGTTCAAAAAGTATGACACGTGGAGCTTCAAGGACTACAAAGAATTTATACAAGACAAGTAAGCCCTCTGCTTTTTTATGCATTTATATATTTTATTTAGCAAGTTTTTTCTTTTTTTTTTTAACTAAACGTGTCTGGAAAAGTGGATTTCATTAAATGTGTCACAAGCAGCACAATATGGCTCTTGTGTGGCACAACATGTTTTCCCTCAGTTATGGAAATTGCTTATGACTTACAAACCATGCTGTCACATAACCTGTAGCGTGAAGATTCCTGCACAGAGTGAGGACGAGCCAGTCGGCTGGTTTGAGCTTGAGGATGACTGGAATGATGTTGAGATCAAGCTGCAACAGTGTCGTGTTGCAAAGGTACAACGCCACATCCAGCTACATACCAGCTACTTGCCCTGTAATCACGTGAATGTCTTTATGTAACCTTTGTGCATTGTTTCTCGACCTTCAGTGATTTACTTGGTATAATAGTGATGTCACTGCACCCATTGCGTATCTAACTCCTCTCATAATTTGTCTTCTTAGTTCCTGATGGTGAAATTCCTCTGCACCAGGCAGGACTCGGCTGAACGCCTCGGTGTTCAGTCCCTGAGCTTCAGTGGCTACTTGTGCCCTGGGACAGAGAGGCTTGGAGACCTGGATGATCTTAGTGCGCAGGGAGAGAGCTTCGATCAGCATGTTGTCACTGGCCTTTGCCTCCTAAACAAGACATTGTTCTTCATACAGCAGCTTACGCAAGACATGGTAATTTATAACTTCATAGGGTGTCCACAGTGTGTGCAGCATTAAAATATGACTCATGTTAGTAGTAAAATGATCATTAAATGTCATCATTCAAAAGGTGAAATCAACTCAAACAATATTTCTGTCATTTGAGAAGCTATGTGCTTTGTTTACTCAGTCTTTCAGGGTTTATTCTTTGTGTATGCTGGGTCAGCCGGTCTTCTTGTGGCCTTTAATAGACATTGCATTTTACTTTTGAGAGGGTGAATGGATGCTTCACTTCTCTGTAGCATGTTCTCTGTTTAGTTTTTGAAGACTGTCAGACTGTAGTCCTTTGTCCGTTTTTGCAGGATGCCTCTCATTTAAAGCAGAAGTATCTTCTGGACTTCAGTGGTCTCAGCTTGAGCCTCTTCTGGAACTTCTACGGTAAACTCAGGGAGATGTAAGTAGATGCTCAGCCTTTTTTTGTGTTTTACTAATTGTACAAAACTGATCATGAAGCATTTCAAGGCATAGGAAAAAAAAACTATTTATAGTAAGTTTTTGCCTGTAATTGGGCTTCTCTTTTATTTCAGTGAGGGAGAGGAGGTGTTGAAGAGTAGAGTTCTGCTTCTCCAGTTGATGCAGAATTGTTTTCCTATGCTGCCAAACCCACTGGAACCCCGAAGCACAGAGGAGAGCAAGGGCCCAGACGATGGTGCCTCTGCTTCAGCAGGTCCATCTACTTCCAACACTGGGCAGGCTCTCAGTGACTCTGCGAGGGCCGTGTCAGAACTCTATGCTCATCTCTGCCACAGTAAGAGCCTGCCAGCGTTCACACAGCAGGGAGCAGGGTGTTATCTGGAGCCTGCATTTGTTTAAGAGTCTTCCTGATCATTATATGATTATTACAATTCCATGCTTGTCATACTCTTTCAACACTGTACCCTTCATGTTTAGATGTAGACTCAACACACTTAACACCACATAACTGAGTGATTTAGCTCAGCTGTCATCATTCTCTGCCAAAGCTTTAAGGACTTTTAATTTGAACCAGTTGTGGTGTACCAGACCCTGGTAAACATATGCTAAATACTGGGTTTGGGGTTTGTAGGACTGAAAAAAGATGTTACTACTTATCTTTAAAACTCCCATGATCATCAGCATTGTTGGGTTATTGTACTTTTTACATAATGCAACATAATTCTTTGGAAGTTATAACATGTATCTGATCTGAACTTTTCTGCTGAGCGGTTAAGGCTGAGGTCAAGAACAGATCAGACGACTCTCTCTCTTCATGCACTATGCACAATACAAGCAGCTCCTGGTGACTCTTGTCTACTTTAGTTCACCCAGTCGTTGAAGAGAACGGAGAGTTTCTCATTTTGTAACCATTCTCTCTGTCATGATGTTGTTTTTTTTTCTAGTTATTTTCCTGTACCAGATTTAAACCTTACCTCCTGCCCAATGACTCCATCCGTTGCGTTGTCATTAAATGTAACTCCTTGCTGGCAGCTCAATCACAACTCACATGATAGATACTGGGATGTCTCCACAAGCCTATCCCATCACATAGCAATTGATGATCACTGATCAAACAGCTGATGTTTTGCGTCAACTAACATTTGTCTGCAACTGGAAAATCAGGCTTAAAACATCAGAGTAAACGAGGCTTAAGAGTATTAAATTTTGATGAGTAATAACCTTTGTTTTTCAGTTGTTGATGGTCCAGGGGGTGAGACATTAGTGGAAAGAGCTTTGCACAAAGAAGCAGTCAAGGCTATTCTTAATGGAGCAGCTGTGTTCTTCCCTGATAAACATGAAAGGCGAGACAGACTCTTTCACATGATGGTGAGTTGAAGATGGATATAATTATCAGCAGCTTCATAATTCTTAGAACATGAAGCGCTCATGTACCTTTGCTCTTTTAAAATGAAACATTTTCATTGAAAAAAAAAGTGTTTTTAAATATTGATTTAAATTATATTAACAGTTCCAATGTAAAGAGTCAATATGCTTCACTTTACATATTTATATGAATACTGTGCATATTATTGATATGCACAACTAATAAATAAGTTTATTTGTGCCAGCTGCAGAAATGCCATAGACCAGGGGTCACCAACTCCGGTCCTGAAGGGCTACCATCCTGCAGGTTTTAGTGTTTTCCAGGTACAACACACCTGACCCAAACCAATGGCTCATTAACACGCAGGTGCAGAAGATGACAACAAGTTCTTGGAGAACCTTTTCACTTGGATCAAATGTGTTGTACAAGGGAAACACTAAAACCTGCAGGATGGTAGCCCTACCTGCCATAGACTGTACGGATTGTGGATGTATTCATTTTCAAATAATTTTATTGAATACAGTTACCTTCGTTCTTTCCATTTTGTAACTATTCTGAAACACAGTCAAAGCTGGGGTTGGTCATGTTGCTCAGAGACATTTTTCTTTTACTCTGGGTGACGTGGTTCCTTGTCCTGATAGTAGTCTGTACATTTTGTAATCATGATCAATAAGAAATATAGTTAGACCCCTCAGTTTACTGTAAATCTGTAAAAACTCTGACCGATCCAAATGTTCGGGCCGAAATGAAGTTGTTCTTTTTTTTTTATTTGCTAAGCTTCTTCTCCCGGCTCCCCTCCTCCCCCTTCTGCAGCGCATACCTGATAGCCACAGCCTGCATATAAACAGCGTGTTAGGATAAAAATACAAAGTAGTGAGGAAGAAACTTGGAAGGCAAACATGGCTGAGAAAATGCAGGAAGGATTTTGGTTAATTTGCCTCCTCCCGCTAAACAGCAGAGAAAGAGAAAATCGTTGGTGGAAAAGCTGCGAATAAAAACGCCTTGGATCACGCAAGGATCAGAACCAGAGGGGGAGGAGCCAAGACAGGGCGCCACTTTCAAATCTTGCTAGCTCCCCAACATTACTTACGGCAGCTTTAAGGCATGGAAATGCTCCTCTCTTCAAGCCCAGTAATTGTAACAATGTGTCATTTTGCAGAAAAATATTACAGAAGAGGATCAGCCAGAGTCGGTGAAGGTGACATTTGAATCTCTCTGTAATTACTTCAGGTGAGGAGACTGTGCGATGTGCAAGCACAACATGAATTACTCGTACTTGCTCAGACATCACAACGAATCAGTAACAACTGTGTTCTCCATGCAGCGACCAGGATCCAAGCGGACTTCTCTTGCTGCCTCCTAAAGGAGCTTCCTCCGACTTTGACACCAGCCCAATTCTGTCAGTCATGGAAACACTGCTGCTGGTAGCAACCAGAGAGGTGAGTCAATGTTGTCATGATGTTTTTGTTTTTTTGTTTTTTTTTTACAATTTAGAAGCATTCTGTTTGATTCTTTATGTCCAGATATGAAATTACATTTTTTGATCACCCTTTTTGCTGATTGTCAACTGTTGTCTTCCTTCCAGTGTGAGGTTATGATGGTAGATGAAAGCGGTGGAGCCAGCAGAACAGTGCTGCTGTCTTTGTTCTGGGCTTTGCAGGGAAGCCTGCTTTCCTGGTGCTATCTTCAGCTCAAAGGAGGAACTTCCACATCTGTTGCACTGGACCTGGCCAGAGACATCTTATTAAAATGTGAGAAATATTTACAGTGTTCATTGCTAACAATCATGAACTTCTTACTTCTTTTTAGAAGTAGGTTTCTAGTTTTCTACTAATAACAAACGTGCAGCTTAGTTCTAATCAGTCAAGTATGATCAATGGTCACGACTTGGTTTTAAAATGTGAAACCACTGAGCACCTTTAACATTCTTTCAGACTGACTAAATGGTTTCTTTTATTAGATGTGGATCAGTTCCTGGGAAGTATCAAAGTAGTCCTGGGTTCCCTGCTGGAGAAGTACACCAGTACTGAAATAACTGACAAACTGGGAAGCTCCATTCTTGCCACCGTCTTCAGGCAACTGGTAATCCAAACTTAAACTCAGTTATTTTCACCTGCCATCGTGTTGAAGCAGAGAGAGAACAAATTGTCCTGAAGCAATTTAACAAATGCTTACTCTGTCCCTGGTAGATGATTTTCCTTTTGGAGCTGTGCTCTATGGATATACCCCACAGTGTGTTGCTGAAGAGCTTCTCCTCCCTGGTTGAGCTTCTGAAAAGCCTTTCAAGTGATACTGGAGACATCTTCTCTAAAGTCAGTTCATTTTTACCATAAACCTTAATGTGCAGGTTTACACAGTTAGTGTGTGAATACAGATGTGAAAATGGAGGGTGTTTGTGGTACTGAGAGTTGTAGATAACTTGTCTAACTTGTCTGACATCACAAGTATGCAGATTCTTTAGTTCAGTGAAGGTAGTAAATATGCAACAGCAGATGTCAGATAAACACATTTTATGAGGGAAAACTTGCGTGAAAAGCTCCATCTTTGTACTTGGATGCTGTAGCTCTTGTCTCTGATTGTAATGGACTTTCATGTGTCATTATAAGGGGGATCAAGAGAGCTGGCACCAACCTCAGCAGCCAGTGGTGCTCCGGACCTGGAACATGGAATCTCCTCACAACTATGAGAACAGCCACCATGAGACCACCATCTTCGCCTGCCCTGGTGCGACCTCGTTTGAGGTGGAGTTTGATGAACGCTGCAAGACAGAGAAGAGGTGACTGGTGGAATTCTTTTAATTTTTTAAATATATGATTATTATCTACATTCATAATTCTAATTAGGAGTTGTTTTGTTTATTCCCAGATACGACTATTTGGAGTTCACAGATTCTCGAGGTGGGAAGGTGCGCTATGATATGAATGTTGGGACTGAAAAATGGCCAAAGGTAGGCTATTGGCAACCGTTTTCGTTATGGTTGCACAGAACATTGTTGTTGCTTGACTCTTTCACATATGCATTTCTCCTGCAGAAGGTGACGTTCGATGCAGGCCCTCAGCTACAGTTCCTCTTTCACTCCGATAGCAGCAATAATGAATGGGGTTACAAATTCACTGTAACAGCCCTGGGTCTGCCCGATATCACTCTTTCTTGGATGTCAGACCTGCAGCTGTTGGTGGCCCGTCTGATGGGCCGCCTTGCTTCCAGAACCCTGGCATTAAAATCTCCTTATGGTGAGACCACCTGTGACCTTGACTGGATAAATATTGAACATAACTTTTGTCTACATCTCCTTCATGGAAATATTTATAACTTTTAAACATTTTTTTTTTTTTTGCTGTTACTTAAATATTTTAAGCAACCTAACATTACTGGTTTTTTTTCCAACTCTGGAATTATAATGATAATATAATAATATAATTAATAACTCTTGGGATTGCTGTCTACACCAGAGATTCGTACCATAAAAGAGCTTCCACCAGGGAAAATGTCCCACGTTCAGTCTTCACCTCTTTGGAAACCCATCCTGCAACATGGATTGTGTGAAACACGGGAAACAAATAGGGGTAAAACAACCCCAGATCAGGTACAACCATGCTTGCTTTATCCAGTTACAGTATGCACAAGCTAAAATTTACTGGATCACATTGTATTGGCAGTTGACCTCAACTGGTAGACGCTGCTGCTGTTTTTCTATCTTTTAGACAAAAACGTGGTCTGTTGATGAGCTAATGGTTTTCCTGGAGGACTTTGCCCGTTGGAACCCCTCCCAAGACCTGACAGACAGTCGAACAGAGTTAATGAGGACCCTCATGCAGTCTTGCAGAAAACAGCTAATGAGAAATGAGATTGCCGCAGGGTCGAAGACAGACCAAGCTGTTAATGCCATATGGGCAGCCATGGTATACCACACCCCAGCTCTCAACCTGGCCCTCAAGATCTACAGTAATGCTTGGCTATCATCAGAAATAGCAGTGTTTTGTTTGTGATAATTCTTCATGTTCGATTGATTTGTTCCCTTTTGTTGTGCTTCTGTGTGAATAGTGGATCAAGACTGTAGGTCATGTCTCAGCGAAGAGTTTGTGCAGGTATATTCCCTGGCAGACACCATCAGAACATGGATGGTGAGTTTTGCACACAGTTTTTGTTTCTTCTCGCCGTGTGCTCCTGATCACGTTTCTGATCTGGTGGAATTAACTTTTTTGTCAGCTGGAAATGAAGCAGAGATACCTAGTTGGCAAAATGAACATAACTGATGATAAAGAAGGGGATCATGAAGAGGTTACCATGGAGACACTTGGTGAGAACTCGTGTGAATCTAATTCTAACCCTCAGTTCATTTGGGATATTATACTAATTCATACAATAATCTCCTTTGCTTTAGCCGAGATGTGCATTGAGAAGAGCCTTTTGCTGTTTCGTTTTGCCCCTTGTGGAAAAATGTGCCATGGCAGTGACGCTGGCAAAGCGACAGAGGGCAACATCGTCCCACTTCTTCGCTCAAGTTCAATCTCAGAAGGAGACTTCCAGCCCAGCTCCTCTCCGTCTCCTCAGACAGGAGGGCCTGAAGAAAGTAGTGAGGCTAAGACCGGACAGAATCAGCCAGCCAACATTCAAGTTTTAAACCCATTGTCCTGTGAACACGGCAAGCGAGGCCACAGAGGCTCCACAGAGAGTCTCTCATCCCAGCCGGGCGAGCCAGCCTCACCCTCTACCCTCTCCCGTAAAGCCCCATTTAGCCGGTCTCGACTTCGCCTCTTGTCCTACCGTTCAACCGAAGAACCTCGGATGACTTCCTCTGTCAAGGATCGCTACCCAATCCTCAAACACATCCTAAACTTCATAAAGGACCAGGCTCTCACTACGGCAAGGTAACGGATTTTTAGCCTTTCAAATGTTTTTGCAAAAGGAAAATCATTTGACTTTTTCTGTAATTCATAACACACTGGCTGAAGTTACCTAATTCCTCTACATGTAGCGTTCTGCACACCCTGGCCCTGAACAAAGCACAGGCTCTGAGCGTGTGCAAAGTGCTGGAGACGGTTCAGCAGTGTTTGCGTTCTCTGGGACAGCCACATCTTTTCCAAGCTCCCTGCATCCTGTTCCTACAGGAGCTGCTGGCATGTCAGAAAGACTTCACCAGGTACAACTGTGGAGGATATTGTTATTTCAGTGGTGACGCCGGTCCATTTTACCTTTTTTTTTTAAAAAGGTGTTGTTTTTCCATACTGCACCTTATATTAGTTTTTTTGTTTGTTTGTTTTGTTTTTACTAGTAAAGACCAGTGTCTTTTAAGCTTCTTTAATGTATAGATAAGACATTGAAGTTCAAATGTGACGTTACCTGAAGTATTTTGTCAAACCTAACAAATAGTCTGAAAATTAAGATAAGATAATGGAAAGTTTTATTCAATCTTGAGTTTAGAATTGCAGCTTATTCCTTTACTTCTGATGACAGAAACTCAACTCAATTTTATTTACAAAGCCCTTTAAAACAACAAAGTGCTGTACACAATCGGCCAAAATAAAAACAGAATAAAACAGTTCAAATGCAAATAAATAACACAATAAAACAACAGGTCATACAAGAAATACGGAATTAAAACAATAAAACAAACTGAATAAATAGTAAATAAAACCAATAATAAAAATAAACTAAAGCACACCGACCAAATGATCAGTATCTCTTTTTAAAGACTTTAGTGTTTACTAGAAAGTTTTCTTTGTCTTTTGTAGTTATTTCTCTCAGTTGTCAGACGGTGGACAGAAGCTTGGAGAGGAGGTGAGGTCATCTTACCATCAGCTGGTGCTCATGCTGGTGGAAGCTGTGCAAGGCTTCAGTAGCCTTAATGAAAAGTAAGCTATTTTCCTCTACATCCTCTGTTTATTCATCACTAGGAAGACGGAAAATTAAATTAATAAGTGTGTTTAGTAACCTTGCCCTGATCATTGTCCTTCAGAGTTCTGCTGCCGGCCCTGTCATGTGTGCAAACCTGCTTGTTGCACCTCCTAGACATGAATTGGGAGGTTCACGATCTTCCTCTTTTCCTAAACATCAAGCTCCCTGACCTCCTGCTCAGCATGTCCCAGGAGAACATCAGTGTTCATGACATTGCTATCAGGTACTATCAGGTCGTATCTCTGATGATCATGCAGACCCTGCTTGTTAAATGAAATGCTTTCTGAGCTTTAATAGTGGCAACTGCAAGATACAGCTTTCATTTTCTTGAAATAAAGGAAGCCCCAAAGTGCTTTGCTTATCATAAGACTGATTTCCAATGTCTCACGAGATGCAAAATAAAAAAAATATATTTCTGTGGTTGAATTTCATCTGCAGTCAGTGGACGGAAGAGGATGAAATTGCAGACTACAAAAAGAACCAGGAGTGGATGGATGAGTGTATGGACGGCATGTTTGAGAAGTGGTATGACAAAATTGATGAAGAGGAATCCACAGAGGACAAGAGAAAGGTGGGTGGACCCAAGTATTTTGTCTTTAAAGGTGGAGTTTGTAAGATTTTCAATATTTTCAAAATAAATTAACTAATAAAATAACTACAATCATAATTAGAAAGTTTTTTGAACATGTAGGTTCCAGTCTGTCCATATTTGATGCGTTATTAAATTACAAGTTTAATTAATGACAAATTGCATAAAGTACTCTTTTTTTTTTTTTTTTTTTTTTTTTACTGGTAGGAAAACATTTAAGAAGGGTTTTTGTCATTAAACACATCAAATATGGACAGACTGGAACCTACATGTTTAAAAAACTAATTATGATTGTAGTTATTTTTTTAGTTAATTTATTTTGAAAATATTGAAAATCTTACATACTCCACCTTTAAATAAATCTTTTTAAGACTAAGACAAGTAATTTATTCCTTTTATTACAGGATACAATAACATGATAAACGTCTAATTTTACCATTGTTTACTGTTGTTTATATTAATAGTTGATGAGGAAATTTATTTGAGTGGGTAATTAGGATATGATTTCTATCAAGATTGCTGATAATATGACATAATAATAATGATAAATGATAAAAGGACTGAACAATTACATGATATTTTTTTCCTGTTGTTTCTATAGATGCACATGTTCATCGCTCGCTATTGTGACCTTCTCAATGTGGTTATTTCATGTGATGGCTGTGAGAGAATGGCGCCCTGGCACCGCTACAGATGTCTGCAGTGCATGGATATGGATCTTTGCAAGACCTGCTTCCTCAGTGAGCTCACATGTTACACTGCCATACATGAACACTTTCAGGACCGGTTCACTCTGAGCTGAAAGACATTGATTAATATCATTAATTATGTGTTAAACAAAGCTTGAATATTTGTGTTCTAACCAGGTGGAGCCAAGCCAGAAGGCCATGAGGACGATCATGAAATGGTGAACATGGAGTATGCCTGTGACCACTGCCAAGGACTCATCGTAGGTAGCAGGATCAACTGCAACGTGTGTGAAGACTTTGACTTGTGCTTTGGTTGCTACAATGCAAAGAAGTACCCTGATAGGTAAAACACTTGGAATTAGATTTAATTTTGATAAAACACGTAATCTTTTTTCATTGAATTAATTTTTTTAAAAATTGGTTTTAGTCATCTGCCCACCCATCGGATCACCGTGTACCCCATGGTCACCATACGAATCAGTGATCGTCACCGCTTGATCCAGCCCTACATCCACAACTATTCCTGGTTGCTGTTTGCTGCTTTGGTTTTGTATACATCAGAACTGAGCAGTGAGAAGCAGATGGACGGAGAGCCTTTAGACAACAAGACTTTGGACCAAGCCTTTGGCCTGCAGACACGTTGCTCCCAACTCATTACTGACTGCCTTCTCAATGGACAGAGCGGAAAAGGTAGTCCGTCCCTTTACATCACACATTTTCATCCAGCTCATTGCTATTATTTCTATCACTGCATGCCAGTATTTCCATAATTCTAAGCTACAAGGAGTAATTATTTGAATGTTTTGTTCCCCATCTTTCTGCCCTGCATGTAGGTCTCCGTTCTTCAGCCTTGCTTGTTCTGCTGTCCTCCAATGAATCAGCTTCTGACAGTGAGATGTGTCCAGTTTCTCCAGAATCCTCTCAGGAGCTCAGTACAGCGACGGACACCTCCTCACTCCCTGGCAGTACTGCTGCAGTCTGCTCTCCATCCTCTCCCAAGGACATGGTGATGAGCATGATATGAAGATAAAAAAATTTGTTATATCTAAAGATTGTTAATGATGCTTACATGTTCCTTTTATGTATTTATTGACGACAGTGTAAAGCATATTATTATTTCTTGTATTTTAACCCTTGTTGTGTTTTTACAACTAGAATAAGCCATCAAGCAAGGAGAAAAAGACAAAAGAAGTGAACTCTCCTCCTGCTGCTCATATAGAGGTGTCATTACCTCAAAACTCTGGAGAGAGTGCCAAAAAGAGGCTGGTTACTCAAGACACTCTTGATTCACCTAGCCTCAGCCAGACTCCCTCTGTGTCCAGCGAAGACCCTCTTTCACCTGTGGTTCGACGTAAGTAAGAATAATCGCAGCTCAGTTTGTATACTAGTTATTATTTCTGTTTTAAATCTGTATGACTCAAAATTTTTCCAGCTTTAGAGTCCGGACCAGAGTCTGATGTTGCCAAAGAGACTGATGCAAGGCTGCCTCCGGTCCCTCTACAGGAGCATGTGTTTTCAGAGTGCTCAAGAGAGAGGATCCTGGGACTGCTAGCTGCAATGCTACCACCAGCTAAACCCGTATGTGAAGCTAAAAAATATAATAAAGTAATACTTTTGGAGTTTGTGATTTAGTAGAATACCAACCCTAAGATATTTTGATTTAAATGAGGACACTGATATAGTCTTCTCATATTTGCTTTTATAATGAAGTTAGAGCCATTACTATATTAGCTTAGCCTAGCTAAACATTAGAATCAGACATGTAAAGATGGCGACTTGAAGTGGGAGTTCAGTGCTTGATTGCTTTTATGGTTTCTTTATCCAAAACAGAAGACCAGATTTAATCATGTCAAAACATATTAACTAGTATCTAACAATTACATGACTTGGATCTAAAGAAAATCATTATGTTTCCAACCCAGGGCATTACCCTGTCTCTGCCCAGTCTGAGCTCCATCCTGCCCCAGCTTTTCAGAGCAGTCATTTCCAATACTGGATCTCTCAATGAGACCTACCACCTCACCCTGGGACTCCTGGGTCAGCTGCTGCTTCGGATCCCTCCAGCTGAAGCCGACGCCGCTGTCACAGAGGCCCTAGCTGACAAATACGAGCTGCTGATGCAAGGAGAGCCAGCTTGTTCAGATACCCAGGGATGGAAGACCACCCAGCTGCTTTTCAGCCTTGGAGCAGTTTGTTTGGACAGGTAAAAGCAACACCATCACTGCAGAGATAGAAGAAACAATAATACCGTATTTATGAATCTATATTCTTTGACACTGATGAATAAAATTAATACCATGGGGGCCAATCTGAATCTTATAAGATATTATTGTTGACTTAAATGTAGTCAATGATTTCCACCTTTAATCGGTAACAATCCTAATTCAGTTAAAAGCTGTATAAGTGATCAAACTACCTTCAGATCCACCAAATCGACACCTCAGTTTAGGAAGCGATTCATTCAAAGAGATATATTGTGTCCAAATAGTCTACACAGTCATTTACAAGGTGATATTTTGTGCTGATTTCAGTCGTATTGGTCTGGATTGGGCGTGCACAGTGGCAGACATTTTACACAGCCTGAATGCTTGTCCTGAGTGGAGCACAGTCATCACTGCCTTCACCGATCATTGCATTCAGCAGCTGCCACAAACTCTGAAACGCACCAATCTGTTCACCCTACTGGTGCTGGTGGGCTTTCCTGAGGTATGCAGCAGACTCTTGCAAAGTCTTAACACCACTGCAAGCCTGAGCGCGCTCTGTAGCTTTAACTCCGAGCATAACTCCTCTTTGTTTCTATCAGGTTCTCTGTGTGGGCACCCAGACGGTGTTTATTGACAACGCAAATGAACAGCACAACATGATATTACTCAAACACTTCACAGAGAAGAATCACGCCGCAGTGGTGGACGTTAAGACACGCAAGAGGAAGACAGGTTGGTGGTCAAGCAGCAAAGCTGTGTTTTAGATAAATAAACATGGCCTTAATTGTGTTCTCTTTCTTTTATAGTAAAGGACTACCAACTCATCCAGTCTCAGGATTCCACCACAGCTGGTTTCCGTGGAAAGCCAGGGAGCCAGGACTGCCAAAAGATGCTTCTTAGCCGCTACCTGAAGAATTTCACCTCCATTATTAGCCACCTGTTACAGACAAGCCAGGACAATGGTTCCCCTGATGCTGTGGAGGCTTCCTGGGTTCTGTCTTTGGCCCTTAAAGGCCTCTACAACACACTCAAGGTATCTGTAGAATATGAACATAAAATCTACATAGAGTATGTGTCTATCTATGTATAGGTTTTTCTCATCACACCTTGTTTTTGTTTTTTTTGTATAGAAGCATGGAGTGGAGCAAGCACAGGAGGCCATCCAGCAGTCGGGGCTGACTCAGTTGCTTGTCAGGAAGTGCAGCAAGGGGACTGGCTTCAGCAAGTTGTGGCTTCTCCGTGACCTAGAGATTCTCTCTATCATGCTCTACTCCTCTAAGCGGGAGATCCACTCCATGGCTCAAGACCCCGAGCGAGACCAGAAAGAGCAGGACAAGGAGAACGACTCGGACCACTCCAGTTCATGTGCCGACGATGGTGACATCAACGGGCCTGACCCTTTAGAAGATCTCGATGAAGAGACAAAGATTTGCTTCCAGGTAATAAAGAGCACTTTTCAGAGAGCATGAAAAATATGTACTTGTAAGCAAAAAAATGCATTTATTTTTTTCTTTTTCAATGCAGATCACCCATGATGCCTTAAATGCTCCCCTGCCAATCCTGCGAGCTATGTATGAACTCCAGATGAAGAGGACTGACTCCTTCTTCCTGGAGGTGCAGAAGAGGTCTGCATCAAGATTATTTAATTGACTTTATTTAGATGAGGGGTTATTGTAATAATCAAATTTTACAATCTAGTGTTGCTTTGCTCATAAATAATGTCCTTACATTATTTTCAGATTTGATGGGGAAGAAATAAAAACAGATGAGATAATCAGAAAGCTGGCTCAGAAGTGGCAACCTTCCAGGCGAACTCGATCTGAGGATAAGAATACCAAAGCTGTGGACACTGACATGATAGTGGTAACCAGCATGGTAAGCTATTAAAGTAGTTTCTGGAATGCTTTACTACTATATGGCACAGAGACCTGGAGATATCAGAAAATTCTCATTTTGAAAATATCTTTGAAGGGTCTTATTAATACTAACATTAGCAAACATAACAACTGCATGACATTTCACCCCTTAATTGCCCTCTTCCAACAGTCTAAACCCAGTCACTGTGAAAAAGCCACAGAAGAAATCAATGTCGTGGCCCAGAAACTCATCACTAATTCAGAGAGCGACTTGCAGCTCAGCTATGCTAAACAGAGACGCTCTAAAAGCTCGGCTCTGTTGCACAAAGAGCTGGATGTTCGAAGCAATCGGGCAGTTCGACAGTACCTAGTTAAGGTAAACCAGGCCATCGGCACTCTTTATGCTCGCCACGTGCTGGCCTCGCTGCTGGCAGACTGGCCTGCAGAAGCAGCGCTGAGTGAGGAGGCCTTGGAGCTGAACGGGGCATCACACATGGCTTATATCCTGGACATGCTAATGCAGCTGGAGGAGAGGCCGCTCTGGGAGAAGGTGAGACGGAGAAAGAGTTTGAATTCCCACTGTGCTGAAAAATGAGGGCATTTTGTCACTAAATGCCACAATATTCTGTTAACAATCAGATTCTCCAGAGAGTATTGAAGGGCTGCAGCCAGAGTATGCTGTGCAGTCTGTCTCTCACTGCTTGCCAGTTCATGGAGGAGCCAGGTATGGCCGTGCAGGTCAGAGAGTCCAAACATCCCTATGACAACAACACAAACTTTGAGGTGGGTTAACTTTTTTAAATATCTATAATCAGACATAATCGTTTAATAACATTCAGTTAAACTTTTTACAGTGTGTAAATAATATTTTGTCTTTTTATGAACTTAATTTTACCTCTGTATTAAATTATCAGCACATTTTTTTATTTCTGTCTCCAGGACAAGGTGCACATCCCCGGGGCCATCTACCTGTCTGTAAAGTTCGATTCCCGCTGCTACACAGAGGAAGGCTGCGATGAACTCATCATGTCCAGCAGCAGTGATTTCCTTCAGGATGTCCATAACTTCAGTGGATCCCCTCATAAATGGTCTGACTTTGAGATCCCAGGTGAGGACAGTCAATTAACATTTCCTTGTGTTTGTATATGAGACAGTTTGACTTTAAGTTTATTTTAAAATCACAATTTTTAACATGCCTTCTGTGTTCCTGTTGTAGGTGATACCCTGTACTACAGGTTCATGTCAGACATGAGCAACACAGAGTGGGGCTACAAGTTTGCTGTTACAGGAGGCCACAGGGGCCGTTTTCAAACAGGTGCTTCTGCTCAGAACAGCTACTCACCCCTTTTGTTTGTCTTTAAACCCAATCCCTCAATAAACTGCTTAGATTTATTTCACATTTAACATTGAATCTTCTGTCATCCTCTTCATCTCATCAGGTTTTGAGATACTGAAACAGATGCTAGCTGATGATCAAGTGCTCAGTCATCTGCCGCTGGCTGATATTTGGGAGTGGCAAGTGGGTGTTGCGTGCCGTCAGACTGGAAGCCAACGACTCAAAGCCATTCACTTGTTGCTCCGTCTACTGCAGTGTCAGTCCCAGGCGTAAGTTCTTGGATATCACACGCCTTGATTCTTCCTCATGCTTTTCACACTTTTAGTGTTTAAAATTATTTTAAAACGGTGGACTTGTGTTGTTATTTACAAACACCCACAATAAGTTGCAAAAGCATTTGCGCCTCAGTACTCAAGCCCCATTCCCAACTAGCCCAAAGCAAAGACAGTTCAGGTAAAGACATTAGGTAGAGTTTTAGTCTGCCATTGTCATCTTTAGAAGTGCTGGATAGCACACAAGGTTCGCAGAGAGCTCTTCATAAAAGTACTGGTTGTTACCAGGGAGATTAGGTAAAGTACGTGTTTGAAAATTTGCATTGTTGCAGACTTAGCCAGCTGCCATCTGGTCATAATGACACAAAAGTTAGGGATAAAACTTAGACACAAAGTAATCCTTTGAACCCTGTTTAAGTTTATTAAAAAATGTTTTTTTTCTCCATCAGTATGTGTAAGTATGCAGATAGACCTACACAACCCACCTTTGTGGCTTCAGTGTTTTCATTTTGTCCCTAAGTTTTTATATATGTCCTCTTTTTATTTAATTTTTTTTATTTAAGAATCAAATATGAGATGTTAACAGAGACCCAATTTAGCAAATATCAATTTGGAAAGACAATCAAGCCTTAATATCCAGATAGAAAATAGAATTTGAATGGAATTGAAAGAGATGAAAGCTTTTTTAATATCCGTTTGTGTTTTCAGAGTATTGTAATTACTGTTGCCACATCACCAGACATCTACAGTAGTGTATAAGCTAGAAAATGTTATCACGATTAATCAGTCTTCGAGTTTGGATGTTAGAGAGTGAGAGTTCTTATTGTCATTGTAGCAGAGCAACAATTTTAGGGGTGCATCTGCAAAAATAAAAATACAACAATAACACACAATTAACACAAGTCTGTACAGGAAACAATAACTAAAACACAAGTAGTCTAAAATGAACATTTAAAAAGAGTGAAGTAAAGATAAAAAAAAAAACATGCATACAGATTAGCTGTATAAAAGAACTGGTATCTTTTGGTGGTGGAATGATGTGTAAGTATTAGGCTCGAGTAAGTCAGGGCTTATGTTATTTCAATATGCTGATAGCTTGAGGGAAGAAACTGCCACTGAGTCTGGAAATGCGAGCCTTGACAGACCTGTAGCGCCTGCCAGAGGGCTGCATTTGAAATATTTTGTGGCATGGGTGTGACAAGTCCTTGAAAATTTTCCTGGCTTTGCAGGTGTGGCAGAAAAATGTAAGGTGCAAGAATTGAACAATATTGCCTATATTGCAAACATGTATAACACACTTCCTTGAAAATGGCTTGATATATCTCAAAATCTGTTTTGTCTTCTTGTGTTTACTTCCATGTTCATTTTAATGTTATTGTTGAAGATTTCACATATTCATATGTTTTAATGTCCTCCAGAGCCTGTGAGCTGACATTACTGCGACCTCTGTGGCAGCTCTTTATCTCCATGGAAAATGGTTTGAGCCAGGATCCTACCAGTATCACTGTGCTGCTGCCTCTTCACAGAGCTCTCACTGAACTCTTCTTCATCGCAGAGGCCCGAGCCATGGTAGGTGATGAATAGATCCATGTGCACGCCTTTATAAATAATAACAGAAAGCACCTCCATCTGGTAAAACGCAGGTACTCCTGTTAAACCTAGAGGTGTGACATATCAGCTGTTGGCTAAACCGACTGTGATGACAGATTTATTGACTTTATAGGTAAAATATAGTGAAGCTTCGACACAGCTGATTGAATTAAAACACTTTTTTTTTTTTACCTGCCTTACAGAGAATGCATCGTTTTTTTTGTTGTTGTTTTTTTTAGGACAACATATTTAGCACGTTAATACAGGTGAGAAGAGAATTTAGTCAACATTTACTTCTTTATCTCCGTGTTTCCGTCTGTATGTTTATATCTGTCTCTCTGTAAGTTGACCATGTTTTTCTCCCAGCACACCTGTTCTGTGCTGGCTCGGGGCCAAAGCTCCGCCATGCCATCTGCCAGACATCACACTGCCTCACAGGCTCCCTGCACACTGAAAGAGGAAGAGATGTTCTCCATGTTTTGTATGCACATGCTTCTCTCTCTGTCTTGAATTATTAAGAGACTTCTCTGGGATTATAAACACAGCATCAAGTAGGAATTTCCCATCTGTGTATGCAGCTGAACAAGATAGTCCCAGAAAAGCCTTTCTGTCTCGCCTTTTACCGCTTGGCCAATCGAGACCTGAAATTCACTGTCGGACAGTAAAATTGCATCAGGTGACTCATCACATGTGTGCAACCGCTTGATGAGAAGTTTGTTTCGAGCAGTATGTGTGGGAGGACAGCAGGGGGCAGTAGCAGTACTTCCCAGGTTTGTCTTAAATGCCCTTGGTGGACATTGCAGTCTTGTGTCTGCAGTGATACATAATGTTATGGCCCATCTTTGTGCATCCATCCAGCAAACCACTGTCAGTGTTTTTTGCTTTTATTCCGAATATCTACATCATTCTGAGATGAAACTTTTAGTAAGTGAGTGAAGAATTTTTATCCACAAGACGAAAAGAAAATATTGATTTACTCTTGGATTTAAGAGTAACAACGTTACTGTTTTTCTTTTTTTTTTTTTCTTTTTTTTTTTTTGTTATGATTAAAGTCAAGTTTGATATCTATTCCCTTCAGAATTGAGATGTAAATACTGAAAACCTTCATCACTTATACATTTCTATCTGCAGTGGTGCATCATCTGTTGCCGTTCTTCAAAAAAAGCCCCAAAAAGATAGAAAGTGAGACCTGACTGGTGGCTTTCATGTCATGAGCTCATATCCCCCTTTTCACTGGCGAGCTGGGGGTTTGTAACAGCATTGTTGCCGTGTTGACATACAACTCCACAGAGACGTATTGTGAAAATATGGGAAGCTAAATGAAGCCACTGTAAATATATAATTAATTTCTCTGTGACCATATCCGGGCTTTGCCTGCTAAAAAAAAAAAAAAAAAAAAAAATGAGCAGAATGTTCAGTGTCGATGCTGTTCACATTTTAGCATCGGTCCTTGCTCTTTGCAGTTTTACTTCATTTCCTCTAAGTCCTCTGAGATTCAATGAACTCTTTACCTCAGGAAGTAAACGTTATATTTAGAAATCAAAATGGTTTGTCACGCACTGCTAAATGTACAAATCGACTTAGGATGTTTTCCCCAACATAAACATGTGGAGCGCTGCGAGATGATTGGTGAACGAGGGCGCTCTGGACTCTGTCTCCAGAGCTGTAAAAGCTCCATTTTCCAGTCTCAGCCCATTTAACCTCTGTCGAGTCTTATCTGTGTTGCCCAACTTCTTGTACTCATGCAGCATGAGGTACGTCTTTCCAATACATGTACTGGTCTGTTTATAATTTTAAGAGACTTCTCCAAGATTCCACTGTTGAGTTTGATGCCGAGATGAAGAGTAGTCAGAGAATCAAACCTCATTTATTACTGAACGCATCTCTGATGTAACTTCTGATGATTTTGTGTCAGCACGCTCCCTCTGTTCTTGACCCTCACCTGGCCAAGGATGACATCTCTGTTTTTTGCAAGCGTAACATCATGATGTTTCTTTTCTTTTCTTTTTTTTTTCAGACCCAGGGCATCCTCCAGGAGTACTTACTAGCCATGACTACTGATGAGCAACTCCTCAACCACACTGCAATGGTAAGACTCCTGCTTTGTCCTGATGTAAAACCTGTTGAATCTTGTATCAAATTTCAAAGCCCTTCCATTCAGATGGTCTTTCACGGGTCAACGAAGATGTTTTCAGTTGTCAAGTGGTGCCTAGTGATGATTTTGGAAGCTCAAAGAAGTTTTCTGTGCAACCTGAAGAGTTATGTAACCCTCTCTTAACCACGCAGTCCCCTTCATTGAACCATCTTCAGTTGCTGTGAGTCAGCTTGCGGCCGATCCTTTTTTTTTTTTTGTTTTGCTTGTGAATCACAGAGCTGTTGACACTTAGCAGATCCCTCGGCACCCCCTTCCTCTCATTTTGAACGTGTGTGTGGGCCGTGCTCATGGCTAATGTATTTGATAATTACAGTCCATTAGCATTTGTGGCAGAGTTAGCCACAGCGTCCTCCGCTTTGAGGGCCCCATAATACAGCAGTGGAGCCTGAAGGCGGTTCAGAGGAGCAGAGGAGGTGGGGTGGTGAAAAAACACTGTGGGTGGTTCTGTTGAGCAGTTACCTAATACCTGTCAGGTTGAAAACAAAACCATGGCTAATTTAGCACAGTAGGATAAGTATTATCATATTGATGTTGCAAACAGTCTTAACAACAAATTGTCTGAGGTTCCTGTTCAGATAATTGGGAAATGTTCAAGAGGCCTTCGGGACAAAGCAGTTTCACCAGTTGGGGTGTTACAGCGACTTCTTCAGGCTTCACCCTCCTTTTCAGGCTTCTTATTTATTTAAGCTTAGGCCAAGTCACAGTCATACAGTGTCAGCACTGTTCTAAGGATTTTATTTAGCTTTTTTTTTTCTGTTTATTTTGTTCACCACACTAATCACTAAAAACCCTGTATATACATATATTGGGTAAATTAGTGATGTAATTGCCTGTCTAAACCAACAGCCAGAAGAGCAGGAGCTGCGTTGTATTAAAAAACAACCTCAAGTTAAAGGGGAGATCTCATTTCTACAAGTTCTACAGTTTTTAAGTAGACACAAGACGAAAAGTACAAAATCGAGAATCACCATCATCTTTTAATCATAAACAATCTGGTCTTTGTTTAAAGGGAAAGATCTGATTAATTTAGTCAAAGTTTCATTAATTAATATGAGCATTGCCTTGGATTACTTGTTGAAGTGAAGGGGGAATGTGGATGTGCTTTTAGCTAACCAAACAGAACAATTAAAAAGATGGGGAACTTGGACGCTTTGTGATCACATAAGAATGAACTACATTTCTGCTCCGACAAGCTCAAACAGAAAACAGCCAAATAAAATGCGGGATAAAAATAGTTTTCTTCTATTCCACAAGGAAAATCATATAATGCACACTGTGCGACAGTGAACCTTTATTTTGCATAATGAAACAAATCTGCCGGTTAAGCACCAGTTAAGCAGATTTTCCTCTGCAGAACACCGTGACTCTGGGTTACTGCTACTTTCTGTACATGAACTTCTGACTTCAAGTTTTGCTGCATCGACTAAAAGTCTCGACTTTGATTCTGTGGCGGAAATGTATTGTTTTCTTTTCCTCAAACACAAGACTTCTCTTGTAAACCAGAGTTTTATAATCTCAGTGTGAAGAGTCAAAACTAAAACAAGTTCTTTGTCTTGTTTATACAATTTTTGTTAAGCTGCAATATTAATAATAATCCCTCCAGAGAACAGTAACTCGCATCATCATTCAGTTGTTTGTTTTTTTAAGCGGGTTCATGAAAATTAGCATAAAGAGAGGTCGGACTCGATTATCTTCGAAGTTACCCTGGCTTCTACTTTCACCTCAAACTGCTGTGTATTTTACTCTTGTGATAACACTGGATTGACTGATGATAAGTGAAATATTTTTGTCTTTTTTAAATGGATTCTGCTTTACGACCACAGGAATCTAGACAGTTCTAAATGTTCAGAACTTTACAGCATCTGTTTTTTGTCTTTTGTAATCGCACCTGTCTAATCTCATCCAGGTTATGTTAAAAGTAGAAGTACTTTGTGAGTACATGTTATCTCTCATTAAACAGGCCTGTGCAGCTCTAACTGCAGTGGAGTTGGAGGCATTTAACCTCATTTAAGCTGCTTGCTTCAATTTAACAAACATGACTGCTTTCATTCCCCCTCCCTCAAACCATCGATTTTCTCTGTCCAAAATCTGTCCTTTACCCCTTAAATGTAGGATGACAGCTGAGTTTGACCTGAGCAGTTGACTCTTGTTGTCCATTGGATTAAAGTAGTAGTTGTTTAGACTATTGAGAGATTTATTTAGCTTTTTCAGAGCATGTTTTTAATGGAACAAAGTGTAAATATTACGGATCCATCAACAAAAGTCAAGCTTAATATGATTACATCTGCATTCTTTGTTAAAATCCCAATACAAAGTCATTTATTAAGTCAGTTTCTTGATGACTTAGCTAGATTTGGAAGATTTTAATTTGAAGCTGACGCAGTTAATATATCACAATAAATTATTTTATCTGCTCAGTTTTTTTTTCCCAGGCTGCTCTGCTTTGTGGTTTTTATTCTCTTCTGATGCACCTTCTTTTTTTTCTTTTTATTGTGCAGGCTCTGAAGAACATTGCTGCCATCAGCCTGGCTATCAATTACCCCAATAAATCCACCAAGCTACTCAACATGTCCCCATGAGACGTTCCCGGATAAATAAAAAAAAAATGGGGAAGAGCATCTGGGAGGGCACACGTCGTGACTCAGCTTGTTGAGTGTGTCAGAGCGTTACGGAGAGAAACTTCTCACCATCCAGTGCTTTTCTTCTAATAAGATCCCCCTCGGTATCTTTCTCTCCATAGCACAGCTCATATGTGGACACGAGCTGTGGAAGGGGGGCACTCACAGAGCACTTTCCACACTTATTCATAATCCTTTTTGCCTTAGGTGAATCCAGTATATCAGCATGTGCTTTCACAAAAAAAGGACTGGTTTCGGGGGGTTGTTTTTTTTTGTTTTTTTTCCCCCTATTTCTAATGTTTTTTTTACTTGAAGATGCTGTGCTTAAGGACACAAAGTGTGCCAAATTCGCCACCTTCAAGGGGAAGTATATTCCCGTTTTCTTGCCTTTCCCCTCCTGAACAGCAGCAGCTCTGGATTACGTAGTTGATATGGTGAAAACGGGTCACCTTGGCGGCTTGCATGTCTCAGAAGACATGTAGCGCATCCTAAAAATACTGTCCAGGACATAGGAGTCTCATTAGTCACATCGGAGTGAAAGTAATGACCTAGTAGCTCATTCCACTCCTTCCTTTGTTGCCTCCTTCTTTCCTTTTCCTCTACTCCCTCCTACTTGCCTTGTGTCTGTCCTCCTTCCTTAGTCATTGCTTTATTTTTCAGACAAAAGGAAGAGAGGACGGTACTTTTTCTTAAGGCTGAAAGCCAGAACGTGTGCATCACCACAGATATCAAAACTCTCATCTCATAACTATATAAAACAGAGATTCATGATAGAACTGGTGACGGTGAAATAGTAGCCATAGACTAATTATATACATTACATTGCTATTCTGATTTTGTGCCTGTAAGGCCATTACTGAATGGAAGACTGATGTGATTATAGAAGTTTATGACAAAAGTAATCCGAGAAACGCCGAATTGTTTAAAATACTTCAGTTTCACCCACATATATATTTATTTATTTACATTTTCATTTTAAGTTAAGTTTCAACACTTCTGGTTGATTTTCACTGAATGAAAAGCTAAACATTAGAGCTATGTTCCCCCTCATGCGGTAAATGGAAAGGAGTGGATGTGTGGAATAACACGTATGTAAAATTAGCTATGCTGATTTCCTGGATATAAGTGGTTGCAGAATGAAACTGACATCTGAACCATCTTTTTCAGTAATAGGACAGGAGTCACGTGGACATACATCATTAGTGTTGCATCTCATTCTGTGAACGGATTGACGAGTGTTGCTGAAGTTAATTTGAAGTCTAATAAAAAGCTGAGAAACGATCGACTTAAGGGGAAGCACACCATCACACACACACACCCACTGTCAAGTGTTTAACTCATCACATATGCATGAATCATTGCTTGTACAAAAATAATCTATGAGTCAAACTCTTTGTGCTTCATCTTTCTAATACCACAAATATCTGCTTAAATAAGCAATGTAACTTTCATTCACAGCATATTTAATTCATGATGAGATGTACCTGTAGCCACGTTTAACACTCACTTCCACAAAGAGTTGGGGTTTTTTTGTGCTGGTAAATTTAAAAACCCAATTCTTGAAGAGTTGTTTTTCCAGTTATTATAAACATTTCAGAGATTTATTTTTCTTTTTAGTAGGAAATCCTGGTTGTTTTAATACCAAAGAAACCAATCATTGTGAGCCATACAACATCTCTAAAAGAGCTCCTGGATGAGTTTATTCTGTTTTTCCACCTATCAGATCGCGACCCTGTGAAGAGCTGGAACAGATTAAATACATTGTTTACTTTTAGGGTTTTTGTTGGTTTGTTTTCCTTTATTATTTTTCTGAAGTTAGCCCCACATGGGCTGCAGGATAGTTTGGTGGTTTTGTTTACACAAACATCAGCTGCAGTGAGGAGAGAAGAGATGTGTGGCCTCTATTTGGCTTCCATGACGCCTCACCTATTTACGACGTGCCTATGGTTAAAAAATTAAGCAATCATAATTTAACTCATGTTATTAATTATATTTTAAAAGAGAAATAGATTGTTTAATTTGAATTTTTTTGTAACTTTTTACTTTTAATGTTTATTTCCTTTTTTTGAAATGATGCTTGAATCGAGGCTGACTAATTTGAATGTACATATCTGTGAATATTAATTGCACAGAAAAAAAAAAAAAGACTTTGATATCAACCCCTTAAAGAAATAAACCTTTATCAGGCACTAACTAGACACTTTGGATCTGATTTTGTATGCATGGCACACTGAAGGTAAAACAAAAATGCTTGGGTTGAAATGTGATCCATTTCTAATAAAAACAGAAATTGCTTACATATCACAACGCTCGTCATCTTTGTTTATTTCTGTGCTGCAGAGAGAAAGTGATGTTGGTCTGAACCCACACGCTCACTTTAAGTAGGTTCAGTACTCAGAGTAACGTTGAGCTTTTCAAAAAGGAAGAAAACCGCCTTCTTGCTGCATGTATTCCCCCCCCCCCCCCCCCCCCCCCCTCAAACATAAACAGTTTCTGCCGAATGACTCCTACAAACTAAAACTAAGTCAAATATCAGTCTTTTTGTTCAAGCAAAGCGGTACAGTGCTCTGATTTAGTCACTGTGTGGTTTTTATCTCAATGGCCGACTCAGCCTCTGGTCTTCCTCGCTGCCGCCTCCTCCTCCCTCCCCTGCCTGTAATGTGGAATCTCTGGTACAGCGCTGATGATGGGAGTGATGATCACTGGGGTGATAATGACATCAGATAGAAGATATATTCAATAAGGCTCTAGATGATTCAATGCCCCTCTGCGCTACTAAAGCCCCCACACTGGAGTGACTCAGCTCCTCTGCCCCTCCCCTCTGCTCTGTTTCCTGCTTCTTTTTGGGTGGTTTATGCAGATTCCCATCACTTTTATTTATCCCAGGTGAAAAGCAGTAGCTGTGGAAAAAAAAGAGAAAATGCTTACAGTGACTGTAAAGACTTCTGATAATGTATATTTCACAGAACTTGAGAAGTGAAAATGGGTTCATATGTGGAACAATTTGTCAAATAATTACCCTTAACTTCAAACTATTCTTATTTTCCAAAATGTCGCTTAGAAATTTTCTCTGCTAGTCACATGATACTAATATTTTTCTAATCACATGGGTGAGACTGCAGAGCTCCAACAGGAACGGTGCTGTGATGCGCTGAACAGTTATTGTCTGTGGCAGGAAAGCCTTCCTGTATTTGTACTTCTGGCAACAGAGCTGTCTTTTGGAGAAAGAGATCCACTGCCTGTCTAGGATGTGTTGGGAAGTGTGTGAACTTGTTCACACAGACATTGTATGCAAGAAGTGCATGATGTGGGTTTATTGTCAATGTGGGCTTCCAGGTATCTTGACTCCCTCACCCTGTCAGTGTCTTCTCTCTCTCTCTCTCTCTCTCTATCTCTCTCTCTCTCTCTCTCTCTCTCTCTCTCTCTCTCTCTCTCGACATACAGAGGAGCTGTTATGTGGGCATCTCCCTGGTCTTCACCACATTCAGAATGAGGTGATTTTTATTAGACCATTCCATTAAATCCTGCCTCCCAGTGCTGCTCCCTTCAGCACCAGCAAAAAGAAACAAATAAGGTTAAACACAAGTTGAAAATACAGTGCTTCTTCAATGTGTGCGCTAACAAACTAAAGCATTTTAATTAAGTTTCAATAATACAAAGAAAACTAAATCATTGAAAATGTGTTGATGCTCACAGTTTCCGCCTTTAGATGTGTGGCCGTTGGCATGGTCATCACACCACTGAGAAAGGGAATTTAGACCAAATTTGGCTCTGTTTGCCATTTCCTTTCAACTTTAAAAAAGATATTCACATTTTTAGGGCTTTGGGAAGTATTTATGATAATTCATGATGTGTCTTACATGCATTAAACAGCAGTTAGAACAACTGCAGTTTGGAGAATTAGTGAAATAAGGTTAACAAGTAGGTCAAGCTCTCTGCTGATCATACCAATGTCACCAGAAAAGCACATTTTTCCTCATTTAAAGTAATTAAAACATATAAACAAATGTTATTGCAATTCAACCAAATGCCACATTTTTATGCAGGGCTATTTTCCTTTAACTGTTTTTTACTTTGACTAGTATTTTTGTCCATCTGAAGGATGTTCAGCTTGCAACACACAGAAGATAGGTAACTTTATAGCCATTTTCACTTCCTTTAGAACAATTTTAAAACTGTTAACATGGAAAACAAAGTTCAGATTATTAGGAAAGTTTTTCAAGACTCTTGAAGAAATTAAAGTCTCATTGAAACTCATCATAAATCTGAAAGTAGGACTGGAATAATGCTAGAATGATGAGTTCACAGTCTCAGATGGTATTCTATCATTTCTATTGGCATACCTCAAAAATGAGTTTTGTAAAAGGTATACAGTTTATAGAAAATGAAAATAAAACTGGAACCAAATTTAAAGCAAATACTTAAGAGCTGCTCAGTTTGTCGAATGTAAAGTAAGTGAAACGATGTGAGAACAAGAAGACGAAATTCACAGAGCTCATCTCAGGAGGCCATATGCACTGACGAGAACGGCAACATTATGCCTCAGACTCTATTTGCTTTTCATAAACATCTCCTTCAGCTGTGTACACTTATGAATCACAACGTATCATCAGTATCAAATGAATCAGATTTATCCTTTCCAATGTTTCGCCTTTAGCAGGAACATTACATCACCCTCTTTCCAACAGCCCAACATTTATACTCTCCACCTCCACACATAAACACATGCACGCACACACATCTGCTTTTAGATCATTTGAATAAATTAGAAAACTACCATATTAAAACAGAAGTTAAGGTTGAGCGGCTGTAGCCCACTGAAATCATCTGAATAATCTTTTCTCTGTCCTTCACCAGCTGGATCTTTGCCTGTCTGAGGTGTCTGTTATTTGTCACAAGACTCATCTGTTTATTGCATCATTTTCTGATCTCTCCTCGCATTGATTGCTAGTTATTCCCTTTGTTATGATTCCGCCTGTGCTCATTACTTCCACCTGGTTAGCAGCGGTGTTATCTCCTGCAGCAGTGTGTGGGATTTAGTGACATCCAGTGGCAAAGTTGCAGATTGCATCCAAGTAGTCAACTTTTTTTTTACAATTTCTATTTGCTTAAAAAAAAAAAACAACTACTGTGTATTATAATATGCTCCCCAACATCCTGTTTTTGGGTTGTCATGTCTGAACTGATAGCAAACATGGTAATGCAACAAATAGAGATCCTGTCCATCAGCAGATATTATGACTTGTTTAAAAGCTCATGAAAACACAACAGTTCTGATTTTCTTTTCAAAAGATCATGCATGGTTATAAATATAATCTAAAATTTTTGCAAACAGATGCTACTTACTATCACTTTACAACACTGATAACATAATTAAAAATAATAATGATAAGCAAGTGTTATACTGAACTAAACAAATCAGCCAACTTTCAAGAAATTCTGTAGAATTTTCAGTACAACACCAAACAGGACTACATTTCACTTAGATTAACATCAGGTGGAGCTAATGCTTCAGCTAGCATAATTAAACTGCTGCAGAAAGAGATGATGCAACAACATAAGTACAGAAAACTGATTCACACATGACATTTCAGTTTACCTGCTTTGAGGAAGAAAAACATTTCCTTGTTTTTATCCACATTTAAGATGTCCTTTTCTGCCGCAGTTTGTTACCTCTCTGTAAAAAGAAAGCTTCATTTGGCTAATGTAGTGATTTTTGTACGTCAATTCGCATTTATTAATAAATCAACTTGGTATTTTTTCATATTTTTAGCCTTTGGTTCAGAATTTTAGTGTCAAACAGACCAGAAAAAAACTTGGTGACAGTGCATCTGCAAAATCAATATTATTCATTATAGAATTATATTGAAAGATAGAGTCTGTTTATGACTGTACTGTACTCTATTTTACTCTGCCATGTCATCTTGAGCAGCTTTTGTGTTACTGGTCATGCACCACACCACTTTTCTGGTCAACTCTCAACTTTCTCTTGCACCTTTTACCTCACATTATCCCACAACCCCACTGATGAAACTGCTCCCACGCTGCGGGAAATTCCACCTTGACCTTGTCATAATGAAACCTACTTCTTCTAACTCTCTTGGGGACGTGAGGCCGTTATGGGTCAGATCTCAAGAGGCTCGGGGATAATTAGGTACTTTAAAGAACCCAGTGAGAATAAGATGCAGCAAAGGCCTACACCCATATTTAGCACATCCTATTGTGTGATTGCACTGGGAGAGAGAAGCTTGCTGTTTTTGATCTCATTTCTGGCCTCCCTCCTATCTGGGTTAGACAGGCTGTTATTGGAACAGCCACCTGTGGCACAAGGAGAAGGTGGACTATAATGGATAGCTGGGGCTTTCAGCATGACAGCCGTGGTGCCAAGCGTGTTAACTAATCAGGATCATTAGGATGAGAGCGGTATACGACTAAAAGGAGGCAAGGGCTCTAATGTGATGGAAACCAGAGGAGATGGACTGCCCTGCCGTGCATCCAGCCTGTGTCAAATGGAAGGTGCTATGTTTAACCCGAGATCACAGCTTGCCACAAATTAGCTTGAGGACATCAGATGACTGAGGACTAACTCACCGACTGGTTCAGAGCTGATGTGTAAGAGACAGAACAAATGAGCTTTTGGAATATTGTGTCCCTCACCAAACTCCACCAAACTTCTTCTTCTTCTTTTTTTTTTTTTTTTTTAATCAAAACTGCATTTATTTCAGATATGATAAAAGCAATACAGAGTTAAACAGCCTATATCTCACAGACTTATTGTAAATTTAATATGAAATTAGGGTTTTGCACAACTCCCGAACAAGTTTGGTCATACTTAAACATGTAAAGTATTTTAATGTAATGTAAGGTAATTATTATGTGGCACGTCTCACTCAGTAGACTCTTTAAACAACATCATGTCTTTCCTGAATTCAAGTTAAGAAATTTTACCATAAGTCCTTATGGTGTCTTCAGCTAAAGACGCTTTGACTTATTAGGATCCAGGCAGACCTCTTGTACAGTCAAGTCCTGTCCTTATTTCTAGCTTTAGCTCAACTAAGTGAAGATAAACTAATCTGAGTTCTAATTTCAAATGTACCGATGACAAAATTTTTCTCATACAATCGTCATCATGATAGCAAATCTATGTTTTCCAAACAATCAGATGGTTTCTTTAACCCTTTCATGCATAGTGGCCATAGTAGACACCTATTTACAATCTTTTTTCTTGCATATTTATGAATGAGGATGGTATTTTTCTAAAGAAGCCACTTCAGTGGATGTTAGTGAGTCATCAAAGAGCGTTTCCACTTACTGGAGAATAAATAACTATATGATATAATTGACAAATGTAATCATGCAAGTTTTCCTTTGTGATACATTGGAAAAGAAAATGATACAGCTGTATTTTTTTATAGAAGATTTACATGATATGATTATGATTGTATATTATTTAAAAATATTTTTTCGAATACATTACATCAAATCATAAATCATGATAAATTTGAAATATTACTAATAACCCAAAAAGTATCAATTCAAATGTCTGTAGAGGTAAAGTACTGTATTTAGAAAAAATGTTGCATTGTTTTTTTTATTTTTTTATTAATTCATGCATTCTGGGTTGAGCTTGTCACAGTTGTGTGTGTCTGTGTGTGTTTGCTTTTCATTTCTATCTTAATAACTCTGCTAGATGTTAGCATGTTGATTCTTGTTACTGGCAAAGAAAAACATCTTCAGAAGAAATTAGTGATTCTTAAAACTCAGGTCGGCCATCACTGTCTTTGCCTTTTGTTTTTTAAACAAATGTCGGTCAAAACTGAGTTTGTGTGTTATTTTTCCTCCTTTCAAGGCTGGTAGCAAGCAGAGCAAAGACAAAGTGAGAGTTATCAATGAGATACACTGCTACCAGCAGCAAAGTCATTCTTTGCTCATCTGTGACATAAGGGGGCCTGCTTGTTGTTTCTAAGGCTTTCAAATGCTAAGAGATGCATTACAACTATACATCTCCTGTATTAGTCTTCCTTGTGTGTCTTAATTTAGCCTTTCCCAGGCCAGCCATTAATGCACCTGGAAAACTCTTTTATCCTTTCCTTTTTTTTTTTTTTACACTCTTATCTTCCTCTCTTCACATGTATTGTGTCATCCTGTCAACATGCTGTGCAATGTTCAGGCAAGTTGCAAGAAAAACACAAACATACACACACACACACATACACACACACAAACCAAAAACAAAACACACTATCCCAGAAAGAGAAGGCCTCATTTAGCATGCTAAATGTTAAATTTCATAACAGTATGCTTTGTAAAAACACTGACAACATTCGATTAGAAGGGCTGCTTTGAGAAAGCCTCTTCTCTCTAAACAATACAGTGTGGCTTAGGTTTGCAGTTTTCATTGGAACAAACACCAAGATTTCTGGAACATGACTACATTCTCCCTACAACTTGATGTACGCAACAACGATGGCAGCGTATGCACACAGAAGCTTCTTACCTGAACACGGTGTGTGTTTAGGTAATGTTTTGCCAGAGACTTCCAGGGACAAAGCTGTTTCAGCAGAGCACAGGGCACTGGCAGGATACCTATACTTACATTTATTCAAGTCATGAATGAGACAGAAAGACAGAAGAAGATTGTTGCTTCCACAAAAGTGCAACTTCTGGGATGCTGTACCCGTAATGGTGGTGAGAGAAGCAGAAATCAAATGTGTGCACTGATCTAATTAATTAAGCGTTTTGTTTTTTTTTACATCTCTTTAGTTAATTGATAATAGAGATGTGTAAATCCATGGTGGGCATCAATCCTAACTCACTTGCTTAGCATCCAGTCTTGCTGCAGATTCAGGTCACACTTTGATGCACAGCTATGTGCTGCAGTGGTCTATTTGTAACTCTTACCATTAACTTGCAGCACAATGCCATGTTCTCAAGAGTTCACTGCATCAAAAACTCATTTAGGCTGAATGTGAACGGTCCAGTGGAGTCATGCCCGTGAAAGATGATATTTTAATTCCCTCGCTTTTGTTGAGCCCTCCTGTCTTAGTATCCTCTCCCACCAAATGGCCTTGACAGACAATGAAGCCTCTGCATGAATGAATGGGAGCTGTTTAATAGTTAATAGCTTTTGCTATTATTACTTGAAGCTGAAGCAATGGAGCCTGTATGCATCCAAGTTTTGCTAGATTGTGGGTTTTCTTGCAGATAAACCCTGCTTTTTGTAAAGAAGGAACCTTTAATTTTAAATAGAAAAGTCTGAAATAGCTAGAGATATGACTGAAAGAGATTTCAAAGTCAGGAAATAGAGTGGTAGATAATTAGCATTTTTTTTTAAAAAAAGCAAAAAATATGAGCAGATGATCTGCAGAGAGAACTGGAGTATAGATGTATTCATTGTGCTCTGTCAGAAGCAGCTGGTTTGCCACTTCATGTAGGAGTTGGGAGTCTCAGCCACCTGTAGAAGAGCTTGTACAGAAACGTAAACATTTTTCATTACAAGCATCATAATGAAGTCGATAAATGAGAATCCCTTTAGATACCTTTTAAGTGTGTCCTTCAGGTGAGCTATCCTTGCTTGGAATACTGAATGCGTACCACATCAAATAGGTTTCAGCCTGTTTCCTCAACACTGTCAAGAAAATTTATGCTTGACTGTAAAAGTGACCTTGTGGTGAAAAAATATGGCTTTTGATCAGTTGTGTTGCCTTTTCCAAGAACGTATCATGTAATGAAACCACTGTCCTTCCTCATTATGATATAAAACATTGTATGGATGCTGAAGACTAAATTACCCTCTGACACATCATTGACACTATTTTCTCTGCTTTGTGAAGATAAACAGAAAAAGGGGTTTAATTTAGTTTTTTATTCAGAGGACGAGCATTAGTTCATCTTCACATGAGTCTATTACGACAAATCAAAATAATACCAACCCCAGCTGTGATTGACGTCTTATTTAAAAGTCAACATCTGGATTGGATGTCATTGAGCAATGCAGTGGAGGAATGCTTCTCTCTTTCTCGATTCACAACAGATAAAGCTGATACTGCTTATGAGATTCATTTCTTCTTGTAGCAGAACACACACTAACAGGGTGCTTGCCACGTAGAAACCGGCCCCAGTCTCTATTATCTCAGCCTTGTTTGCATCCAGTGTCCATCACTGCCTCCCAACATTTGTTAATCAAATTCAGCACATGCTTCAGGATGACCAGCCTTCACCTAATGCCCTGCAAAGTGCTGCCTTTGACATGCACCGCAGCAGTAAATGCTTCAGTTCACAATGACGTTGTTTCTTTGACATCAAAATACAAAGACGTGAAAGAAACACAATTTAGGCTAATTGTAGCCCAAGTATTGCTTTAGCCTGATAAGTTACCTAAAACACATAAATGGATTGTTCTCTCTATTCAACAGCTTCAAAATCTGTTTTTTACTTAATAGAACACATGACACAGGACAAATAACCTCAAATGTAGAAATTTTTGAAGTGGACTATTGTTGGCAGCAGTGCGATTGCTGCACTGCTCACACTCTCGAAGGATACAGCGCACTTGCCATCCTGTCATGTGTACTGTGCTTTACTGTACTGCACTGGGCTTTGCATCTAGGCCATGTGGGCAATCTGCCTTCTGCTGCATGTGTCTGAAATTGAGCTCTGCACTGGAAAGAGTGCAGTATAATCAGGGCAGTGTTTTATTTAAAGGCTGTAACGTGGGCAGTGGCGATTCTCATGGGATTTGATGCTTCACAGCCCAGTTCTCATAGAGGTGGTCAGACCTCCTTCTAACTTTTAACACCTCAGCCCTTTTTCCTCCCTATAACTTTATATTGGGAGCAATGTAAGGCTGGACAGGCGCTTTCCTCAGAGTTTTTCCATTAAGTATAATGAGTGATGATAAAGTTATAGAGATTTACAAGACAGAGATTACGATCAAGTTCTGTTGGTCACATATGTTTATGTGTGTATAAATGGTGACTTTAGACATGTCATTAGAGCTGTAAACATGTGGGTGGACAAGGACATGTCAATTTTTTTAAAGCAGGACAAGAAGGTACATTAATAGCGTGAGCAATTTATTTTTCTGTCAACGTAATCCTTTTAGTAGGTGTCGTAGGTCAGACCACTGCACAAACAACAATAACATCAACAACTATTATAATGTGGGCATCAGCTCAAAAAGCTGGAAAGCCAAAAAACACCAAAAAGCTCAGATATTTAGCATATAATGATGAGAGGTTTCATGTAGTCAGGCATGACTGTTAATAAACAGGTATTAGTATTTGTGGATTTGTCACGATGCAAGCTTGAAGAGGAACCAAATACACAGGAGGGAAGCAAGAAGGTGCATTAAACTGAAACTTTATGGTGAAATAAACAAAAGGTACTGCTTTAACAGAACAACATAAACACAACAGTAAACTCAAAAACTGAGAAAAGTCAGGAACAAACACAGACTGACACAGGAAAGCCAGGATGGAAATTATATTAATAATGACGACAAAAGGGATTTTGCAAGGAGCTAAGAAAAACAGGGAGTATATAAACTGTAAAAAGATAATTATTTGATTCAAAGTGGGTTTGGCAGTCAGAAACAGGAAACTAAGGCAGCAGTAAGCAAATCTGGAATGATCAAAGGAAGTCAGAAGCCATAAAAAGGGATTTGTCTGTAGTGTGTTGTAAAATGAAGGGGTGTTAGATGCTCATGAAAAACAATGTTAATGTTAAGTTAACACAGTGTAACTTTCTGTATTTCTGGTTTGTAAGCTTCTCACTGGCTTGTTTTTCTGACTAAACATTCATTATATACATTTCTGGAGCACTAAGCACTAAGTTTTAATGTCACATGACTTTAAATACAATGCAAACATAGATTCAGAGTTTCCAGTCTTTTTTAAAAGAAAACCAATTAAAGTTAAATTAAAATAAAAAATGGTCAGGATCTTGGTTTCCAAGGCTTGTGGATGCATGGGCCTGTCCCTAAAAGAGTTACTATGGTGCAAACTGCTCAACAAGGTAAGGAGATGCAGAACTTTGGCCTTTTTGCTGCTTTTAAGTGTGCAGGGCTACAGACCAGTTCTACA
This sequence comes from Telmatherina bonti, assembly GCF_933228915.1. Lineage (NCBI taxonomy): Eukaryota > Metazoa > Chordata > Actinopteri > Atheriniformes > Telmatherinidae > Telmatherina > Telmatherina bonti. The sequence goes on along the minus strand of NC_136628.1, from coordinate 29,843,987 downwards.
GATCATGCTGACATCTGTCTGCTGATGAAGCTCAGCATTGGAACTGCACCATGGAGGAATGGGAACAAAAGATAATATGGTCTCATGCATTAAAATTTCTTTTGAATTATGCAGACAGCCATAAAACATGAGATGTTAACCTCCAGATGAGTTAGAATATGCAGCGTGATGCTTTGGCACTGCTCTGCCGGGAAACCTTGCATTCTAACTAGTATGTGTTTGCCATGCATTAAAAGACATTCTTGTTCATGACGCCAGGGGAAAAAAATAAATAAAAGAAGCTTATTAGTCAGATTAAAACTGGACTTTTAAAATGAATGCAGCTATGTTAGTAAAATTGCCCAAAAGCAAAACTCTGAAACGTGTGCATACGGATAATGTGGTCTGTGATCATATCTCTCCTACATGCATGTGCTCTACTAGAACTCATGTATATCTTTCTGTGAACTTATGTAAATTTAGCCAAATTCTCAATAACACTGTGTTCATAAACATTTTTTTGTTTGTTTCTTTTTGTCAGACCGCCCTGGAAATCGGGGTTTGAAAAGCATGTCATTAAGACTACATGTCAACTCCCAAAAAGCATTTACAGACTGTCACTTTGTTTTAATAAATCCTCATTTTTATTAACATAATGCCAAAACCAAAAAGCTTCGGCAGAACATCTGTGCAGGGAATTCTGCTATACTTACATGCACAATGATCTCCCACAAAGCTGGAAGTGGCAGAACGACTTCTCATGTGGCTCACAGCCTTGGAGTGTCTGACATATTTCAGTCAATAGCTTGACTTTCCTTCCATATGTATACAGAGACAAGGACAGTGATCCAGTCAAACTCTGTTTCTCAACTCAGCTGTGCATGTGATTTGACTGCTGTCAACCATGTGTACCACTTCATGGTAACAGTATTCCCTGATGTTTATGGCCTCTTTCAGCATGATTTAACAGCCCACCACACAGTAAAGGAATGCTTTGACAAACATGACACTGACTTGGCCTCCAGTCTGCATCCAGCCATGTGCCATGCCCTGGTGTGTCATTCCACTTTATACCTGATCTATTGGCAGGTCAGAGTTAGTTTGTTTTTCTGCTCCAGAGGGACCAACACTGCAGAATTTTAATGAAGTAGCTGATGAGTGTGTTAAGGTGCACAGTGGAAGTTCCAGATAGACCTTAATACAAAACAAAAGACTTTGAAGGGTTTATCTTATTATTAGGCCTTTGGATTCCACAATATTAGTTCAGATTTCTTCCCATAAGCCACATCAGAACACACTAATTCCTGCTTATTGATGCTGTAATCAACAATACATATACAGGAAGAATTATGTCCAACATAGATAATTGATTGTGGATTGGAAAATAGCTTTTCTGTAATCGCATAATGTCATTATTTATCAGATTCAGCTTAACTTTGTTCCACTTCAACATCAGTGACACACTTTAATCATCCAACTTCTCTGTAGTTGTTTAATTTGGAAGTCTACAGTGTCCTGATGTTAACAGTTCAAATGAATCTTTTGGTCTTTGGTCCAGATCACATCATGTTTGTTTCTTCCAAAAAAAGATTTTTGTACTGATTGGTCTGTTCCCACTGTGTGACGGTCCATCCCAATGAATCAGACAACAGAGAAGCATCTCTGGAAAACATTCAGAATTCAGGTTTTTTGTTTGCTGTTTGTTCACACAAACGAGTTGGGCACAAACAAATTCATGTGTTGAGTCTGTAGTAGAAATAAAAAAGGACAAATAGTCAGTTAACAATAAAATTTACACCTATTCTAAGTCATATGTCAGATGCTTTTATCCAAAGCAATAGACATGAGAAAGGATCAGTTAATCAAACAAAACAAACATGTCCTGTGGGTGGGAAGAAGCTGGAGTACCCGGTAATCACCCACGCTGACATGGGGAGAACATGCAAACTCCACACAGAAAGGCTGCTGTTCAAATCTCTTCTGAGCCGAGGCTCAAACCACTGACCTTCTTGCTGTGAGGCAACAGTGCTCTCCACTACACCACCATGCAGCCCAAATTACATCAATCAATGGTAAAATGAAGTTATATGAATATTATATGTAGAGTTGAATGTCTCTGACTATGTTTTCTGCTCTTAACATCTGACTTTTTTGATGTACTGTAGAGTTTTAAGTGGTATTTTTCATTTCAACTCCATATTTTAGTAAAGCAACAAAGTCAACGACGGTTTCTTAAAACAGTCCTTTGCCTGTGTGGTTACATCAGCTAGAAGTTAATAATGGTGACGTTGTTTGAGGGGTCGAAGGTAACAAGTACCATGAAATTCCCACAGATTCTTCAAACTGATTCATATTTTACACTGTAGAGGAAAAGGTATGTAAATCTCTTTGAGTCTTGTGTGTCAAAACATTTTGTGTGTCAAAACATGTTGCTAAGATTGTCTATAAAAGAAAGCTTAAATCTTTCATGCATGTTGTTCCATTTCTTTCTTTCCATTTACCTCTTCGCTGGCTTTACATTTCTGCCATTAGGCATGTTTTATGTGCTGTAGGCTTAAGATGTAAAAACTAATGAAAACAAAGCTAGCAAGAAAAAATAAACACAAAAATCATTCTTATCAACCTAACTGGACACAAACAGAGAGTTTAGACACATCACAAAAAAGCAGCGCGGTGTCCTCACTTTCTTTAACTTTCGTTTTCTTTCTATTTTACAAAAGTCTTACAGGAACCTTTTCCTCCAAGTTTTTCTGCACCAGCTTTTGAGTTGCTCTTTCTCAGTATCGCATCCTCAGAAAGCTAAGGCAGCAGGAAATGTTCTGTCCTACATTAAGTCCCACCTTCCCTTGAGAGTGCGCTGTTTGTATGGTTACTTCCTTTGGATGTTTGGGCAGCTCTGTGCAGAATGATGTACAGTATGTGCAGAGTTTGACACCAGTGAGCTGGTTTTTTACACTCATAAACTGAAGGGGGAGCACCACTCTGAACACTTTTTACATGAGCAGGATTTGTGACACTAAAAAAACCAGTTTGGGAGTCAGCGGTGATCCAGTGCAGAACGTGCAGAAGTGAAATGTGTCTGCACGCCGAGAGCAATATTTGCATATCCATATGTTCTGCTTTTTCTAAGGATTTAGAACTCATCTGCTGAACATCCAGGAAAGAAAACTATCCCACATATCCATATTTAAAAGGTCTTAGACAATCTCTAGAGATAAAGTTTAAAATAGAAAGTAATTCTGAAAGTTTTAAACACAGAACTGCACACGTCTTACTGACTACAGGCAGAAATGAGCTCATGTATGAAATGTACAAAGGTACATTGTCACTCTGACCTTTGCCTGTCAGAAGTGCTAACACAGAGAGCAGGAAGCTCGCCTGTTCAGCCCATTTTGTCAACATTATCCACCAAGTTCATAATGAATAGACTTCAGTGACTTTCAATTGTAAAGCTTTCTTTTATGAGTTTTGTATATGTTAAATCCATTTATCCTCTGTAAAACATTTACAAAAAACTGTCATTTGGCGTGACAAGACAAATCTCTATTGGTTATTCTGGACCGTATGTGTTACTGGTTGACCATTATATTTTTGCACAGTGGTTTGATGCAGCGATAACATTTTATTCCATTAAAGCAGGGCAGCAACTTACCTGCTCAGCATGGTAAAAAATTCTGTTTTTCTAAGAGGAGGCCTGTGGCTTTATAAGAAGCTGCTATAATCACTTCAGAGTTCCACTGGAAAGGACTGTTTTTATTGTGTATTTTTCTAACGTTATTAAAATGTACTCAGCTGCCAACCCGATCCAGAACAATACATTCCTCAGCTTCTATGCAGACTCTCAAGTCTGCTTTTCTAAACTTTGGTTGTACCAGCTGCAAACTGTAGGTAATTCACTAACTTTGGGGGGAAAAAAACTACTTTGGACACTCACAACTTAAAAGAAAATGCCCCACTGAGCTGCCTTGTGATATGTGATATTATACTGATGCACCACATATCCCTGCATAATTTTGTATCACAGTTTAAAAAAAGAAGCTGATTAGGGGTCAGCTGCTTACTTTTTGTTTCCGACAGGTCCTAACTTGGTGTATGTTGGATCTATTGCAGTGTGTTTTCTCTTATGAGCTAATCACACACACTGTATTAAAACATTAACTAAGGATGTTATAAACTCTGTATTATGCTTTGTTACCACCAGTGATGAAGGAGCAGAACAATCAGATTAAAAGAGAATATTAAGGACATAAAACCTTAAAACAGGCTTGAAGACAAGCAGTCCAGTTCATTGTGTTTATTGTGTTCATGACTTTGAAGTAATAAAACTTGTGACTCCCAATTTGGAGCATGCAGTCAGAGCGAATGTTTGGACAAATAAGTGGAGGGTGTCGCCAGACTTGACGGAAACCCACTGCGCTTGCAGATGTGTGTGCGTGTGTGACGGAGAGTGAGATAGATGGAGAAACAGGAGGTGAGCTCTAAAGCTGCGATAACTCCACCCCGTCCCTTCTCTGAGCCCAGTTGGAGTTTAGAAAGCTCCAGCTCAGTTCACAGCTTGTTAAGCTGGACTGTCTGCTCATTGTGAGCCACCCACAGACAAGATGCAGCCTCACTGCTTTCCTAGTTTGTGCCTATTGTTGTGTGTGTGTGCGTGTGTGTTTGCTTGTATTTCTTGTATTCCAATCTCTCACATCTATGTTGATGAGTGTGCCTTGTCTCTTGTTCTCATATTCCGTATGTCGCGGGCGTGTGTGTATATACATATATGTATAAATATATATATACATATATATATGTATAAATATATATATATACATATATATATATATATATATATATATATATATATATATATATATATATATATATATATATATATATATATATATATATATATATTTATATATATATATATATATATATATATATATATATATATATATATATATATATATATATATATATATATATATGGCCGGGCTCTCCCTAAGAGATAGGGTGAGGAGCTCGGTCATCTGGGAGGGGATCAGAGTAGAGCCGTTGCTCTTCCGCATCGAGAGGAACCAGTCGAGAGGCGGTTAGGGTGTCTGGTCAGGATGCCTCCTGGACGCCTCCCTGGTGAGGTGTTCCAGGCACGTCCCTCTGGGAGGAGACCTTGGGGAAGACCCAGGACACGCTGGAGGGATTATTTCTCTCGGCTGGCCTGGGAACACCTTGGGATCCCCCCAACAGAGTTGTAAAATGTGGCTGGGGAGAGGGAAGTCTGGACTTCCCTGCTTAGACTGCTGCCCCCGCAACCCGACCCCGGATAAGTGGCAGAAGATGGATGGATGGAGATATATATATTTAGCATCTGTGCAGCCCTCATCTAGCAGGCATTTTCTTGAGGTATTACTGTTGCAAAAATCTTAAATGTTATGACACATGTGCCATTTAATGTCTGATAACAGTAAAATAAACAGTGACTCTCCCAGGGTGACTCCCCCAGGCAACAGTGAGTGAGAAAGTCATGTTGAGCAAGTCAATGTTTGTTTGAACAGTGTTCTTAGCCATTGTAAGGGAATGTCATGGGACAAGCTCAACCCTCTGAATACAAACATTAGCATGATCTTGGCTTACCTTAAGAGGGAAAATGACAGAAACAGAGAGGAAATGAAAAAGAAATGAAGTGTCAAGCAGATTGTATGGAATAACATCAGTCCCTCAGGCCTAACCACAGAGACTATAAAAAGAATGAAACATCCCAGAGGACCAGCATTCCCTGAGGTATCAACATCCGCTGACTTAATCTCTGACCTCCATCACAGTCACTCCTCCTCCCTCCCTTAATTTTCCTCCATTCCATCTTACACCTGCGGCCACAGAAACACTCAAATGTCAGCTGGAGAGCTCTGCTGAGTCCACAGAGACTCGCACAGAAGTTCTTTCCAATGATATCATGACATGACAAATCATCAAGGTTAATTATCTATCTGAGCCTGACGGCGTGGCAGCTCATTACGGCACTACAAGGCTGCATAATCTTCCCCGTCCTCTCTTCTCTGTTAAAATTCAGCCATTGTTGCCGAGCCTCTGACAAGGGGAAACATCCCTGAGAGGATGAGTTGAGCATGTGCAGACTGGCAAAGTCAAGAAGTAGCGCAGGCAGAAACGCATATTCATGACAGAGCATTTACAAAGGTGCTCAGGCGATCACATTGAAGCATTGTGTCTGTGTATATGGTGTTCTCCAAGACCTTTTTCTTTAGTAATTACCATTCATTTTCAGGGTCTTTTCTGATGTAGAAGAGCCCAATATGGTTCTCATGCTAAACTGGACTGTTGGCTCAGTGGTAATGCCATCGCAGTTGGTGCAGCAGAGTGGTTTGGGTGAACCACAGGGGAGCTGGGGGAACTATAGCTCCCCTTGATGAAACACAAGTTTTATAATACTCACAATAACATTTATGTTGATTGCTCACAATTCACCGTGGCCTAATATATGACAATAGATGCTATAAATATTGTGACCACTGAAGAATGACGGTGCTGCAAGTTAAACTTCTCCAAGGTGTTAAAATACGAAGTCAAGGAAGCAAATGCGCAAAGGACAGCTGAAACTTGGCCTCTGTGTTCGCTTTTTTGCTAAGATAAGACCTTGCTCATTATATTGTGTACGCCGAACATTGCTGTGTGATACACGGAAATGCTTTACCCATGTCATCAAGTGGTTGCTGCAAGAAGAAACATTTTAACCTGTTATGTATTATTGTTGCATGAGTTGTTCATCATTATACATCGTCATGCTTGTGTTCTGTGCAGTAGACTACAGTATAACATAAAAAGCAACTCCCCCAAAGTCCATGGTACATAGTATGGCTCGGACACTGGTTTGGGCAGTCGCAGTTGGGGCATCTTCCAGTGACCTGGGTATGGACAGGTGCATTTACATTAATAAGGTTGGTATCCAGTCAAAGACATGTGGATAAAAGGTGAGCTGCTACATTCGAGGACTTGGCTGGCTCCACCCAAGCTGCCATCCATACAAAGACAGAAGTGGCTTTTCTTAAAAAAAAATTAATGACAAACATTTTCACAGAATTACAATGGAAATTGTGAAGACTTTTTTTTTTCTTTTTTTTTTACAGCAATGCATTTCATTTCAACATTTCAAGATTTAAAATTAATTAAAAAACGTATTCGTTCTCATTCTCTCAGCAAACTTCGGACTTTAATAGAAACATATTGTGTAATGCACTGTTTCTGAAATGGGGGTACGCGTACCCCTGGGGGTACTTCAAGGTATTCCAACATTCCAATGTGAATTGAACCCCACTGTCGCCTTGACAACGCAAACAATGGAGTCCAGGTTGAAGCGTATAGTAGAGATGTGCAAAACACAATTAAAGTTTAAAAGGCCAAACACAAATGATAAATGTTGTATTTCATATTTTTTCTGAACTAAAAATACTTTGCACTGTTAGGGGGAACTTGACTGAAAAAATATTTGACAAGGGGTACTGTGTTGCAAAAAGGTTGAGAACCGCTGATGTAATGTACACAAAGCCTTTATAGTAGTTGAAGAGTTTTCACTGTGAATACAGTAAAAATCTGTGAAAATCTGCTCACTCACATAACAGGATTTTTATGAGAAAATTCTGAATTGTAGATTAATAGTGTGAAACTTATGCAATTAATTGAAATAACCATTGCTTTTATATATGTGTGTGTGATTATTATAAGAAAAACTACATTTAATCTATTTGTAAAGTTGTCATATTCATCATGTTGAACCGATTCATTCCACAGGATTCATACAATTTGTTTAAAAACAAAAAGATATTAGGAGCTGAGCTGCAGATGAAACAATTTCCCCAGAAGAAATGGTAAGAATAAGCTTTACAGGAAAGAAAAACATCATTTATCTATGTCGGACCAACAGACAACAGAAAAACGTTCGCCTTAGCTTTTTATTCATTAAATTCTTTTTAAATGAACTGTTGCCTTCTGTGAAGTTTCATCTCTGTCAGATTTTAGCAGTATTCAACAAGATTTTTAAGGGGTATAGTAATGTGTTGTTTCCTGTTTTATGAAGAAATATTATCCTTCTATAAGCACTTTCAAGGCAGATCACATTTCTTTGGACTTTGTTAGTCTTTTGCTCACATTGTCAGAGTAAAGTTAAATGATTCTAAGTTCATGCTGGAAAGTTTTTCTTTCTTTCTGCTTTTCACATGAAAAACCTCCCAGTTCAGGTGAAACTTTCTCTTGAGTCCACATATCACTAAGAATGAGCCTCTGCATGGTAGATCAGTCACAGCTTTGCACAGTGCAGCTATTTTCATCTAAACTATGTGGCTGGTATACCAGCAGTTTTTGACAGCATCTCGGACCCACCTGCCTCCGAGTCTCACTCCTCCTCTTCCTGTTATTCTTTCCTTTACTGTAAAACTCACAAGCCATGACTGGAAGTGAACAAACATGACCGGTTTGGGTAAAAGGCACTGCTGCTGCTGCAGATGAAAAGACATCTGCTGTATTGTGTATTCTATGGACTTTAATGGCGTGGGGACTTTGTGAGCAGTTTGGTTTCTCCAGTTTCTTTGCTCTAACACTGGTTTTAAATTGTGTAATGTTTTGAAGAAGAAAAAGAAGGAGAAAGCATAAAAAAAACTAACTTTGGATCTGATATATTAAACTAACATGGTCTGACTGAGAGCTTAAACACACGAAGTAAAGCAAAAGCATAGTTGGCATTAAATCAAAACCATAACAAAGCCTCAAACCACCAAACCGTAACACACATTTTAGAAGCTTTCCAACAGGTTTGTGAGCAAAATGCTAATTTCTTTATCCAAGGTAGAGGGCCACAGCTCAACCACAAAGCTGAGGAGAGAAGTTTTCAGTAGTGCTTGTTTATGTTTCTGCCTGTCAGTGGGGCAGTGTAAAAACTACCAAGGTGGACTTAATGAAACGTCAGCCCTTTCCACACTGCCAGTTCAAGGTTGGACTGATATGTCTTTGTTGCACACATCCATACATTTTTATGGGGAAGAGGTGAATGGGTTAAATAAATCCTGCCTCACATGTTGTACTATAACTCGCGTTTAACTACCACACTTAACTAACTTTTTGTTTGATGTTTTCACGTGCAACAATTAAATGGTCCCCCTGGGGAACCCTGCACATCCACAAGTGATGGTTTGAGGGTATCATATTGCAGTTGGAACTGACACAACAGGCTCTTGACAAAGCACCAGTCTGTGCTGAGTTCGGAGTTAGGAGGAAATTGTACTTCATGGCGTTCTCTAGTTTGCAAGTACAAGTTAACTATAGTGATCAAACATGGATAAAGTGTTCATGAGAATTGTAGTGAAGTATAATGAAGCCTTGAAATACCAACATAAAAGTGATGCACTCCTTGAGGAAATAAACAAAATACTCAGCTACTCAAATTAAACTCCAGCTCATGCATGTTAAATGTTGTTCTGTGTCTGAACAGTGAAAACACAAAACACAATTTGCTATTATTTCAGTCGTGTTGAAAAATCTCATATCTTGATTTTTGGGGATTTGTTGTTAGTTTGCTTTTAGATATGCTGTCTTTGACTCCACACCTGTGTTCAGTTTGCTGATTTGATCACACCTGTCTTCAGGTTGTTACGTTACATTCACTCTTACCCTTAAACTCCAGTTTTCAACACTGTTCATTGCCAGATGATCTCCTATGTGTTCTGTTCTTCACACAGACAGGTTAGTCGTGTTTTTTTTTTCTTAGCTTGCTCATCAAAACCTAATTTCAATGCTAGCCGGTATACTATGTCCTTGGTTATGATGCATTTTGTTTGCTTTTCTCTACAGACTCTGCACAGTCACACATTTGACAAGACTTTCTGCACTGAGTGATCACCTAATAAAACAGCAACTTGTATAAAAAGTATGAAAAGTATCAAGATAACTGCAGAAAATTCTGTTACAATTAACAGAGAGAAATACTGTTAGAGAATTAGAGAATCACTGAGTTAAAATCTGCCTGAAAATTTTCATCAGTAGCCTATCCCACATATTATTAGTATATCAGCTGCTTTTCTTGGTAGTCAGGGCATGGCATAAAATCTCTTTCTGCATCACCAACTGAAAGCATCGTTTCAATGCGACGCAACCAATGGTTTTGCTGTTCAAAGGTAAACTGCAAAGCGTCTTTTCTGGGATATTCATTGTTTTTCTGGCTCAGAGATGTTTGGACATTTAAAACAGGCTTTTTACTTTAGCTAAAATATTACATTGCTAGTACATCATCACTAAGTTCTAGTCATAAGGGCTAATTTTTAGGTGCCACTGAAACCCAGTAGCCCTAAAATACTGAACAAATTAAATACTAAAAATGTAAGTCGTCCTGTTCGCCAATTCAAACGCTAACATATGATCAATGTTTTTAAAAAATAGGATTAAATTCATTGGTCCTGTAAGACCTGGGTCCAAGTCCCTGTAGTGGCAGGCAGGTAAGTCCTCTGGTCCCCTGAGAAAGGCCCTTAAAGCCCACTGCTCCCAAAACAACTAAAGAATTAAGAAAGAAGTTCTTAATTATCAGCTGCAAGCACCTGTGTTCAACATTTATTTGATGTAATCTTTAGGTAATGAGTTATTTTGCTCATGACAGTGGGATCATTTATTTTCAAGAAAAGGAAGTAAATTTTCTCGAGATAATAATATGATTAAGGTGAGCTCAAAATGTTTCACTGTGTTACACCAGATTTCACTGACAAGCAGACCCAGTGGGAGGGGGTACAGTGCATGTGTGAGATACATCACTTTTCCAGCTTTTGTCAGACTTGACAGAAGTAAAATATTGATCAGTGGATGTTCCTCAAGTCAGCTTGTGTTCATTGCTGGCTTGACTCTACAGAGGAATCCCAGTACAGAGCTATTCTTACTGCTCCTTTGACTCACCAGTTGAAGGACAGTCCCTTTCCCATTTCCCCAGTCTCCCTACTGAACACTGGCAGGACTGCAGAGCTCCTTCATTGCCAGACTACTGCATTCAAAGCATGAAGGAGCTGCAGGTCCATGATTCCTGCAGCAGTTAGACTGGAAACCAGCACTGTTCCCAGTAGACCAAAAACACACCCAATAGAATCTAATGCAATTTATTACTGCACATACTTGTCTTATATATTAATAAGTAGTTTTCTGAGGGGAACTATGAGGACTTCCCATCTTGTATGTGTGTGTTTTTTCCTGGCGTCCTCCCACAGTCCAACGACATGCATGTTAGGCCGATTTAAATCTCTGAATTATTCTTTCTATGAGGATGAGTCTGACTGAATCTTTGGCTCTGTGTTGGTTCTATACAGTTCTGTGATGGACTAAGAACAGCCCCAGCCCCCTCGCAACCTTGCATTCAAATAATCTGTTATTTTAAGAAAAATACGTTTGTTTCCCTGACAAACGATCCTGTTATTACAAGAAAACAGTGTTTAAATATAAAACATGCGAGCAAGCAGCTGTTGCTTTGTGCAACATTTGGTTAGACTTTTAGAGAGAGGTGCATGATGGGCTGCAACAACATTTGGTCTTAAAATATCCACTTTGATGCTGATGATGATAAGCAGCCAAATATGTTATTGCAGTTTTTTAGTCCCCTTCTCTGAACTGTTTTTCCACATTTGGCTGCTTTGATGTGCAAAAAGGATAAATTAAACTTCAGTTTACTGAAAGACAAATTTCTTTTGGACCAAGACGGCACAAGAAAACTCCTGATTACTGTCATGACAAACACACACATGACATTTAACGGACAAGTCTCAAACTCATTATGAGCACAAAAGAATAATTAATACAAAACAATGAGGTAGAAGATGAGCTAGATAATATATGTTGACGTATACACAAACATCAGTCTGTTTCCTGTAGAACTTAAACAGGTTTTTATAGTAGTAAAAATGTTAAAGTTAGTTTTTCTCATGTTGACAATTCTTCAGTAAGGATATGGCAGTCCTCTTATGTTTGGAGACACTTTCTTAAACAAAATAAAAGAGGATGAGCTCTCTGTGAGATGTACAATTTTAATCAGTTTAAACTTTCTTGAGAAGAAGCATCTTAATATACAATCTCAGGAAGTTCTTCATTGGCTTTTTACTGATATCACATATACTGGTTTTATCCAACTCTTACTTTGATACCAGCCGATACAGATATTTTTTGCAGTGATTTGAGCCAAACAAACAAAAATATCTGGAAAAATATACACAACATCTGTTATATTTACTCATTTTCAATTGTAGCTGAAGAGTTGGAAATATGTGCCTACTGTGTAAATGTGTGTCATTAAAAAATTTAAAACCAATGCTGATCATTTCTGAAATGCATTTTAATGCCTGTATCAGCCAATAACAATGATCGGCTGATAATATTGGACATCTCTAGTAAAATCCAAAATCAGTCAATTCACTGTTGTCTAGTGATGACTCAGACAGCTTTTCTATTTATTTTTTAATAAGAATCTATAGAGCCACTACAAACATGTTCTATCAGTAGAGCAGATCACATGAAAGGCTCAAGAGGTCTGAGAACTGTACAAAGTTGCATGTTTTCTGTGTTTTTGTTTGTTTGTTTATTATAATAGCATGCAAAATTATTTCTGATAGAATTATGTAATGACGATGATAATGAAAATAATATGGATCCTTAGAATGAATAAATAAATAAATATGGAGTGAAATGAATAAATAAATAAATGCATGACTATATACCAAGTTTTTTTCTGTTGCAAATATGCTGCATTTTACAATCTATAACTGCTCCAGTAAAGCTAAATACAGGGTTGAGTGATGGTAACTCTGGTTTCTTAAACATTTGACTGATGACGAACACTTCAAGCGTGTTACATTTCCTGCAGGTTGAGGGTTAAAATGACAAGAGTAACCTGTTCTGAGTGTTACAGACAGTAATCAGATGAAAGGCAGCTCATTCATTAAATCTGATCTTGGCATGAACTAAACCTGTCCAACGGTGACGCTACTCTTCAGGCCTCGCCCCGGCTAGCTTAAATACAATCATGCGTTTACTCTAAAAGAGGAAGTGTTACTATTTGCTATGTCAGTCTCAAAAGCCTTTATCTCCATCAAATTTAAACAAAAGGACACATTTGTACTGCTACTGAGGAGGGATGTTTCGTGCTTTGCCACAAGAGCTTCTGTCATTAAGCTGCTATTGCTTTGCTTTGCTGCATGGCAGACTGATGAAAAGATGATAAACAGAAGAGGTGCTGACTGAAAGACGTCAGCTGTCCCTCATTAAAAACAATGAAAGCCAGGTCACTACTGGACACAGCCACCTTAATAGGTTTAGGTTTATAAACAACCCCACACTATGAGACTAAATCTCCCATGGGATGTTGGATCAGCGATGCCTCCCTGGTACACCATGTCAGCTTTGAGAGGAGGAGGACAAATAAGAAATGCTTCTTTGTTATGAGCCCTGAAGAGTGCACGCTAGTAAGAAGATGAGTCAAGATGTCAGAGATTTGACTTGGAAGCAAATGTATTATTTGCATATTGAAAAGGCTAAACAGTAGTCTTTCTGGATTTCAGTAAAGTACGTCATGGAGATTTTTTGGGGTATTTAGGCCAAAGCAGGGTCCTTTAAATACCCATTGCTTTCATTTTATATTCTGGGGATATAAAATCATTTATCTGTAGTAAAATTACTGTAAAGAAAATACCTCTTTCTGATAGTTTTCAGTTATTACAGCGGGTCAGACAGTGGTAAAGTGTAGCACTAACAACTCACTACCTGTTTAGGAAACACACAGTGTACATTAAAGATGGATGTGTTCAGATGATATGAAACATGAAGATTTGCACAATCCTTTGATCAGTGAGTTGGTGATTATTCTAAAAGCTATTTCATAATAGAGTAGATAAGAGACCAAAACCAACATGAAGACAGTCAGGTGAAGCCTAGAGTCAGTCTACTGACGTTCCAGTTAGCAGACAACTCCTCTTCCTCCTGAGTTATCGCTGTCCCAAAAATCTGTCAAATAAACTCATTAAACTATGGCGGAAAATGGTTAATTAAATCTCTGTCAAGACACAAACATAATCAGAAATATGGTTTGAATGTTATCCATATATATGTATTGATTAGGAATGATTTTTATGATATTTTGCATGAAGACACTTGAGTATCTGTTTTTAAGTGAACCTTTGACAATTGTTGTTATGCTACTACAGTTAAGCAAATATTTAAGCCCAGCTAAGCAGGCACATAAACACAATTATTAACATAATTATCTGCGCAGAAATTGTTTCTTCTGTTTTGCTAAAGAGTAAGTTAATGCTTTCCCATTAAGTGGACAATAATATATATCTATATCTATATATCTATATAGATATATATATCTATATATATATATATATATATATATATATCTATATATATACATAGGTTAAATGAGTTATATATATATATATATATATATATATATATATATAGGTTAAATGAGTTATATACATATATATATATATATATATATAGATAGATAGATAGATAGATATAGATATATCTATATAGATATATATATATATATATATATATAGATATATATGTATATAACTCATTTAACCTTGTAAAGCTCAACTGCCCATAAATTGTAAGGGTGGGGTGGAGTCTAATTTATTTTGTATCTAAAGTCTTTATTGAGAGCTTTAACAAAGTATAGAAAATAATACAAATATTTTTGGAGAAAATATTCTTTATTTTCATGTGATATATCAACATTTTTGTACTGCTTTGATATTAAAAATACCAATGGTATAGAAGGCAAGTAGATTGTGTACAGAGTGGTTTTAGAGACAAGTATTTACCATAAAATGATTATGAAGGTCTCATAAACCATATGTAAGAACATATGTTATATACGGCATTAAGTACAGGGTAAAATACTGATTCTGTATCAGATGTCAGTAAAAAGTCTACAGCCTCAAGTAGATTCCTTCATGAGGACTTTACATAATTGCACTCTGCATCACTTTCTCCTGTCCTCCCTCCATCACACCTTCCATTACGCAGGGTCCATTATTGGTAATTAGAGCTGTTTGACAGGAAGAGACAACCTCTGTTGTAGTCGCACTCTGTGTGTTATGATGGGAAGAAGCACATTCATTGGTAATTTACATCAAAGGCCTTTGGGGGAAATAAAAGACCTGGCACTTGTTTTCTGTTATGATCAATGTGGAGTAATGATTGGAAGAGGCAGAGGACCAACACCACAGCAGAACAGCTCTCATTATAGAGAGTTTAACTGTTAATTATTTCACCTCTTTCTTTGTAGCATTTTATAACCAAAAAGTAGAGTAAATTCTCTCCTCAAAACTATCTGACAGCTGTCAAGCTATGCATGCCGACTTATAAATGTGCTGTCGGCTGCTCTAGTTGGACAGCTACTATGTCAAGTCAAACAAGCAGTTAATCATGCTTCATCCCTAAATTAACCAATGTGGATGACATGTCAAACCAGCAAACTTTGGGTCTAGCCAAAAAGCTTAACATGATATTAGGAGCTTTCTGAGTCCGATCTCTCTGGTAAAGTTCATTCCATCATCCTGCATGTGCAAAATCTCTTCCCTGTTTAGCTCCACCAGGCTCACTTCTAAGCTGTATTTTTTAATGATGTAAGATTGTCTTGGTTTTGATCAAACATGCTCAGATTTATCCGTGTGCATAAAACACTTTAATAATTTGATAAAATAACTGTTTTTAATAACATGATTTCTGAAAAGTCCAGAGAAAAGAATAATTTCATGCAGCCTTTCAGCCCTTCATGGATATGATTAAGCTCTATCTTTTCCCTCTCAATAGCTGAAAAAAAAGTCCATTTATTCTTGCTTCTTGACCTTAAACACATTGAGAAAGTATGCAGTCTTTTAAGGGCAATTATGTAGTGATTTCACAAAGCACATTGAGCTTTGAAGACCGTATGATTCTGGAATATGATACAGGACACAAATACAAGAATTATGACACTGCTATATAGATATTGGTTCCATTGCTTTGATGTCAAAGCATTGCAGTATCCTTTTTTTTAAATTATCCTCATTCACATGACACTATGTTGGATATACACGTCAGACTGTTAAAAAAAATCAAGGTTGTCGCACAACCAGATAATGCAGTTGGGAATCCTCTGGCATGTATACACTCAACTACATTAAAATAGTCTTTGCTCCACAGTTTGAGAATACAAGAAGGAGTGGGTATCAACAAATAATAACAACAAGGGATGCTGTGAATCGTATAGTAAAAACAGCAAAGCATAACTGTATATTAATATAACCAAATTTTTAAAAAAAGAAAAAAAAGATTCAAGTGTTACAGTAATTTTAATTTTTAGAAATGTTTTCATTCACACTTCATTAATAGACATTAATATCTGACGTGAACCTGGATGGATCAAACAGCGTCAACTTCAGTCTGATCATGCAGCAGAGATGATCGCCTCCTGGTCTGACTGCAGCATGCAGTTGCATGAGGTCCGAGTTACGTGTGTTCTTTAGGATATGGGGTGGGGGTGGGGTTGAAGAAAGGGGGCTTTGCAGCTGCTGCTAATGGAGAAGAGAAAACTACACATCTTTTTATTGTTACACATGTTGATGCTCTTTTGGTCTTTAAAAAGACTCACTAAAGGGTCTGTAACATCTCTAGACATAGCACCAATGCAGCTAAGTTAGTAGCGGAAGTAATGTGTGCATCAGTGTAATTGGCATACCAGGAAATTGTGGTTTGACAAAGGTTCCGCAATTACATAGTTTTTTTTTTTTTTACACGTTAATGTTTCTGTAATTAATTAACTGTAATTAATGCATTGAATTCCCAACCCTACTCGAAACATCAGCAAAAAGTGGTTTGTGATTACCACAAAACAAACAAACAAAAACTGCATAGTTAACTATTAGAGCACATTATGGCGAAGAGCTGATCTGTCAAAATGCAGTTTAAATGCTTTTGCATTTCAGTGTTTCAGTTTTGTGTGGTCTGTTTGGAGCAGCGCTGGTGGTGGAGTCTGACAGATGCAGGAAGGAAGGATCTGAGATAACACTCCTTTTTGCACTCTTGGGGTGCAGCAGCCTGTCACTGACAGGGTTTTCCACTGCTGTCACAGTCTCAGATGTGGGGTGAGAGACATTTTCCAGGATGGCTTAGCAAGTCCTGGGTTGAGGGAACCGAGGCAGTCTTTTGGGAGCTGAGTGGGATTTACTGTCTTACCCAATGACACTTTCATATGCAGGCCTTCCAACTGGTAGACAACCACGTAAAAGCTGAGACACAGCTACCCCACAAAGATGTGCAACGCAGACCTGTAGTGAACTTCCGATCAAACACACATCAGTGACTTGAGTAATTGCTTCATTGCCCTGTTTGATTCCATTATAGATGGACTGGTGAGATGAGCCCCTTCACCACATGGTGACTCAGCCTGTCTAAAATGACTGAGCAGCAAACACTGCACTGTGACTGCCTGGATATGGTGGAGGTGATGATGATGATATGTGTGCGCCTTTTCCAGATTGACATGTTGGCTTTGGGGAGAAAATGAGAAATGAACAGTGACAAGTGTAAAAAAAAAAAAAAAAAAAAGGAGGGGAGGGGAGGGGGGCTGTCAGATGTTGTGCAGTTTAATCACATCACCCATAAATATCATCATTAATCATAGTCACGAGAGAATTTGAGATTGATTCAAAAGGCCAAAATGAACCATGTTGGGGTATCTTATGGTTATGTTATTTTATCAGTATTGTAGGTTTTTATTGTGTTTAGTGTGTCTGTTTATGCAGTGACAATAACATTGATTCATTGATTTGATTGATACTGGAAGGAGCAAAGATGCTGGCATATTAATGAGTTTGGTGTTCTGTAAAAATCACTGGCTTCTCTCCAAAGACTAAAATACATTGATATGAAAACAGCATGTTTGACATGTTGGTTTCAGCAAATCTGCTGAAAAGCCAGCATCATATGCAACAGCATGCACTCTTTGGAGCAGGGATTCAGTGTCCTGGAGGTTTTAGAAGTTCCCCTGCTGCACATGCTTTACACTGTCTTATACAGAGCTCGATGTCAAGCTAATGATCACTCATGACTGCAGTTCATTGGTTTTGGTTATGGCTGCATGTTCTCTATGCATAAAAGCAACTCTGAATATATTTACAAACTGCTGAAAGTTTGAATGCTGATTCAAAGTGGAGCCAGAGATGAGTTTTGTTTCTAAAAATTTCAACACAGTTCACTCTCAGAGAATTTATTTGAAAATAGTGTCCTTAAAGTAAAGCTTTATGAATCTTTGATCATGCACATTTATAAGGAGACCTGATGTGTGAAGAATCATTTCATATCTGGCAGAAAAAGCTACATGAAGCTTTTCGTTGCTCAGTTGAATGCAGTACATTGTCAGACTTTTTATTTTTCCAAATGGTCAAAATAATTCCATCTTCAGCTTCAACATCCCGGCTTCTGTCCAATAATCTTTTTTACTTTTATTTCTGAGGCAATTGGCCTTTAACTTGAGTTCTTGGAAATTAATTGGAAATTGTCTCGCTCAGCATTTCCGGGTTCAGACTCCAGTGAGTCCGGTTGATTCCTCCAATTGTCATCCACAGCTTCTATGACGTCACAACTCACTGGAGTCTGACCAGAAATGTCCACATGGCTGTGTGTTAACAGAAAAGTAACACTTGTTTCAAATGGTAGGAAAAGCTTCCACCGGTCAATATTATCAAAGGTTCAAAGCTTCACATTTAGACACAACACCACTCGAACTGGCTCTTCTTTATTTTTTCACTGCAGAAAAGATTTGTTCAACATTTACAGGTGAGTTTACTCACTGCACAGTTTCATGTAAAGCACTGCAGAAAGACGTAGGACACAAGACTGGTATCCATATAAGTCTGCTTGTGAAAAATGATCATTGCACTGCATAGATTTATAACTATTGTCATGATTTAAGGGTTTTTGGTTTGGTTAAAGAGAACACAGTTTGTTGTCTTGGTTATCGTTTTTGCTTTTTGTATTCCCATGTGTTTTACATTTTATTTATTTCCTGTTTCTTACAGATCTGGATCTGTGCAAATGGAGCCCTTGCTGTCTGTTGTTCTCAGCCAGATTGTCATTGGTTCAATGTTGTTTCATCGTCTTCCATTTCCCAGCAATTATCCATTCTTTCATCCATATGCCTCCAGTCCAGTCCTGCATCTGGGTCCTTCCTCCAGACCACACTCTGACATCTAAATACTGAAGAGCCTGGTTCGTTTTTAGAGTGATCCCACAAAGAAACCTTTGAAATGCAGGTATGCTGAAAATAAACAATAAGAAAACATGCTATCCTGATGACTCAATAAAATCATGGTCATGGTCATGAATAATCCACCACCAGTCAAATTCCATTATATTTAAAACTAAACACTTCTTTTTATCTATGTCTCTCAAAACAAGCAGCCTTTCTTTAAGTTTGGGTTTACATGCACATCTCACTGAATACAATGTGGAAATGCTTCTTGCCAACACGAGGTTAAGCTGTTTAAATGGATTGTTTTTTAGTGCCATGTTTACACGTCTGACTGAAGGAGCAGAGAAATATGTAAATGGGATTGACTTTATAAGGAATAAATCTTAATTTCTTTATTAAAAAAGAGGCCAAAATATGAAACTTTGGAGAATCCACACAGCCATCTAAATATAAACATTTAAAGGTTTATATTCCCTTCAACAGAGACAACTACATATTATTTATCATGTATAATTAACACATAACCTTCATTTCTGATACTATAAATGTGTCTCTCTATTGAGGCACTAAAAGCTATCATTATTAACTAATTACTGAGAATTATATCCATAAATACTGAGGTGACATTGCACCAACATGAACTCAGACTCTTGTGGCATAAAGCATTACCCTTTCCTTTTTGGGGCTGACATGCAGCGTGGCTTCCTGCTGTGCCAGACTGTGAAATGATGACTTTGTCATAGATGTGCCTCCAAATGGGATAACGGTGAAGCAGAGAGAGAGGTTTATTAATGGAGAGGCGGTTGGGTGTGGATGACTTGCCACTTGGGCTGCTTGTCAGGTACAGCTGCTCCAGACTTTGGGTGACTCCGATCACCATTATCTCCTTGATTCAAAGTCAATGGCAGTCGCAGCTGTTCTGTCTGCTGCTGAGCTCTCTTCCGAGACTCGCTGTTTTTCCTAGCCGATATGAAAATAATCCGGTTTTCATATCTCAAAGCAAGAACCATCTTAGATGGTCTTACGACAGGTTTGCAATACGCGGTGGAGAGAAAGTCTGCTTTTTCCTGCTTGGGAGGCCATAGCTCATTTCCCTCATGCAAATGAGCGCTGCAAGCAAAAGAGGAAGGCAAATGCATTTGAAGGGCTGATGGCGCTGTGTGGAAAATGTTGTGTGACTGGCTGTGAGACCAGTACAGTCCCCCAGTGTGTGCCACTGATGGGAAAGAGGGAGAGAGCCAAAGGGGGGGTTGGGTTGGGGATTTCCTTTTTATAAGAGCTTTTGACATTGAAGGCGTTCTCTTTGACATTTATGTCCACATTATGTCTCATGTAAAGACTTCTGCTCAAACAGGCAGAAAAACACACAAGTTTATAGAGAATGCCATGATATGTTGACATGACTTACATGCATGTGCATGTCAGAGGGCAATGAGTCGTAAATATTAAGTGGTCATGGCTATTACTGCCTGTGTTGTCTTCTTAAAACAGATTCTGGATTAAAGTATCAAAATGATGGAAAAGATTGAACTTCCAAAGTGATAGGGCAAATGTAGACATTTCACATCCTGGAAGTTCAAGTAGCTCCAAACAACATTTCTAGAAGTTACATAAGCTCCTGACATGAATACTTTTTCTTTTTTTGCTGTGAGAGAAGAGGCCAGCTGTGAACAAGGACAGATCTGGAGCACCCTGTTCCTTTGTGCGTTGGAGATCCCAGTCCAGCACTTGTGATCTCCAACAGCACACCCATTTTAAAGTCTGCATACGGAGAGGAGATTGTGCTGCAGTAACCTTCCACCAGATAAGTGACGGAAGCAGAATCTGGAGCAGCAGTTTTCCTACTTACAATTGGCTGGCTATTTTTCCCTTCGGTCGATAATGAATCCACAACATCTGTAAACCTCTGCCACAGCATCAATAAATGTTTCATCTTTTTAATAAATAATGCTACTTTTGGGTTGGAGATATAAGTTTTCCAGGAAGAACAGATAAAGGTACCTTGAGCGTCGTATGGAAAATAATTTCTTTGTATACCTCTTCTTAATGTTATGCTGCAGCAGCCATGCTAGAATATAAGCATGCATGTTGTAATAAGAAGGGCAAAGCCCAGTCTACTGCAGACTGCAGTTAGAATATCTATCTTTATATGCAGAAGAATGCAGATAGATACTGATCCAAATGAATCACATTTACAGCTGAAACATCATAACAGAGGGACATATATCACTGTGACAACACAGAAACAACTAAACAATCATGTTTAATAATGCTGATCAATTACCCTTAATTTATGCTGAACTACCTCATTGTTTCTGTGTTGCATTATTTTTACATCAAACGAAATATGAATGTTCAAGTTCAAACAACTTTGATACTTTTTTTTTTTTACATGGATCCAAACTATTTCATGCTAAATTTTTATTCTTTGAACATTTTGATGTTGAAAAAAGACATAATGTACTTTTCAGCATATATTTTGAGTCTGAAGATGGTGCTAATGTGAAAACACTTCAGGAAAAGCATATTCAATGTTTTACATCGTAACAATGAAATCTTACTTAATTATTATCAATTTTTCCCAACTGTTGAAGCCTTCATGGGGCCCCAAGCAGAATTTGCTTCACCACATCAGCACTACTGTTTTACTTGTGTTTGAACTTTTCATTCACTGTGAATGAAACACGCCTATTCATTTGCATTGTTAGTAGGAGGCTTACATCATACCGGTTCCACTACCTGTGGTTTTGGGCTGCATGGTGGCTTAGTGGTTAGCAATGAGAACCAGCAAGAAGGTTGCTGGTTCGATCTTCATCTGGGGAGTGATCCCCACTGTGGAAGTGTGTGGAGTTTGCATGTGTGCCTGTGCATGCTTGGGGTCTCTCTGGGTACTCCGGCTTCTTCCCACCAGCCAAAGACATGCATGTTAGGATAATGGGTTACTCCAAATTGTCCCTAAGAGTGAGTGTAAGTGAATGGTTGTTGTTGGCCCTGTGGTGGACTGGCGACCTGTCCAGGGTATACACTGTCTCTCGCCCAGTGATCCACCATGACCCTTAACTGGTTAAGAAAAAGACTGATAACTGTGGTTCCAATATATGAATAGGACCTGCTATTATCAATGTTTGCTGCATCATTTTTGCACCTATTCTCCACAGTAAGATGCTAATAGGTTTGATGTTTTTGTCTTTTGTCCTGAAACAGAGAGCCTGAAAGGTGCCAAGAGGGATTCTCTAATGACTGTGATTTTACAAAACATGCAAAAATCCACTTTCCTTGTTTGTTAAGAGGTGTAAGGGGAATTAAAATCACCAATGAATATTAATTGAATAAAATAAGTATAATGTATTTAAAAAATATATACAAATAATATAATTATAATAAATATAAATATAAAATATTATAAATATAAAATAATTTTTAAAAAATAGAATGCCTAATGTAACTACAAAAAATGTGTATTTATGCTTGGTGTTATTAATACATGTTCAATCATTTGGTACTGGAGGCATTTGGAGTTTAGGTCCTCCTAAATATCCTCTGACTTACTAGTATTCAGCCTTGGTCCTGAGGACTTACAGACTGTTTTTCAACTGCAGTGCAGCCAAGAATGGACCAGAGAAGGATGTTCTTGCCAAATCTCCTTGAAGGAACTGGCAGGATCACAAGGACAGAAAGCACATCTGTCAGAGTTTGAGATGTTCTGTTTAGCTCTAATTGTGGAGCTTTAAATTGTCCTCACGTCTCTTCTGACAGGACAGCACTACTGCCATTGCAACGAAACTGCATTCATTTTGTTGTTGTGCAAATTAGATTCCACTGTTTTTATTCTGTTCACCAACATGAATTCCTTGATTTTGGATTTCCTGTTATTAAAAACAAGTTTCTCTTTGCCAGTAAACTCTAAATAGTTCTGGGGACTCTGAGGCTACATGAGGACTGGCGAGCCCCCTCTAAAACTACATACTTCCATGCCCAGTCATTGGACTGCAAATGGAAAAACTTGCAACACCTCTAAATAAACCTCTACAGACAGTGGTGCTTTTTTTTTTATTCCTTAATTATATTTGACATTTATTTATTTTGATATATTGTTTTAAAATATTCACAAAATAGGTTTTGTGTTTTTACATGATTATTCTTTGAAGATATAGCTGTATTATTGTCTTTAAAAGGTTTTTGCAGAGGCTAATTTGGTAATTACAATGTATTAACGCATGCATTTATACAGTCAGTGGCAAAATATTAGATGACTTAATGTCCACAGATGCAGTAAACATAAAAGATACCATCCCCACCCATGAATAAACTAGAAAACAGCTGTGACAGGATTTCCACTGTGGTGAGCATTATTACAGATTAGTTTTAGGGTTTTGTATTTCACCTACTGTAGAAACCTGAACAAAACACTGTATACAGAGTTACACTGAAGCAGTTTAATGAGCCCACATGTAACCCATCAACCACTGCACCGACTGTCTCCGACACTACTTCAGGATTCTTATCTTGATGCAATCAGAAAAAAAGCCCTTGAAGGTATGTTATCCTTCAGGGAGGTCTTCTACTCCCACAACGCTCAGAGAGCCCCTGCAACAATTACCCTCTAATTGATATAAATAGATATGCAACTTCCTTTATTCCTTCTGACATTAGGCTTTTAAATGCTTGTGACAGTGCTTTGGGTGAGATTTTATGAGTGTTTTGTGGTAAAACTCTGTCACTTTGTGACTGGATGCTCTCATGATGTTGTGTCCTTTACATCAGGGTTGTCCAAAGTCAGTCCTTGAGGGCCACTGTCCTGCAGATTTATAATGCATCACTGCAACGACCCTCCTGACTGAAAAAAAATGGCTCCAACAGCCTATAAAGTTCTGAAAAAAGAAGCATTCATTTGAGTCAGGTGTGTTTGAGCAGGAACACATGGAAAAACCTGGAGGATTTTAGCCCTCCAGGACTGGAGCTGGAAACCCCTGCTGTACACTGACATTGACTGTTAAGTGAAAGTTATGTGTGGATAATGTACTGTTCTTTGTTGCGACCCATATCTGTAAATGTCTGTTGGGGAGAAATAAAGTTTTCTGTATGTGAATCTGAACAAACTAATGCTTACACATTGTATTTTATGCTATTGGTTGCAGAGCTGCACCTTCGTTCAACCAGCATATGTACACACAGACTGAATCAGACATCACATTTCATATGAGGATCCTCTTGTACTGTGAAACCTCTGATTTGACACCTGAAATATATCCTGTAAACATAGCTCTAACAACAATGTTCTTAAGTCTTTTAGCTCTATATGGAAAGACAGGGACAACTTTGTGTTCGCTGGTCACCACACCCAAACAAAGATGACATGCAGAGTTCTCAGGCGCAGTTTTGGGCCTCCTGTTCAGTAACAACATGCTCCCACTAACTCTGATCATTGAAGCAGGCAAATTATCTTTTCATAATTATGCTAATGAAACTCTGCTCTATATTACTGCCTCACCTGTGGACCCTAATCTCATATAAATCTTAAGGGTCTGCCTATCAAATCCCCACTTGAACATAGCAGAATTTCTTTCAACAAAATAAACAAATCAAGACATTACCGTCTTTGGAAAGAAAACTGAGCATTCACAGGTTTTGTTTTTGTTCTTATTGGCACATTATTGTAAAGTCCTTTTCTATATATTTTTATTATTGTTGCTCTAATTTCTTCTTACTGTTTTTCTTAAGGTTAGTTAACTTCTGTTTTTAACTCCAGTGTTTTCCTTATGACAATCCTCCACGCTGGGGGCCCCAGCCTGTTTGGTCTGGGGGCTGTTGCCATGGCGACTGTTCCTGTTTGGGTGGTGTGGGGTCCAGCACTGCAGCTTCACGGCTGCGGGATGGGCCCTTGGTTGCCTGGGAGTTGGGCGGTTGCTGTGGCGGCGGCCCCTATGAGCATGCGGGGACTGGCTCCTGGTGTGGATGGATCCCTAGATACCGTTACCTCACATCAGCATCAAGTCAGATGTTTATCACTTAATTTTATGTTTTTCTGTTTTATTTATTACACTTGTGCTCAGTTAAAGAGACAGTGGTCAGGGAATGATGTTATTTGGGTGGGTGGGTGGGTGGGGGTCGCTGTATGTCCTTTTGTGTGTATGAGTGTGTGGAGAGAACTTGCATCTTTTTTATTATTTTAAAATGTCCTGTTATCAACTGTTTGTGTTTATCTTTTTGACTTGGTTTTATCCCGTAAAGCACCTTGTGTTGCCCGTGGCATGAAAAGTGCTCAAGATATAAACTTTGATTTGATTCGTTGTCATTTTGGAATCTGACTTCAATTTTAAAGCTGTAACTAAATCAGCCTTTTACCACTGGAAGAATATTTATAAAGCAGGGAGTTTTGTGGCACAGTATCATTTAGAAATATATATTCATGCATTTTTTTTTTTTTTTTAAGTATGGTTTTTGAAGTCACTTTGAATAACAAAACATCTCCAAGACAGCTTTAAGTTGTCTAGAATGATGCTGCTTGTGTCCTCACAAGAAAAAGAATTTAGTTTTTAAGCCCCTAACATCTTGACCAAACTACCAAAAAGCTCTAGTCTTGCTTCATGTTAAAGAGATGTATGACTTAATTGTGCTTTTTGAAGGTAACTACGTGGTTTCTTCTGAACCTATTTTCCTCACATTTTGTTTTTAGAATTGCCCATAAACCAGAAATCATACCGTGCTCCTTGTAGTCAGTTGTTGAGGATGGCTTCCCAGTGGAAAATTGCCCAGGGGAATAGTTGCTATCTCTTTAAAGAAAAAAAAAAGCAGCCTAATTTTCGTTTATCTGAATTTCAGGCGAAACGCTAATGGCTTCAAGTAAGTCAACATGTTAACAGATGGCTTCAGGACTCAGGTAGAGGCTTGTACATGCTTGTATCCATGTCAAAGGTGTTATTTCTCTTGTTCCCACATAAACACCAGCAGTGCTGATAAATGTCCTTAAACGACGCATGAGCTGAGACGGGCTGCAAAAGTTATTATTATATATCAATTCCGCTCAAGAACGGGTCAGCATAAGTAAAAACTATTAACCTGCAGCACTGTGCACGCGATACGTTGCGGGAAGCGGCGGGACCGTGCGCTCAGGTACGCGCAGCCAATGGGAGCGCAGGAGGGAGTGCTCAAGTGGCGCGAGGCGGTCTGCGTCGGCGGAGACGCAGCACACCTTCAGATGGAGATGAAGTAGCAGCGGCAGCCGATCGATAGAAGGACAGCAACGCCTGAACAGCGGACCAGAAGGGGGTTTTTTCTCCCAGAGAGAGGGTACAGGTGGCAGTGCAAGGCTCCGGCTGCTTGAACGTCCATCGGTGGAGATTACCGCCGTTTCTACCGCTCCCTCCCCCCCTGTATTTTTTTTTTTTTTACCTCACCTCACCCCGTCCCAACATCCGCGCACCCTCCAACAGCCACAATAGATGGTCTTCAACTACATGCATTTCGATCTAATCTTATAAACCTCCCCCCATCCCTCCGTCCACCAAGATGGAAAATGCGCACACTAAGTCCGCGACTGAAGTTTTAGACAACTTCGGCGTGAACGAAAACACTGGACTGACTGTGGAACAGGTTAAACTCAATTTGGAGAAATATGGACCGAACGGTGAGTAGTTTTTTTTTTTCTTCTTTTAAATACTTTCATTATTTCACTCCATTCATTTCAGTCCACAGGAAGGGGGGGGGGGGGCGTGCATAGTGTTACAGCATGTATCGATTCATTTGCCAGGAAATCCCTCACAGCCGTTAAAATTCAAGCTGAGGCAGATCGTGCGCGTTAAAAAACACACACACACACACACACACACACACACACACACACACACACACACACAAGACAATTCCTTCTGACGCACAGAAGTAGAAAAAAAAAGTGCACATAGTTGATGCACATGTCTGTCTTTAAATCGTGCAACACACATCGCGCTGGTTAAAGCCAACACATGGTCTGCAAATATAGAACGGGATGAAAATCGGATCTACTGCAGCAATACACCTATTTTATATTTATTCATTCATTCAACCCCCAGGGAGGCCACATGTCTGGTCAGGTTTGAGGGCATGTCAACTTCTCAGACAAGCTCATTGAAAAGAAAACCCTGCCACACCACACCAGGTATTGACAGTGTGTACAGCTGTATGTGTGAGAGAGACCGGGATCAGACATCCCAGACTGTCATGCAGGGATCAGGAAGTGAAGAGCAGGCAGGGAAGCAGGGAGGTTATGTCAACCAGGGGAGAACACGGTGAACTTGAATATAATGAAATAAAAAAAAAAAAAATCTTGAACAACCTGTTTTTTTTTTTTTTTTAACTTTCAACAGTTATTCTACAAATGGCCTACGGTATAGTTTACCGCTCACGACACAAGATATAAGAGGAAACTACATGTATTCGACCATTTTAGTTTCTTGTTTTAGTGATAGAGATCTCAGAAAGAGGAAGAGCCGATGTAAAAACAGTTAACACAACTTTTCTAGAGTGTGTGATCTGCTTCCCCCGCTGTCTTCACGTCTTCACCATCTTACATACACACACACACACGCTGGTGCTTGAGGAGTATTTTCGTGCTATTTTTCAAGCTCAAGCTTGACATCGGCGCACCTTTCACTCCTGGCCTGTCATTTGCATGTGTGGCCAAGCTGTGGAGTTGAGTGACACATTGTGCCATTCAAACAGTAGCCCTTTTGTTGCAAGCCAGCCGCTCTACCCAGGGGCTTGTGATGACTTCATGGAAAAAAAGCAACGTCTTGCCGCAGATAACATCTCTTTCACTTTTAGCTGTGAACTTCCTGCCTTGTGAGAGTGCGCTGAAGACAAATACCAGAGGGAGGGAATGCCCTTTCCCTCTCGAGGGCTGTACACTTAAGGGTTATCAACTTATTTTCTGTGCCAATAATGCTTAAAAAAATGAAAAAACCACCAGAGTGTATTGGCTTTGTTAGTTTTGGTTAAAGTCATTGCATGCTGATGTATGACTGTTAAATGGCTTCTTCCTCTCTGCTGACAAACCACAGACTTCGTTGATGAAGCAAGGACTCCATCTGAGTGTCTGTGCTTTGTTCCATGGGGAGCATCTGTTCAAAGCAGTTTGCGGGTGCATTGCTGACCTTGCTGTCTCTGCACCGTCTAGTTAGCAGGATCTCATTATCAACAGAATCATTAACCCGAAACATGTTCACAAAGATCTCCTTTGAGCTCAGTGTTTGCTTCCGTTCGGACACAAGAGAGCAAAGAGGGGGATTAAAATGATATGATCTCCTCTGAAAATATGTATCTGTGGCAAGTCATGTGACATCTTGAACTTTGAGTTATAACTCCACCTCAAGTCTTGGAGTTCTGAAACATCACTTTGGGAAATGTGTGGGCGGATTAAGGATTTCACCCACAACTAGTTTCCAGATCCATCTCAGTTTGTTGTTAGGCATCCATTCAGCTGAAGCATGATGAGAGAGTGTCTCACCTCATTACCTCTACATATGAAGTGAATTTTAAAAAGAGGGAAACCACTTTAAGGTTTCCTTATTTGGCCTTGTTTATGAGCATTTTTCTTTTGTGAGATGCCACCATTTGTACAAACTTTATTGTTCATTAAACTGTCTTTGTGCAGCTTTTTCCACTTTGTAGGAAAGTTCATAAAATGCTGCTTTTCAGTGCTGCATTAAAGACAGGTGAGTGATGTCTTGGCTTTGAGGCTTTATGTCGGCGCTTTCATGGTGTGTGACAGAAACCCCTTACGAGCAGCGTCAGAGTTTCTGATCCTTTCCTGAGATGCCTGAAAATAAGCTAAACCACCACATCTGGACAGCCTTTTCTCCACACTGCAGCTCATGCTGCAGAGAGGAGGCGGCTGGCTTCTATTTTATTCTCACCTTCCATTTAAGGGCCACTAGCAGCTCCGTTATTCTCAACTTGATTCACAGTCACAGAAGAGGCATTTCACTAACGTAGTGTCGAAAACGACAAGCACCTCCTTTTACCAGACAGTTCATCAGCTTCACTGTGAAGTAGCTGGTTGTGATCTCGTGGAGAAAAGAGGAAGTCTACTACACTCACTCGCACACTTTCCTCTATGTGTGGGTGCATGGAGGTTTGTGTAGTTAGTGTCTGTGATGATTGTATCCTGTACAAACACGCATGTCAGAAGGTGCACTTAGTAAAAGTGTAGATTGTCCACACAAGTGATCAACTTTGGTTTTTGTTTTAAGACGGAGAGAGGACATCTTCCTGAGAGTCATCTTCAAAGGAACTGACAAAGATGCCTGGAGAAGATGACCTTTTTTTTAATGGTTTATCTTTAGTTTTTTGGGGGGTTTTTGTACAGAAGAGCTTTTTTTTTTTTTTGTAACTTTGTTCCATCATGATAGAGTTAATATTTGTTAACTTGCCGCCAGGTTGGAATATCTAGTGCGCAACGGACCAAACAGCATTTCCATCCGCTCCAACCAAGCTCCTTTGATATCTAACTGATATGCTTTGGATAAAAGCACCTGCCAAATGACTGCAGAATAGGATTTTGTTCATTAAACTGTTTTGATTCTCTAAAAGCTGAAATGTAAGAAGCCGATGGCACCTAAAATGTAACTTCAGTTCAAATGATTGACATTTTGTATTTAGATTATTTTTGTTCACTTTTTCATTTTGGTTTCTGCCTCAGATAATAATTACAGCTTCCTCTACAGTAGTGTTTTTCAACCACTGTGCCGTGGCACGCTAGTGTGCCGTCAGAGTTCATCAGGTGTGCCATGAGAAATGACACAATTTCACCTAATTTGTCTAAAAAGCAACTCTGTGTTCATCCAAACAGGCCCAGGACTGTCTGTGAAAGATCATAAAATTCTTTTGTTGATCTGATTTCTATTCAGACTCTTTGACAAGATGCACTTCATATTATTTACATTGGCTTTTTTTTTTTTTTTTTTTTTTTTTTAAATTGGTTTTGGTTTGTGGTGTGCCCTGTAATTTTGTCAGTGAAAAAAGTGTACCTTGGCTCGACAAAGGTTGAAAAACACTGCATTGTTACTCAGTCCTGGTCCTCAGAAGCCCATACCCGGTGTGTCAGTACTTTAAACACACCTGGCTGTAAGGAATGTCTTGTGAACAGGTTGCATAGAACGTGGCAAACAGGTCATTTTATCTGAACCAGTTCTGATTAGTGGGAAAACTACTAAAACATGCTGGAACGGTGAGTCTTGAGGACCGGAACTGAGAAAAAAAACCCAAAAAACAAAAAAAAAACAACACAGCTCTACAGGGATCTCACTCATGCTGCCGTTTCCCTTCCTGTTCTGCAACTTGACATAAAAGCTGCCCAACTTTCTAGCCCAGTGTTTGAAATGTGATGAGGCGTCAAGCTGTTTCCTGCTCCTCCTCCTTCACACCAGTATGAGTGCACGCTGCAGAACTACGTTCAGTTTGGGTTTATCAGCTTCCACACATATGAAAATGGCCTGGTTTGATGGTAGCTGTAAATGTGCTAACAGCGCTGGCACGTCATTGACTGAGAAAGGAGAGTTTAGATGTAGAAAAGTAGCTTGAGATCCTCTGGGCTATTTAGTCACTTCCCTGTTGTAGTGGGCTCTATGTGTGCCTCCTCAGCTGCATTCAGAGAAGCTGTGATCTTGTTCTAGCTTGTCACTTCTTCCCTCCCACCTCTACATCTGTCAGTCATCGTCACGGCCTTATGTTAGGATGAAGTTGAGTCATTGAGTGCCTGGACACTGTGCTGCAGCACAGTCTGCTCCACCGAGGAGGTGTGTAAGGTTTTATTTATTTATTTTTTCTAAGTTTGTTTGTAAGTTTAAGGAGACATATTCTGCCCTTTTATATCACAAGCACAACAGTACGTCTTAATGGATCGTTTGTGACATTTTGATCAAAACACAAAGACATCACAGCTGCTGCTGTGCTTGCAGTAATGTACACCTCTGTTCAAGCAGATTATTTTAGGTCTGGGGTAACCCACAACTCCACCGTTCCCCCTTCTACCTCAGGCTATGCCTTCGTTGAGATCTCCAGTGTCTGTCCGGAGTTGTTAAAACACACTGCGGAACATAAAAACTAATAAATACTAAAACTAAAAAAATAATAAAATACTAATAAAAACATAATTTCTACATCCAGTTTTGCCCCCCAATCACTTCAGACTTCACCATAACTAATGCTATACCGACAAATCATAATGTTTCTTTTCAGGGGGTTAATAAATAAAGAATGACATTTTAGATTTAGGATTTTCTTGCTACTATATTAAACATTAACATAATAGTGGTGAAGCTTTATGCGGTAATTTGTTTTTTTTTAGTCAAGTTACTTATTAAACTAATGACAAGATTTTATGATAATCATAGTCAAACAACAAGCAAGAACAAAACCTTCCAATTTTCCACTTTTTTGGTGAATTTAAAGTAGCATCACCTGAATATGATTCTAGCTGAAGATGTGTGTGAAAAGATGTTGGATAAATCATGTTAAGTGACGTAATGCTACCAGGGAAATCTGAATTACTCACTGAAAAATACATTTTTAGATCTGAAGGGCACAAAAAAATCCAGGGTTTTTGGATTTATATGTTGGTACTGACTCTTTAGATGCCTAAATTTGGTTTGTTGTAAAGTTTCCTCATATCGATATGACGTGAGCTTGAAAAAAAAAAAGCGTAGATTTTCTTGAATGAAAGGTTTCCTGTGGGATTCAGTAATTCTTGGCTTTGGTATTTTCACAAGGTTTAAAAAGCAGAAGACGTTGTAACTGATCGCAACCATGCTTACATTATGCAGTCTTTTATTTCAACACATACCTTTACCGTTGATGTGTTTCCTGACATCACATGTCCAAGTGAGCTGTTTCTGCAGTGTCCATTGCCTCAGGACAGAAATCAGTAAAGTTGTTCTGCGCCAGGCATCTGATTGGACAGAGGTGTCGTTCTGGTTTCTAAACCCAGAATAAACCTTATAAATAGCATGATGTTAACACAAGATATTTCGGTCTGCTGTTTTGGGAATTGCTGACTATTTCTCACTGCGTTTAGCTACTCCAGTTCCCTACTAGGTGGCCATGTGCCATACTCCTCCCTGGTTTAGATATTTAAAAATGACACAAAAAAAGAACGAAAAGCTGCTCTTTTACAGACATGGCTCAAAGAGGAAGCTATGACAAGATATCAACTCTGTGCTAATCATGTCCTGCCCTGTTGATGAAGCCCTTTTCCTCTTTCACTTTTTTAGCAGAGCTGATCAAACCGCAAAGGCTGAAATGTGGAATAATGCACCACTATTACTCAATTCCAATACAAAATTACATGTTTCCTAATCACACACAATTGCAGATACTCTCACATGTCAAATGTGAGTTTTCACCATCATTCTGTGCACAGCTTGTTGAAGCTTTTTAAGTAGCTGCAGCGGCTTATTTACCATTTTAATTGACTAGAAAAATCAAAATCTCAATTTTGGCTTGTAATTGTCAAATAAAAACTTATCTGCGTGCAACTTTGGCAGCTGCTGGAGTTTTTCTCTGCATGAACAGCACTGCAAGTTGATCAGTAAATCAAACAACTGCAGCTAAAAATCCGATAAATTGTGTTAAGCAGAGCGTCATTGGTTACTTTTTCCTGATGTACCTGCTGATATATTGTGCCACACTGAGATGAAACCATCATTTTCCTTTTTGCTAAGTGAAAGTCTTTTCAGAACCTCTGGATGTGTTGAGTTTTTAACTGTTAGCCTAGTGTTAGCTAGAAAAGTGGGATGAATTTATTTCCGTTCAGGTTTCACCTGATATTATCTGCTTGTGGTTGGTGTTTGGTAACAAAACTTCAAATGTGTCAGAATCACTCATTAAGAGATATTTAAATTAAGAAATTTTTACAACCTTTAAAATTCATGAATCACTTGAAAGATGAATAATGCTTAAATTGATTCTCCTTTGACTTTTGGTGAAACATTGGAACATTAGTAGATGTTTTTGGACATTTTTGACAGTTTTATCCCCACCTAAAACTCAGTTATCACCTCAGAGATCCCTGACTTTTCATCTGGTTAAAACCAACAAAGGTGTTGTTTCCATCAGTCTCAGCTTTACTCGGAACTTAATGCTAGTTAGCATGTTAGCACACTAAGCTACGACAGTAAACATGGTAAATATGGCTGCTGAGGAAAAAAAAAAAAACATCACAAAATATTGACCCTTTACAAAAGTAGAGCATGTGTTTTGTAAATTCTAAATATTTCTATGAAATGTAGTTGAACTTTTGAGAAAAACGACTGCTGCTGGGGTTTCTGTCACTTTCTGCTGACAGTTTTGTTATTATGCGTCAAGGTTCTTGTGTGAAGCCATCCATGTTCGTCTCTTTAACTATTCTTTGTCTACTACAAAACTTTTACTTTTTGCCCCAGTTTTTTTTACTCCAGGTGACAAATTTTGATAAAAAATGCATTGATAATAATTTGACTTCATCACTAATTTGATGCATTGATTAAACCCACAACATGTTCTGCCGTCGGTAGAGAGTCACGCATTGCTTCTTCTGACCATGGAATAATATTTCAGGGAAATACTAGTTTCCCAGTGAAAATGTTTTGACTGATTTAGTTTGGCTTTTTGTCACTTGGTTCAGTCATCAGCATTAGATGATTTGGAAACAGAACTTAGATATTTTCCTGGTCAGCATAAAGCTCATTCGATGTCTTGCATGTTTGTTTTCTCCACAGTCTGTACCATCCATCAGACTTCCCCTCTGAAAAGTTGTAAGATTGTTAAACATTTTAACTCATTGCAAACATTTGACATAGACACAAGATGATCTTTGGTTCTTGTCTTATGGCCTTTTGATAGAAGGATATATATGCAGTTCGCCAGCTCTCTTGTGCTTGCTGTTGTTGTGGAATATTCGTGAAAAAGAAGCAGTGAAACTTTCATTTTTATGCAGCAAAACTATCACTGTTAAGGTTGTGTGATCATTAAAAATGAAACACACTGTTTTGTTTTGTTAGTTTTTAAAAAAAAAAAAAAAAATTTAGAAGTTTGCATTTATTCCTGTTATTAAAATGAAGAGTGCCCGTAATTCTGAGTAACCTTGCATGATGTGAAATGGAGGAAACATTGACTTCATCAGACATCTCCTCTGCAGCTACCTGCAAGTCAGTCTAGTCTGTGCAGCAGAGATAATGATGTTAGTGTAACGATTGATATACATTTATCATTCACATTTTATCTGGTTAATGCATTCCGACCTGCTCCAGAGGGAGAAGACAGTAGAAGATTGAGTGGATATAGGAAGCTATCATGAGGAATTCCCATCAAAGTATTTATGGGTCTGTGAGAGGTTTTTTTTCCCCAAGGTTCATAGATCCTGGAGTAGCTTGAGTTTACTAAACTTACCTCACCTTCTGTGTTTCCCTGTTCACTGTTCGCCAGCTGGACTGCTGG
The DNA here is from genome assembly GCF_933228915.1 of Telmatherina bonti. NCBI lineage: Eukaryota > Metazoa > Chordata > Actinopteri > Atheriniformes > Telmatherinidae > Telmatherina > Telmatherina bonti. Next base: position 29,809,297 of record NC_136628.1, on the reverse strand, counting down.
CCTGTTTATTTCTGCTTGACTGCATGTTATCACTCATGCTAGCAGAACATGGAGGCCAGAAATCAGCTTATCTACACCAGGATGTGTGGGGTTTTTGATGCCTGCAGTCCAGAACGTGCTGCATCAGCGTCCTGCTGCTTGCACAACCGTCATTAACACCGGCACATTCCTTTCTTTTAAGGAGCATTCATAATCCTGCTACTGTAAACTTTCAAGTACTTTTCATATGATAGCCTAAACCTGTCAAAAACGCTTTTCCAGACTCAGTTGTGATATTAAGTGGAGGTCTCAGTGAGCTGTAACGTCATAATAGAAAGAGGTGAGAAACTAGTTTCCACTGAAAGCTCTTTTATCAGCAGATTGTTTGCAATGTGGATAAATTGACGGACAGTTTCCTGCTTTTTCTGGATGCAGAAACCATCTCCATGTTGCTGTTGTTGGCAACTGTCTCCAGGAAGTGTCTCCCCTCTGCTTGGCGCTGCTGGATTTTTCTACTGTGCATAAACAGCCTCTTTTATCCATTGTCTGGGCTCTGAGGGAGGAGGAGGTGGGGAGGTGCTGTGGGGACACAGAGAGAGAGAGAGAGGTGAAGTCAGTGTTGAGGAATGTGCCTGGGCAAGCCTCGGGTGGACTCAGCCCAGATGACTGGGAGGGAATCCTTGGCAGGAGGAAGCCGGGGAACCCCGTTCACCACCTCCGGCTCTCTCCTTCCATGTAACCGCCCCTCTCCCCCTACCCTCCAGTCTGTCTCGGTCTTCCAGCCTGTCTGTCTTTGTCTCTGGCAGTCAGGTCGCAGCCAGCCAGTCCGCCATAAAAAAAAAAAAAAACATTATACAACCCGGGAGGCGCAGTAATGGGCAAGCGGTCTTATGTCAGACTGGTGGAGCATGGAAAACAGCAGAGCCCACTTCCCCACAGTTTCTGCTGCTGCTGCAGCCAAACGTCCCCCATGAGTTCAACCGTGTCCAATCTGAACTCTGAAAACCCTCCAGACAGCAAGTTTGAGAAGCTATTTGCAGTGAGTCATCAGCTATTATTACACAGACTGAGGAGGGTCTGTTGTGGAGCAGAGACGCAATCTTCTGCACATAAAGGTTGTTTTCTAAACATTATGCAGAGCTAATAATTCAGCAGGTTTTCAGCATTGCCGAGTCATACAGCTGACCTTCAATTCATATGTTAAACCTGGGTTCTTGTGCATTCGTAGCTTAGTTTTCAATTGACTTTTTTTCCCTTTTTTAAAAGATGTCAGTTATATTTGATATCAGTAACATTATTGTAAAAATTTCCCAGATTCATTTAGCCATCAATCACCCAAAAGCATTTTTCATTATGAAGCTTCTTCCATTAAAAAGACCTAATAATTTCTCTCTCCCAACACTGACACATGAGTATCAACGAGGAGTTTGTTTTTGGAAGGAGAGTTTCGCCTGACGTCATGGGCTTTCCTCTTTCCAGCACCTTTCTGCACAGGGTCACGTTTGTTACTCGTGCTGTGCAGTGTGGTCAAAGCATGCAGAGAAACACGAGGTTTCCACTGCATGAAGGATTATTCTCTTGCCAATTCATATTGCAGCCCTTTTGCTTTCTAAATGTAGCCACACTCCTCCAATTATTCTGTAATAAAAATTGTAGTTTAGAGGGCAAGGATTAAAGCAGGGGTGTCCAAAGTCAGTCCTTAAGCTCCACTATCCTGCAGGTTTTCAGTGTGTCTCTGCTTCAACACACCTAAATCAAATTAAATGCTTCCAACAGCCCATGACTTTCTACACAATGTCTCATTAATTTAAGGCAGGTGTGGTGCATCAGCGGTACCTGGAAGGTCCGCAGGATAGTGGCCCTCCAGGATCGGAGCTGGACTAGAGAATGATTTTGTGGCAGGAAGTTAAGAAAATCCATCTGAAACTAAGACAGCTTACGTCTCTGACATCTCTGTCATCAACAATTCACCATGTTTTCCAGGTTTAGTGGGGGCAGATTGTTTTGTAGGACCAACTCAGCCATAACTTTGCATTGAATTCTGAGTCAAACACACACAACAGAACAAACAAAACAAAAACCAAAAGCCCTGGAAAAAATAGGGAAAAAAAGAACAAAAAGCAGCAGCAGCAGCAGCAACAACAACAACAACAAAAACCTTAACTAAACGATGCATCCTCACTGTGGTGACAATAATCATCATCAGTACTTGTCAGTTGGAATAATTTAGAAGATGACTGAAGTGTTTTCTACTCACACCAGTGACTAATGTGTGGGTGGGTGTTGTGTGCTGGTTTCCAAATGAAAGTGGATAAGATGCTCAGCTTGTCTTGAAGTGCCAATTTTATTATTTATTTATTTTTGGGGAGAGTAGAATGTTGCAAATGTCTGAGTTTTTAACATTTTAACATATCTTTCTTTTGGAGCGTTTGTTGGACAAAGCACTCAGCCTGTAACGGGGCTGCTTCCTTGCAGATACATTTGTACAAGGAATAGAAGAAAGGTCTGTTTGGATCGTTTCACAGCTGAGTTGTTGTTGCTGCAGATAGGCTCTGATGCTACTCTGAAGAAACTAAAGGTGGGAATATTCATGTATAGGTGGCAATTACTGTTCAGAGAGCTGCAATGCAACTTTAAAATATTATTTAGGCTCATTATCTGTGATTAAAAAAAACACAGATAATTTGACATTTCACATTGTGTTACACATCACATTAAAGCCATCATGAAGGATTCCATGAGTTTGGTCTGCCGTAGTGTTTCATGCTCACTGTCAATAAAATATGTTTAAGACGAGACACTGTATTTTGTGCAACATGGACTCGGTTATGGACACATCCTTGGATTCTTCCTATATAGTTCCAGAGATGCAAAGATTTTTTCTGAATCTGCTTTGACATCACTTACGCAAGTGGTCCTCTGGTTGGCAGTAACAACAACTGGGTGTTTTTCCATGCATGTCCTCTCCTGGGACATATAATATGTTTTCTCATATGTTATTTCATCATGTTTTATTTCAACTTTATTGAGGCCAAAGTGCTCCCATTTGCTTGCTTGTAATGGCTGTCAGTCAAATTTTGCACTCAGCCATGTTTTCCCACCCTAAAGACTTGTCCAGGCTCTTGAGTTCCACTTATCCTAAGTTCCTCCTTTTGCATTGCGAGAACATGATCTTATCACTTCACACACACACACAGGATTAGTGAATTGATTCAGGAGCTTCCACGTCAGCATTTTGATACACTTAAGATTTGTTGCGAATCCCTGAATGAAGCATATTTTTAGTTAGATTTGTCTCTTTATTTTTCATGCCAGTATAGTATGATTGCATATTTCTGACTGTCTTCTTTGCAAACAGTGTTGCTGTTCTATCATAACACAGCACAATGATTCAGCAGAGTTATTTGTGTACGTCGCTACATCTTGGAGCCAGACTGAGTTAATCAAATGCATTAACTGCTCTTTGTTTTTCTCTCCTCCCTCTCTGGATTCACCCTTTTACTCCTCTGCAATCGGCACGCTGTGACATCTACAGAGCTTCCAGCTGAAGAAGGTAAATATTGATTTCCCCCCCCTCCCCCCTCTTTTGTTTTAATGAGCTGGGATCCTGCTCCCGTCACCACCTGGTTAAGTGTCTTGAGTCTAGATCTTTTCTTTTATATAGTGAGAGAAAAACTTCAGGATCATCCCCTTCAGCAGTCTTCCAGCCATGAGCACACATCACTAGTCCTGTGTAAATGCACCCGTGGTCTTCCTTTACAGCTGCTTATCACTGTCGTAAAGCTAACGTCAACACCTGTTGTATGTCTGCTCCACCCTTAAACATATGGACGAGTTTCCTACACCAGAAGGCTTCAATGTTAAACTATGATGAATACAGGTGTGTGATGTTTATTTGCATATTTCAGGGAAGTCCCTGTGGGAGCTGGTCGTGGAGCAATTTGAAGACCTCCTGGTCAGGATCCTGCTGCTTGCTGCTTGTGTCTCTTTTGTGAGTATGAACAAGCTAATTAGTAGCTCTCCTTGTGTTTGTTCTCAATCTTGATTCTCAAATGTGGGCCAGTGGGATTTTCAGACCCTAATTGGACAATAAGAAGGACATTGGCAGCTAATGAATGAGGCCCATTAGTCTTACACAGCTCTATTCCCCTGTTAAAACTCCGGTCAGCCTAGATAGCTGTCTCCTCTCATGTGGAAAATTGTATAATACTGCGTTTTCCGCCCCGTGATAGTAGGATTTCAGGGTTGGGTACGGGAACGGCACTTCTGCCCAACTGGAAACAAAACTATCAATCAAAACTCCCTCTACTGTGACACCTCAAACTCCCAACCGTGGTTGCAGAGTGAGGTGGAGAGGATCGCAATGGGGTGGAGTGAGGGAATCCTGCTTGCATAATAACATTTTTTTTTCCATCTATTACCACATTTCCCCACAGTCTTTTTTAGTGAAATTGCAGTTGCTATTTCTGAAAGTAGGAAAATTGCTCTAAAAATGTACATGACACAAGATATTTTCTGACCACTCAGTCAGTGAGAGGCTTTGGAGTGTGGGCTGATGGGTTTTTTTTTCCCCTCCCTGTTTGTAGTGGAGCACGGCCCCTGTTCCACTGCAGCGTAGGCCACACTGCCTTACATTGTCATTGTTGCCTGGAGCCGTTTCAGCTTCATTGCTACAGTGAGGTTTCATGTGACCTCATATTACATGAAATCAAAACAACACCAAGAGCGGTTTATTGTATTTCAGAACGTGCATGTTGAAGAAATGACACTCTAATAGTCCTATTATGTCGCTGTTTGAGTGTTTTGAATGTTTCCAGTGAAATGGGAGCGGCAAAAAAGCCAAGTTAAGAGGAGCTAAGCTGAAGCTAAAACCTGGGACTCATTTGGTTGTAATTTTGACTATATTCAAATAAAGATCATTAGACTCTTCCCCCCTCCTTTGCATGGCACATCAGTGAAACTGCCGCTATGCATCAAGGCAAAATGAACTGATCTTCTCTGTTCTGTGTTATATCTTTAATTGTCCTTTTTTATTTCAGGTTTTTTTGGGGTTTTTTTTGTGTGTGTGTGTGTGTGTGTATGTGTGTGTTGGCACACTTTTTTTTTTTTTTTTCTATTAAACCACTTACTGATTGGGAGCCATTTTCTGTGTGACAGAGCCGCATTGAAAGCCACACCAGCCACCAGTAAAATCAGAGGACTTCCTACCTACGTGAGAATTAAAGTTCACAATATGTCAGCTAAAATACATGTAGAGTGTGTTTGAGATGAGTAATTTGAGATGACTCCAGAGAAAGTTGAGAGACATTCAGATTTATTAGGCCATAAGAAGCAGCTGTGTTCAGAGTGTAATGTTAAAAGTATCAAGGAGACATTTATCTTGGATTAAAAGCTTTTTTAAAAATAATTTTTATTCTGAAACCCCAGTGCACGAAGCTTAAATCTATGCCATATTTCAGCTGTCAAGCAGCTTTCCTCAGCAAATGTCAAAAACAAAAAAAGTTTGCTCTTCGTGTGAACTCCCATTAAGTGAGAAAGTAGGAGTTGGGGATTCTGGATATGGGATGATTGGAGCATCTTTTGAGGCCATGGTTGCCCTCCAATCTGAGCTCAGTCAGAAAAGCAGATTTATCGTCCCAAATGGGGGGGAATGATGAGCTATCGACCGTGTTCAGGCTGCCGTGATGAACGCTCTGGCGCTCAGCACTCTGCAGAGAAGGCGCTGCTGTCATTTAATGGACATCATTGCAGTTTAGATCCACTGTCTGCTATTGAAATAATAATGGAAACTGACTCTTAAGTGTAAAGAATTTTTTTAAAAATCCCATTGAGATGTTTGTCTGTGGCAGATCCACAGATATGGGTGAAAGCACACGAACATTAGAGCAGGCCTATGAGGAAGGTACACTTCTTTTCATTGTAAGTTTATCCAAAATGTTGGAAAGTTTTATTTGTAGGAGTTGTTAACTGCAGCACGCACACTGTGGATTATCAGCCTTGTCCACATTTGTTCTAATTTTTACAGCTAATTTTCTGCTATGATTTTCTAATCAGCATCGTTTTCCGGCCTCGACACACAGCTGTGCTGCAGCCTAAGAGAGTTTCACTACCAAGCAAGTTAGCAAGTCGTGCGTGACCACTGTTGGCACGCTGTTCTCATCTGTTCAGGGGAGGGGGGATGGGAGGGGGGTCTAAAAAAAGAAAAGAGAAATTTAATCTGAAACTCAAATCTCAAATGCTGAATGCTCAAATCTCAAATTGAATCTGAAATTCAAATCTATGCCCTCTTTTTCATTTTGCACAAACTAAAACCATGTGTACTATTCCTTCAAAAAGCACAATACATTAATCAGATTAAAAGTACGGCAGTACAGTAAGCCACAGTCTAAAAGCAAAAGTGCCTCCACTTGACGAATATTGATTGGGTGGAATTATAAACCACTGTTTGAACTTGATGGGTACTTTTTTTTTTTTTTTTTGTTTTGTTTTTTTTGTTTTTGTTTTTAAAGAAAGGTGATAATGTGTGATTGTTGTCATGCCTTCCACTGCCCCCGCATGGCAAGTGGCTTGTTTTATTGCAAGCTAATGATTGTCAGTTTTTATTAACTGTGCAGGAGTACAGTTAATAAAACTGTATATGACTGTAATAATTTCAGAAGCCCCGGGAAGTAATGAAATGTTTGTCATTCATTAGAAATACTCAATTGGTTTCAGACTCCTCAGATTTTTCAACAAAAAAATTGATACTGTGAAACAAAATTCATCTCAGAAAATCCTTATTTAAATACTAATTTGTGTGTTAATTTTTCACCACAGGCTCTTGAGCTGTGCTACATTACATACGCTAATGCAAAACAGTGTTTAATAGCAGGCCTGCTTTAACAGATCCAGTTCATTCAGTTGCACTGTTTTTGTTTTTTTTTTTCCTTTATTTGCCCAGTGATCTCATTTCCTGTTGGATTTTATATATTTTACTGTCAAATTAGGCAGTTCCATTGTGGTTCAGGCAACCCAACAGTAACATGTTTTGCAGGTCTGTTTGTGTGTGTGTGTGTGTGTGTGTGTGTGTGTGTGTGTTTCGCTTTGGTTGACTGTTTTATTTCTTTAATCGCACCCTTCGTTTGCTTTAAATGAATAAGAATCATTTGTACAAACTTGCAAACTTTTAGTTTAGATTATATGCTACTAATGAGAATATATATGATATTGTTTAAAAGTAAAATATCTAAATGTATATATGTATTTGTGGTCATGTTCTAAATGTATTTAATAAAACACAACCTATAGTGGTGTCTTTAGTATTTATCTTTTCTGCAGAAGATGTTTGGACTTTCATAGCATTCCTCTTTTGTATTTTTACAAAACTGTGGCTATTAAGAAAAAAAATAGTTAATGTATTAACACTTAAAATGATTTGGCAAAACTAAACTAACAAATAAGAATGGCATAAGTATATAATTTTAAGCTAATGGTTTAATGGTTAGGAAAAAATAGGCAAACAGTGAATCAATTAATTTAGTTTAAAAACTAAAGTCCATTGCATGATTATGAAAATGTGGTTGGTATAATAAGGCTAACTTTGGACTTCAATAGGAAGTCTTGGCTTGCTTTACAGCTGGGGTATTTAAGACATTAAATGTTTGCAGCTAGTTAGCTATGCTGCTTTGTTTTGCTCTTTTTAGTTTAGTTTTCTTTTTCCTGCCCTTATTCCCCATTCTGTGTTTCACAGAAAGCTTCCTCTGCAGATGTTTTTGGTTATATGTACATAATATGTAGTCTGGTTTAAGTCTGCTGCATGTCTGTCCAGGTGTTGGCTCTTTTTGAGGAAGGAGAGGAGACAACCACTGCCTTTGTCGAGCCCGTTGTTATTCTTCTGATCCTCATTGCCAACGCTGTTATTGGGGTCTGGCAGGTGAGTGTCCCTGTCCATACTTTCTCACTATGTGAAGCACACATGTCTTAACAAGCCTTGTTTCACAGCTGTGGAAGGTTATATGGACCCCATAATGTATTTACATGTCCAAATAACCCATCACATACTCCAAAAGGCGGCCGGTCCTGCTGTTCAGTCAGTAACTGGTTTGTAGGTGCTGGAGAAGAAATGAGAATTATATCTGCAAACATCAAAACTTGTGTTTACATGGAGCTCTTTTAATCCAATCAAATGGTCAGTCGGGATGATCGGTTCATCTGATCCACATTCATTGGAAAGAATTTGAAAAACACGTTTGCATTGTTTTACTCTGATGGCTGAAAGTGATAGTTGCACAGTAACGGCTTAGTTGCTATTTAAAGCATTTTTAGCAATGGCGGCTTCGGGTTGCTTTTCTAAAAGCAATGCTCTCTCTACCTTTGCATGTTTGCCTTGCATATTATATGGCACAGTAAACTGCCAAATGACTGCTTTATGGATACATCTACAGCTGAACATTTGTCTAAGCAGAAACTGTAAAAATGATTTGTAACATGAACGTCGCCTCTCCTCTCTCTCTCTCTCTCTCTCTCCCCCTCTCTCTCTGCACACAGGAGCGAAATGCGGAGAATGCCATTGAGGCTCTGAAAGAGTACGAACCAGAGATGGGGAAGGTGTACCGAATGAACCGCAAGGCTGTCCAGAGGATCAAAGCCAGAGATATAGTCCCAGGGGACATCGTGGAGGTGGCAGGTTAGCTGTGGCTGAACCAGGCCATTACTTACCCCTTGCCTCCGCTCCTCCAGCAGCTCACTTCTGTCAGCTGTATGCTCCCTTAGCCTCAGAAAAGCACCCACCCAGCCATTTCCACTCATTCAGGAATCTGGAAACACTGTTGGAATATCTCAAACTAGATTATATAATAGTATTTTCTGTGGATGTGCAGGTGCCAGGACCTTTTTTTTTTTATTTATTTATTTTTTTTTACTACTTGTATCTGTTTGTGAGTGTATGTGAGTGTGTGGGAGATTCTGTGCTTATATTTCAGGGTTAGTATAATTTTCCTTTGCTTCCCCCTTTCTTTTGCTTTCCATGTGCTCAGCCTCACCACCTGGATGTGACTGGATGTTTGTCAACTCCTCACTCACACTCCCTCATGTTACATGCACATACAGACAGTTCCTCTGCTGTAAACTCGCACATGTGTGGGCAGCCTTGGCTAAATATAGTCTTGTTGTCACTCTGGCTGTGTGTGCCAGACACACATGAAGCTCTTGTGAGATCACATCGCCGTCAACATGAGCGGTTTTTGGGAGAGTCATCCCAGGTTTTTGCGGGGCTAGTAATAGTACCTCAGTGACGTGTAAGGAAAACACGTAGCTCTCAGGATGTGTGTGCATGAGAGAGATCACAGCATTCATTCATAATGTCAACACAGAGGGGCAGGGAGAGGGATTATACGATGGTTGATGATTGATGGTTGTGGTGAATTGGATTTCAACCAATCCCTTTAGAGAAATATCGCTGATTTGCTCTAAGATAAGTTCGCACAAGCAAGGCCTTCACAGACACGGGGCTTTGGGATATATTAAGTCTAATACACTTTTATTCCACACAGTTTTCCTGAAAGATGGCTTTTACTGGAATTTAGGCTTGTTCGAGCCAGCATCCTCTGTTGCATCCGCGTGTGCACAAACGATCATTTCAAGGCAAGTTGACACAGGTAGAATTCGACAAAATAACTCAACTCCCACCTAATAGCACTACTATAGCCGTCACGATCAACACAGACTGCATCTCCTTGACAACGCTCTCTGCTCTGTTTGGCTCATCTCCTTGGCATCAAAGTTCAGAAGGGGCTGCAGTTTTACCGCGACTTCAGATGAACCGTCTGCTCTTTCAAAGGGTGGTTTAATACTTCTGCTGATAATCAGCAGCTGCAGCCATGGGAGCGATGGCGTTGCAGCAGGAGTGGAGAGGTGACTTACAACAACACGGACGACTTTGCATTTTCAGAGTTGGGATTCTTACTCCTTTTACTTATTGTTCTCCCAGGAAAGAGACTTGATAAAACTGTTTTTACAGATTTTCACCAAAGTCACTAAATGTGAGATTATCAGCCTTTCAGCTAAAGAAAAGTATCTCATTTAGCCTGATGCAAACTCAAGTAAAGGATGAAGGCAAACTTTAAAAGGTGTTTGTTTATATATATGTAGTTAATGTGAAAGGTAAAAGGTTCTGTCACTGCTGAGGGCAATGCACCAGCTAAAGCTGGGAATCCAGTTTGTCAGAAGTATTGCATGCATAAACTGTTGAAGTTTGCTCAAGAGGAGGCATGGTGGCGGTGATGTGCACCTTGCTGCATTGTTGTGAAATGTACTGTCATGTATTCACACATGACATTGTTGCTAAGCAGTTTTAAACAAAGGTAAACAGCTGAAGTATGTGCTGCAATGCCCAGTTCTCAGTTAGAAAATATGTGTGAGCCATCTTCAAACACACCCCATCTGACTGAAACATGCAGCCAAATTGTAACAAAGAAAGCAAGTTATTTCCCTCCTTTTGCGTTCCAGTTTTTCAGATTAGCCTGTTGTTGTTCCAAAGGAACTTAGGGGGTAAAATAAACTCTACAGAGGCATTGGAAAGGGACACTGTTGACCTTTTCGAGGGCTTTTGAGAAGAGAGGAGAACATAAGTATATTTACTCAAGTTTCCAGCGCTGCTGCCGGCGATGCCAGCCATGGTTACAGCGCGTTTATGATTTGAGCCCCCACTGGAACTTTCCTCTGTTATGTAAATGGCTTGATGTGGTGGTCAGGTTGTCAAGAACTACCAGAGAGTTTACTCAGGACCTGAGGAGAAGAAAACATGCAATAAGCCGTTCCCAGAAACCAGTCATGATTATGCTGCATGTGAAGGAACATCCCCTTCTTAGTATATTATGCAAGACTGTAGATGTGATAGATGTGCATGTGTTAGACTCCAACTTATTAGTAAAGATGAGACTAACCCTAGTTTTTAGAATATTTAAAACTGAATGCCTATAGAAGTGTTTTAATTTCTATTCAAGCATATGTGGGTGGCTGCTGCAGGAACAGAAGCAGGAGTCTGTGGGTAGGCGTGTGAAAAGCCCTCAGCCAGGCCCACGACAGTGAACCTGTGGCCCCCAACCATCTCCTACACAAACACACCACAGATTTCTCTCCCTATTCTTCACTCCCACTCTTATTTCTCTAAAAACCCAGAGATGTCAAACAGTAAAACTGTAGAAAAAGAAAAAAAAACAAAAAGAAAAAAAGAAACTGAAGTGGATGTTCTTCAAACACACATTTCTCTCTTCCTCGCCATGTCTGTCCGTCCTGTCAGGAGAAAAGCTCTCCCTGACGCCTCAGAGCATTGCACAGTTGTCAGAAGAGCAGACTGGAGCTATGAGATCTAGAGACCAAGAAATGCTCAGTGTTGCTGCAAATGCAGCTTAGCTGAATGCATTTAGAAAGTGAGCAATGCAGAGCAGATGATCAAACTATTTTGTGTTAGAAAACCTGGAAAATTACCAAGAAGAACAATGTTTTTTTGTAATTAACTTTGTGAAAGGGACTGGGGACTGAGTTGGCATTATGAAGAAAATTATTTCACATGGTAAGTTTTTTTTTGTTTGTCTAGTGTGCTGAACAAAACCTAAACATTACAATCTGGATTGAGAATTTAGATTCATTTAGCACTCCTCTTCATTAAGATCATAGTGACTGACTGCTTTTTTCTGTCCATCCTCCTGTTATGAACATATTTTTGTTAAATGTTCATTGTGAAGTTCTGACAATCAGGATTTAATAACCATTTTTGTGAGGGGGCGTAGGATACTTAAAATGCTCTTGGTGTGAAGTATGACTCTAATATTCTGCTTTAATAAGCAGACTAGCGGCTGGAACAGATAAGATCCATTCATGAAGCTTGGTTACTATATGTTGTTCTTGTGCCCTACATGTTCGGTGGTGCATCATGGGAACAGAAAAGGTGCAGAAAGTGAAGCGAGAAGTACAGAGAGGGGAAAGAATCGATCATTCTGAAACGGCAACGTGACTCCATCAAGGTTGTATCGAGCTGTTGTTTACCTGCGCCTGCAGGCTGAGCCTGGACTGAACCCACAGACGTTTCTTTGCTCAAGGATTTATTGTGTGAACACAGACATTTGATGAGGTGGATCCAAATGGTTACCCGCAGTAACGTTCGCAGCCAGTAGTCGGCTTTGCAGAAGGGTTCAGCACAAAGCAACACTTCTGTTTTTTCCTGTATCTGGTTTCTGTAAATGAAGTTAGTTGGTGTCTAATTGTGGTTGCATTAACTCAGGAGGAAAAACTCTTGTTTCTGAACTGAGATAAATTTCCACATTCAGTTAAGGTGATGATTATAAAACGGGTTACATTCCTCCAAGTTGAGTTGAGTTGTTGAGTTTTGTTAAGTTTGACTCTTTGGGAGATTCTCTCATCATTAAGTGTCATAGATGGGATTGCTGTTAGTAAGTCAACTTTGCGCAAACACCTGAGAACTTCATGGATCTCCAGGCGGAAAGGCCAGTCACGTCCTTTGGAAGTAGCCATGTTTCTCCAGAATCAGTTGGTTTCTGCGTTCAGGTTATGCAGTGGCGCAGGAGACATCCAGAAAATACGCTACCGGATCCCTGTGGAGTAGAGCTGAGACTGGAGAGCAAGCTGCAGACTTTACTCCAGGGATCAGGAACTCTGGTCCTTAAGGACCATTGCAGGCTTTTAGATGTTTTCCTGCTTTTCTGCACCTGATTCAAATTAATGAGTCATCAACAGAGTTATGTAGAACTTGACAACAAACTTGGAGAGCGATTCTATATGGCTTGTGTGCTGCTGCAGCAGGGAAACATGTCAAATCTGCATGGCAGCGCCCCTCAAGGACAGAAGTTTCTTATTCCAGTCAGTCATTCAGTTTTCCCATCGTCAATACAAGATCTTGGTGGAAAATGGAAGCAACTCTGGAATGAGTTGAAGGCCGTGCATCAAACTGATCAAAACGCTGTTGTAGTGAATGTGTACTAAATTCACAACTCAGCGGGTTGGAAAGTTCTGTTGCACAGAGCCAATAAAGTTAAACCTTGAAAATGATAATTTCAAGATAATTTCCTTGTTAATTTAAGGGGAAAAAAAAAAGAGCTGTTTTTTTTTTTTTTGTTTTTTTTTAAAGGGATGCAATGTACTCTGTGTCTGATTAGTAAGGAAAAAAAAAAAAAGAAAATTGGGGGTTGTCTTTTTTGTCCTTGGAACACTGTCATGATTTTGGTGATCCAGTTCCCTTTCCCCAATATTCAGCTTCTTTTTGTTCTTGTTCATCATCCTCGTCTTCCTCCTCATCTTTTTTCTTCTTCTTTTTTCGTCTTCTTCGTGTTCTTATTCTTGCTCATTCCATGAATGCACAATTCTTGCAAGTTAAACCTTGTTGTGAAGGGAATCAGATTTTCCAACAATTTAAAATGCAACGCTAATTAATATTAAATTATGGGAGAAAAAACATTGTCTCAACTCTATTTTTCCTTACTTTTTGTGCCTATATCCTACCAACATAGTCACTGTTGCTGAAGCTATCTGAGATCATAACATAACTGATTATATACACATTGACATTTTTAGTTATATTTAGTTTAAGTAGCTACCACTTAAATTCACTTACACTGCATGTATAAGTTATAAGTACTTATGGACAACAAATTGCTGTGAAGTTATATCTCGATCAGTACTATTAAGCTAGCTGACAGTGGACTTTGTCAAGTCTCGTTGTAGCACTGGTTGTGTTGCTTTGCATTTATGTCTGTTAAATATTTTTTTCACTTCAGTATTATGTTATAAATATCTATGTTATAAATAATCTGAGATTGCAGTGGCTGAAACAACACAGGAGTTGCAAACAGCATTGACTTTGACGCATTAAGTGCACACTCTGCAAATAAGTGTAAGTGTGCTCGAAGAAGTCCACAAGTTCTAATACAAGATATGTGGAAGTACAACCTAAAAGCATGCAGCATGAAGACACAAACATGCCTCGAACCAAAGACATAATTAAAAGACATGTCCAAGTTTGTAATCTATTTTTAATTTTGAAACTTACTAGAATAAATTTACAGCCTTTCATTTAGAGAAAGAATTTTCTTTTCTCTTTACCTCTGCATGTTTTGTCCCCATCAGTCTGAAACATTTTGACGTTGCGCTAGTTTGTCACGGAGACCTGAAATTGTTTAAACTTTTAAATCTTAACATAATAATATAACCCAAAAAGAAAAGGAGGGAAAAACAAACTGATTTGTTCTGATTGTATTTTCCTTATTTTACTAGTTGGTGACAAGGTGCCTGCTGACATCAGAGTGACCTCCATAAAGTCCACCACTCTGCGAGTGGACCAGTCCATCCTTACAGGTAAGTACCCCTGCATCATTGCTGATTTACTCCTTTTTATACTTTGTTTATGACATCTATGTCCTTATGCCATTTCATTTTTGTTATCTTCTTGTGATATTTTCTCCAAACTGCTGCTTTCTCCTTATGGCCGTGTCCAATAATAATGCCTGTCCCTTAACAAGACCAAGTGTTATTTGTTGTGCTTCAAAATTTAAGTTTAGCTCTTGATTTGTCTTTAGGGGAGTCTGTCTCTGTCATTAAACACACTGACCCGGTTCCTGATCCCAGAGCTGTCAACCAGGACAAAAAGAACATGCTGTTTTCTGTAAGTATATCCCCTGCAGCTAACTGAGTGAGACGTATCTTTCGCCTTTATATCGGGAATAAATCGATGTGGACAGAGCTACACAGCTTGACATTTGGTCATGTTGCTGAATGTAGTGATATTTCTCTGTAAAGATGCAGTTAAGTCAAGGACGTTTGGGACTTTTCCAAGCTGATTTTCTTTTCTCATTCTTTCCTCAGGGTACCAATATTGCTGCAGGACGTGCGATAGGTGTTGTAGTCGCTACAGGCGTCTCCACGGAGATCGGAAAGATTCGTAATCAGATGGCATCTACAGAGCAGGAGAAGACGCCGCTACAGCAGAAGATGGACGAGTTTGGCCACCAGCTCTCAAAGGTCATCTCCCTGATCTGCGTGGCCGTGTGGGTCATCAACATCGGCCACTTCGGAGACCCAGTCCATGGTGGCTCCTGGGTCAGAGGCGCCATTTATTACTTTAAAATTGCTGTCGCCCTGGCTGTGGCTGCCATCCCTGAGGGTCTGCCTGCTGTCATCACGACCTGCCTGGCTCTCGGTACGCGTCGCATGGCCAAGAAGAACGCAATCGTTCGCAGCCTGCCCTCGGTGGAGACCCTAGGCTGTACTTCTGTTATCTGCTCTGACAAGACAGGAACCCTCACCACAAACCAGATGTCTGTCTGCAAAGTAAGTGATCCTGGGAATTTCCTTTTATAAGTGTTACAGTGCTAACTTTCTCCAGGGTTTGATGGTTAGTATATGCACCAGTCTGCATGGTTGGCGGAGTGGTGCCAGTGCTGGAAAAGCTGGAAACCTTTCCAGCCTCCATGGGAAAAAATAAGGATCCCTGGAATATCTGTGTTGTAAAGCTTATCTCCATTTTCCAGGTTTGTATCGGGTGTTAGTGGAGTAATGTTAGCTGGCAAGACAAAGCAGATCTCATGCTACGACAAATCACCAAATCAGCTTCTGCACACGCACAGTGAAGGCTTTTAAAAAGTCACACTGCCTGAGCAAACATAACACAGCGATCCATGTCCTGAACTCCTCTGTTGACTTAATGAATAAATGTTCCATATATAATTACATTAGACAACAAAAACTGAAAGATCAAACTTGCAAATATTCATAAGTGGCACACTGCCTCACCCTTTCCTGTGTCTGCCGATGTTTGTGTGTGAGGTGCTTGCAAACTGACTTTTTTTCTAAGCTCACAGTAAATGCCTCTTGTTAAGGACTCTGCACACACCCCAGTCTGTGTTTACACCTCCCATCCTGTAGATTACCTCACATCTCGGTGACATTGGAGTTGGTGATCAGTGTGAGTGGGGTAGCACAGCAGTCACATTTAACTGAGAGTATCACTGGAAAATGTTTTACAGAAAGGGGAATTATTTCTGTCAACGTGAAGTCACTAACCTGAACATATTATGAAGGCTTGATCTAAAAAAAAAAAAAAAAAAAAAAAAAAAAAGCTCAAAATGCCCAATATCAAGCAGGAAATGCTTCTCTGATGTGCTATCAGACATGTTTTAGTGTCCTGCCACACAGAGCACAAAACAGAATAAAACAAGTAAAAATATCTAGGAGTGATAGCTGGAAACACTCCCTTAAACATTACGATGGCTGTTCGGTGCAAGTTGTATTTTGGTTGTTTTGTAATGACTATAGTAAGATAAGCTCAGGGAGGACAAAAGGGAAAATAGAAAATATATCCTGTCCTTTTCTTTTACAAAATGGAGTCCCAGGATCTCCACATTGTCCGTTCGGTAACATCCGTGTCTTTGCACTTCCTCTCTCCTGCAAGATGACGTGGAGCTTTTCTGTGTGATGAATGCGTAGCAGCGGGGAGTTCCCTGCAGCAGGAATAACATGGCTGAGTGATCCTACCATGTCTCTGAAACTCCCTCCCACAAATAAAAAAAAAGAAAAAAAATGGAGGCAGGTTCTGGCTGGTTACATATTGACCTTCTGCTTCCCATCTGTGCTCCCTGACGCGCTGCTCTCTGCTGAGAGATAAGAGGACGCAAACACAGTCACACACTCACTGAAACTTCCCTTTTTGCTTTTTTTTTTTTTTTTTTTTTTTAACACTGTGTTTCCTGAAGATAGTCCTCCTTGTTGTTATTCTCCTCTTTCCTCACCAAGTTCATTGTATACTCACCTTTTATGGTTTTATTTGCCTAAGCTTATCTGTATCGGATTATTCCTGGGCTGATCTCCAGCCAGCCGCTCTGATGGCACCATGTCTCCGCTGCCTTGGGGGTATCCCCATATTCACAGGATTTCCAGGGATTCCCCTTGGTGTCCTGACTCTGTACTTCCCGTTTCCCTTCGCTCACACACATGCACAGATGCAGATGCTATAAAAAGGGTTACTCATCATGCATCCCCACATAACCTCAGAGGAAGTGAGAAGGGGAAAAAAAACAACTTCTGCCACTACCACAGTCACGTCGAGCACACGGTGCCTGGTTTCCTTGGAGACTGTAGTAGCTCAGACAATGAAGGAAAACTAACCACATATAAACGAACATTTTCATTTTGTTCCTCGTGTCTCAGCTTTTCCTTCTTGTGGAAGTCTTTTGGGTCAGTGAGAAGCCATTCTTTATTTGGTAGAGATTGACAGAAAAGCAGATCCTAAACCTGTGTGAAATGCTTTATTCGTCAGACGTTTGAACCTGTTTAATTGGCTGTACATCCTGATATATAAAAACAGGGGTGAACATAAGGAATAAAGCACGGGAATTGTCTATACATCAGAACACTTGCATTTTATTTGCAAACCCATTGTGTCTAAAACAGCATTTTTAATGCTTGACATTCTTGGTGGATTTGACCACACCGGTGTTTATCTGCATGAAAGAGTCCAGTTAAGGATTTCTAACAGCTGGAAACTCTTCAGTCACACTTTAAAGCAAATACAAACAGATAAAGTTCCAACATGAAACAAAATAAAAGTGCAATGACAGAAAACTATAAAGTTCAAAGCTGTGTTTCTGTCAAAATCTCACCACTTTATTAAAATGTTATATAATATACTTGTGTTTAAAGCTGAATGGACAAACAGTTGTGAAGTGAGGGCATAGAGCTTTAAGGCTGCAGCACTGGCCTTGTTTGTTACATGCTGGAACACTGCGTGGGATAAATAATACCACCTTAAAAGGCACATGGAAGAAGACAGTACACATGTACACAATTTTTGAAGTATTTACTTGCAGTAATGGGAAACTGTTATTTTTTCAGTAAAGAATAATAAAACTAAGTTGTCTCTCCATCTATAAAATGCTGTTACTGTTCCTGAGTCTGTCGTCTTCTGGCTGAGGACTGAGGAGGGAAGCAACCGCACAGCCTAAGTCAGGGATCCTCAATCCAGGTCCTCGAGGACCGGTGTCCTGCAGGTTTTCTAAGCGTCCAAGCTGGAACACACCTGATTCATATCAATGTGTGTTTAGCAGACGTATGCAGAGCTTGTCCAGCAGGGACACTAGGAAAACCTGCAGGACACCGGGCTTGAGGAGCAGGTTTGAGGATCCCTGGCCTAAGGGATGATTGACTGGAGAGTAAAATGTCATAGCAGACTGGGTTAGTGTGCACACACGAACACACACTCACATAGCCACACGCAAAAACAAGCAAGAGACGCACACATCAATGGTGAGTCCAGAGAAAACAAAGGAAAAGGTTTTAAATGGGAACTGCAGTCCGGAGAAAGAGGTGGAGCCACAACCCACAGGCTGCCTGAGGTTGCTGTCAACTTTTATTTTTGTTAGTAATTTGTTCAATTTTCATTTCATTCATTAGTCAGCTCTATTAAGTTTTATTATAAATAAATGAACATGCAAATTAATTTACACTTCAGTTAAAGGGATATTTTAACATTTAAAAAAAAAAAAAAAAAAAAGTAACAGAATAATCACTTTTCCAGTAGTTGTTACACTGCTGTAACTCTGTTACATTACTTTTTAGGAGACGTAGATAGTAACTAAAATTTCTTTTTAAAAGTAATTTACCCACTGTATCCACTCGCAGCTGAAAACATGTTGATTTCTGGAAGAGTTTTGGTCATTGATGGCCACCATACATTCGCAACTGAACTTGTTTACATATATTTTTATATTTTAGCAGAATATTTCTTGTTCCATTGTGCCGTTAGGGTGAGTCGATTTCCTCCCTTGAACCAGGAGCAGTAGATGTTACCCTGCAGAGAAATGAGAGGTGTGCTCAATGGCGAATGCTTCTTTGTTTTTCCTTTCGCTCTGCAGTCTATTGTTATATGTGTGTGTGTGTGTGTGTGTGTGAGTAGGACCCATTTTACAACTACTTTTATTGTGATATCTACGATTTAGTAGTTTACAAGATAAAGTTGTAGTTTAATGTGAGTAGACAGCTGATTCTCTTAAGATTAGAAAAAAAGCCATATATGACCTATTGGAATTAGATAAACAATGCTACTAGAGTGCATGTCTGCATTATTTTGCTTAAAGCTTCAGCATCATCTTTAAACAAAAAGCCATTTTTAAGAGAAAAAAAAAAAATCTCATATGGAGATCAGCGTCTATTTTATAAGACCCCGCAATCTCATAATGGTTCCACAGTCTTAAGAGGATTAAACACTCGGCAGCAATTCAAACCACAGGGCAAAAACTA
This sequence comes from Telmatherina bonti, assembly GCF_933228915.1. Lineage (NCBI taxonomy): Eukaryota > Metazoa > Chordata > Actinopteri > Atheriniformes > Telmatherinidae > Telmatherina > Telmatherina bonti. Next base: position 29,790,037 of record NC_136628.1, on the reverse strand, counting down.
TAAATGGGTAATTACTGAATGCAATTGCATCAAATAACTATTATGATCAGACGGCTAATTGTACATCGAAGGCTTGGTTTTGTGTTGTAAAAATCTGCTTCGGCGATCACAGAGCACACAAACAGCAAGTACAACCCCGCTTACGGTAGCGACAAAGATCTGAATATTTCAGAGCGATTAGAGGAAATTGGATTTTTAAAGGCAAACAGTCTTTCTAGTCTCTTTAAGCTGGAATCAGTTAGTCTGGTTATATTTGGCCATTTTTGATTCGCAGATATTTCTACAGTTGTGCAGATTAATGTTCATTTGGAGAATAAAGAAAAAACACGTGAAGCCTCATGTTCTTACAAAAAACCATTATCTAATTGGTGTTTGCATCTTTTATCCTAGGAGATGGTGTTTTCCAGACAATATCTGTAGGTTTAATCTATGGAACAGCATTGTTAGTAACTCACAGAAACACTAAAATGCAACATTTGCTTTGTTTTAGAAGAACCACAGCTGCTTTGTTCTGCTAAGTCTTCCATTAATCTTATGTCTTGTAAACTCATGAACACAGTTGATTAATATAACAAACACGTACACATCTTGTCTAAATGACAATACACACCATGATGTTTGAGTCCTGTTCATCACCAGCTGCAGCATCGCCTCCTAGTTTTCCTGATGCATTCGTATTGCCCGTGCATCGCGAGCAGGATTCCCTCTGGAGAGTTTCACAGAAAAGATTTGCCAACAAAGGCAATCCTAGGACAGCTCTGGGACCTCGGCCGGCTCTCCTGCCTTTTTAGTAGTTTACTACAGCATGTTTAGAAGTTCTAGTTGCATTTATAAGTCTTGCACCCAGACTTGTGAGCACTGCAGCTCCAATGAAGCTCCAATGTTTAGATTGTCTGAAAACATAAAAACAGAATAAAGTGACTACTTGCTTTTGTACTGTACAGCTTTTAGCTCACTCCATCAGCTGCTTTTAACTCCTATAAGATAGCGGTCAGAATTAGAGGGGTTTTAGTACAAATTATTTAGTGGATGTCTCCAAAATGGCCTTTTTGGCCCAGTTTTGCTGTCTCTTCTCTACATCCCCAAACTAAGGAACCTCAAGTTTTACATGGGGATAATAACTGCTTCATGGAGCAGCTAAAAGAGCAGAACCAGAGGATCAGAGAGTCTTTTAGGTCACAAAGCGGAAAACTTTGTGTAGTTGTCTACTACATAACAGTGTAGTTCATTCATAAACTAAATCAATACATATATGAAAAGATAACCAAAGTATATATATGCAATGTTGATATTGAAATACGTTGTATTTAATGTGGCCTTGGTTATATGATATATTCAAAAATATAAAACGTACGACACCATAAAATATCTTAAGCTATAATATTTTACATATTGGTGAGTATTTGACCAGTTTCTGCTAGGGATGTGAATCAAACGACTCACGATTCAATTCCGATTTTTGGGGTGACGATTCGATTCAGAATCGATTCTCAATTCAAACAGATTTTTGATTTATAATCATCACACTTATGCAACAAAAGGTGCCAATTTCACAAGTTTCTTCATTATTCTATTAGCTGGAAAGAACTGAGAAAGAACTGATTCGATTTAAATTGCAAAATGTGCAAAAACTTTTTTTGCACGTCATTTTTTGTAATTTCATTTAGAAAAAAACAACACAGCAGCCAGACCATCATTCTGCTGCTATAATGTCCAAGAAGACAAGAGAAATGACAAAAAATTTCGATTTCTTTTTTTTTTTTTTTTTTTTTTTTTGGGAAAAAAAAAAAAAAAAAGGTTTTTTAAACAAAAATATTGTTTTAAAAGCTAAGCAAAAAATCCCAATATTTGATTTTTTTTTTTAAATTCAATTCCCCACCTCTAGTTTCTGCAGTGTCCAGGGAAATGCGGGCTAATCCAAGAATCTTCTGCAACAGTTTTCTCTGTTTATCACTTAAATAAAATGTCTTTTACAGCAACAATCTACTGTCCTTCTTTCTTCTAGGTGTCAGTTGTTATGAAGCTTCTTATTAACTACTGATCATTAGAGGCGCTTTCCTTTAGCGCTCCAGACATCGGTGGACTTCAGCCGAGTCGGACGTTTGACTCTTTGACCTTGTTAAAAATCGTCAGCAGCAGATGATGATCCAGCACGGTTTGAACTAATAAGCTAACTCACTGCTTTCTTTGTTTGTTTTTCTCCTCTGCAGATGTTCGTTGCGGACAAAGTAGAGGAGTCGAGCTGCTCTCTGCATGAGTTCTCAATAACTGGTTCTACATATGCCCCCGAGGGACAAATGTAAGTGTTGCAGGTTTAGTATAGTTTATATCTGGATATACTGGTTTTAAACGCTCTGGCATGTTAAATTATCTGGGTAAACATGTACCTATGGAGTCATGCAGGTAGGTGGTTATACAGCAGAGTAGAGAAGGATTTTACTTGTACTTTGTGTTTGCATGCTGTTTATTTTCCTGCTTGGTGAGTACAACATTCTGCATGAACCTGTAGATTTGGTAACAGCAGAGTGTGGGTTACTGTGTGGGAGCTTCACTAGCAACGGTCACAGTCTCTACAAGGTGTTCATGGTTGTCATGCAGTCAGCACTGCTAGTCACAATCAGGCACGCACAGACACACACACACACTTTTGTTTACTACTGTCCAACTACTGTCTCTCAAGTCAGCTCCAGAAGCTAAACACCTGAATGTCCTGTATGTCACACATACTCACGTCGTCACTGTGTCTGAGGGAACGTGTGGAATGTTTTTTTCCCCTCTGGTGTGTTGTTGTTAATGATATCTGCATCTTGCGTTTCTTCCAGACTTAAAGGGAACAGGCCCATCCAGTGTGGAGACTTTGATGGGCTTGTGGAGTTGGCCACTGTGTGCTCCATGTGCAATGACTCTTCACTGGACTTCAATGAGGTCATTCACCATCATAATCATTTTATATTTGCTATGCAAAACATTTTTTCTGTGTTGTAGAGCGTTGTGTTGCAAGTTCCCCAGAAAACTGTATTTCACACTTCCACTGGAATTGAGATGCTGATTATTTAATACAATTTATTCATCATCAGTAAGTGTGATGACTTCTATAAAAGCTGTTTGGTAGTTTGCTGATGCTGAGAATTTAGGTTTTAACAGGTGGAGTTATAAGGAAAGGGAAGTGGAAATCCTTTAAGGCAGTGGTTTTCAAACCTTTTTTTTTTTGACGTTGTAACCTGTACTTATATTTTTAACCAGTTTACATTTTAACTCGGGCAACATTTAGCATGATTTAATCTCCAGTGGGTCACACAAGTAAAACAAAAGCATAACAGCCTATAAGTAATGAAAACTCCCCCTTTGTTCAGTTGCAAAGGAGTTTAAATAACCAAGATGTTTGCATTTAATGAACTATCCTGTCAGAAAATATTATGAAAATCTTGAAGTGCCTTGTGAAAAATAATCCCAAATAGAATAATTTCAAAATGTTGCCACGGTTACACAATTACATGATTTTCTTGTTTTATTTATTTACTGTACATATTATGCAGAAGTGGAAGACATTCATGACTGTTATTAACCTACAGAAGTGAACTAGCATGTTGTATGTTAAAGTTTCATGGTTGTCGTGTTAGCAAGGGTTGCCAAGTGAAAATCATTTCTGTTTTTAAAAAAAAAACCAAAAAAAAACAAAACATAGTACTACTTGTGTTTGCATCTGAATTTATGATAATTTTGCAGCCACAGAATGTCTTTGAGCAGACCATGAAGTTCTCTGTAATCAACTTATTCTTTGGTTAAAAACGCCAAGTCTGTGTGACACTAAAGCTTGGCTGAAATTGGGTCGTCCAACAGGACAACGTTCCTAAACATGACAACAAATCTACTACAGAATGGGTGGAATGACCTGAAGAGAACTGTCCATTAACAAATATCTGAGAACCATTAATGAACTGGTGCAGTTTTGTAAAGAGAAGACCAAAATTCCTTTATATTGGTGTCAAATTTAAAAAAAAATAAAATTGATGTCATCATATAGAAAATAACTACTTCTAAAGATGGTTCTACAAGCTTAATTAAATGTACTTTCTCACACACTTGGTTGAGTGTTGGTTAAATATCATCATTCATTCATCATCATTTCTTAAACCGCTTAATCCAATTCAGGGTTGCAGGGAAGCTGGAGCCTATCCCAGCTGGCTTTGGGCGACAGGCAGGGTACACCCTGGACAGCTCGCCAGTCCATCGCAGGGCCACACAGAGAGACGAACAACCACTCACACTCATTCCTAGGGACAATTTAGAGTAACCAATTAACCTAACATGCATGTCTTTGGACGGTGGGAGGAAGCCGGAGTACCCGGAGAGAACCCACGCATACACGGGGAGAACATGCAAACTCCACACAGAAAGGCCACTGACCAAACCCCTCCCCAGCCAAGGATCGAACCAGTGACCTTAAATAAATTAAATATTTGGTTAAATATGCTATGACAAAATCTAATATATTCTTCATGTTAGGTTTTATTTACTTAATTTCTTTTTCCTGAAATTTAAAACCTCAGAGCTAACAGTGTGTGTACTTTTTCCCACCCATGACTGTAGTATTACATACGCGCTGCAATGAAAGACACCACTTGATCACACACACACACACACACACACACAGCTTTCTCCTTTTCAGCTGAGCTCATTTTACTCTGATGTATTATCCTTTCTCTGGTTTAGATTGCTTTTCTCACCTCTTTGTCATCATCATGTTATCATGGTAACCGTGCTGAGTAGAGAGGCCAGGGATAAAACATTTCGCAGCTCTCAAGAAGAACTGCCTCTGTTCTCACAAATGGCTGTTTTGCCACCAGTTTAGTTCATTTTTGAATAAAAATCCTCAGTTTGAGATTAGATCGCTGAACCAAAGCAGCAGCATAGATTGAGACGATATTGCCGCCTGCGGCTGATCGTGCAAGCAAACGGTGTGTGGCATACTATTACAGCCTCATCTCAACCACTGAACGTCTCACCTGGCGAGGGCGCAAGATGAAGCGTACATGACTCAAAGTTTATGGTGGTCATAGAGTGAAATACATGCAGATTTGTTCATAGCATATTTAAATGATCATTTTTCAGTGGTTTCCTGTTAAGTGGGTCGGATATTGACTGCTCAAATGATATTTTAAATCGATAAGATAGTCTCGAAGTCCACAAGAAAGTTGCATAAATACCAGGGCTGTGACGATACGCTTTTGTCCCGATTTGATTCCGATTTTTTTTTTTTTTTGGGAGCCGATTCGATTTAAATTGCAATTTTCAAAATTCTTTGATATTGCTGATTTTTGTAGATTAAAAACAAAATAAATGTATAAAACGCATTTTTTTTGCTCGTCATTTTTCTTGATTTCAAGTAGAAAAAAACAACCCAGTAGCCAGACCATCATTCTGCTGCTATAATGCCCAAGAAGACAAGTAAAAAGGTCAAAAACAATTAAAAAAAATGTATTTGTTTGAAAAAAAAAAAAAAAAAATCAAAATTTTTTTTCGATTTTTTTCGTTTTTTTTTTTTTTCTCGATTAGATTTTCCCACCCCTAATAAATATGTTCTGGTGTATATCTGTTTTCTTACAGGCCAAAGGGGTTTATGAGAAGGTGGGTGAAGCCACCGAAACGGCTCTCACCACATTGGTGGAAAAGATGAACGTCTTCAAGACGGACCTGTCTCCACTGACGAAGGTGGAACGCGCCGGTGCCTGCAACTCTGTAAGTACAGCAGATATAAAGATGTGACGCTGCAAATGCATCCTGGAATCAGATCACTGTGCAAACTTTACAGGCTATTTTTTGCAACGCTTTGATCACGTGCCATTGGTTATCTAATCAGATATCAGCACATTTTCAGAATTAATTTGCACATTAACAAGTAAAGAACAAAAGATGGTAAAAATTGTCATTGATCAAATGTTAGTCGGCTCACTTTGCCTTCAATTAACTTATCATGTCATCTCATAAAATGCTAGTTACAGTGTAATTATCCAGTCATAAGTGTTTAGCCCAAGTCTGTGTATTCATTAAAAAAAGAATATACAGTGGGCACACTGCTTGCTGCCACAGCTGGCATATGTCCTGCAGACTTTTGCAGTTCTCCACATAAATATGCCAGTGAGTCTGTAATTACTTTGTTCTTTACATCATACCATCCACACTGTGTGTGTAGGGGGCGTGGATGCCTAATGACCCACAGGAGTCCTGGTTTATACTGTCTATGTTTGTGTGGAATTATTCTTTACATGTTTAATCTAGGCTGACTAACAGCGAGCCACCATACCTGGGTTTATTGTCTTTCACAAAGACTTGTTAATAAAACACAGTGTTGACATTTGACACACATGTTTAACTTCGGGGTGTGAACTAATGGTTGTCTACGGCCGCGCTTGTAAAAAATATTTACCAGCTGTAGCTGTGTTTGATTTGTGATCAGTCTTGCGGTGAACCACTTTAAATGTTTTTGTCTTTTGGAAGTTGAAAGTGGTTAAGATGGTTTGTGGATGAGAAGACGATCCTGTCTTGAAGTGACTGATTGATCTGCTGAGTTATTTGGAGTCTGTTCTGAGTTTCTCATCTGTCACGTCAATAAAGGTCATTAAAATCCCAGGTCTCATTTTCTGGGTGCTACCAGTTGACGAAACACTCGGGGTTCTATAATTGGACGTGGTCTGTAAAGACTGAAGCCAAAAGAGGAGATAAGTTGTGCCGTCTTTCATTTGGAGTATTTAAAGCAGTGTGTGGATGAATGCTTCATGATAACTTCTAATTTTGGATGACATAAACATAACCAAGCTGCGGCACACACCATGTTAAGACAAACCTCCTATTTCTGCCCTTATTTGAAGCAGTGAAGAAGTTTGTTACTGTGTAAGGTTTTAGGATCTCGGTTTGAAGCCTCCTGACAAGATGTGTGTTCTCCACATACAACCGTCTCTGCGCGCTGAACTAGAGGGACACCTGCTGGTGGAACGAGACATGACAGTTGCAGATAAAAATGTATGTGAGGAAAAGGGATCTGCTCTCTAATTAGCATTTCACTTTTCTCCCCACGATTCCACCTGTTATTGCTTATCATCTTCGGCCGAATCGGTTTTCTTCATATGCAGCTGAACAGACTTCAAAGGCAGCAGTCAAACACTCAAACAAGGTGGCTGAGTCAGGTTTAAAGTGTCATCATTCAGCTGTCCGTGGCTCATTTCAACCTCTGTCACCAGCTGCCAGCCTGACTGATTCCCATACAGCCACTTTTTTCTCTGTCATTTCTAACCTTTTTTCTCTTCCTCTTTTTCATTCATCAGGTGATCAAGCAGCTGATGAAGAAAGAGTTCACCCTGGAGTTCTCTCGTGACCGCAAGTCCATGTCTGTCCTCTGTACTCCTGTCAAACCGGGCTCCCAGAGCAAGATGTTTGTCAAGGCATGGCTGAACAGAATTTATCATTAAGAAATGTCATTTAAGGAATTAGGACATGTTTAAAAAATACTCCATTTACATGAGTATTCAGGCCTTTCTCTCAACTCTTGCTTTAAGTGCTGTTGACGTACTGAGACTGTTGGGCAGCAATGGGCACCTCAAATATACTTAAGTAATCATGCAGGGCCCACGTTTCCTTCAGATGCTTCTCGCTTTCCTCTAGGCAGAAATGTTCAAACTTGTCCGCACAAAGCTGTTTTTTTAAGCTGCCTTTAGGGCAGGTGTGTCAAACTAATGGTGTAATTTGATCTCAACTGTGCCAGACCAGTTTTTTAAAAAAAAAGAGAGAAATGATGTGTGAATCGTAAAAACTACAAATTAAGTACATTGAATTACAAGATGTTTTCATTAGTGAACTATCCTTTTGGTAAAAAATAGGGGGGGGGGGGGGGAAATCAAATTTTTTTTTTTTTAGAAAATTAGGTGCAGTTTTAACTTTATTTAGCCTCGATTTATCATTTACATGTGCATTACAACTTATAAATCACAGTGGATCTACATAATGACATCACATTTAATCACATTTTGTTAAAAAGTGCTCCTTTACATGGACAAATTGGGAGTTGGAATCACTTTGTTTCCCTCTTTAAATGCAGTCAATGTCCTATGTATGTCATTTTAACAGTTTGCAAATTCATCATGCAAGATGTCAGTGGAGATCAAACAACTGAGGAGATGCTCTTTGCTTGAATTCCACCACTCACATCATCATTAGACTAGAGGATTTTGCTCGAGTAATTCAGATTATAATGCATCTTTCAAGCAAGACCACATTGGGCCTTTCTTTCTTTCAAAGGTCTTTTTATTACACAAAGTATCAATAGAATGTGCAATACAAATATTCAACATTTCTTGTTTTACTATCCCATACCCAACAAAATACATAATACAAACAAACAATAAACATCTACAAAAAATTAAATAAATAAATAAAATAAGTAATAATAAAAATAATAAAGTGACTGACAAAGGCTACTCAGAGACAATTATAGGGGATATCTAAAAAAAAAATTCTAAAAAAAAAGGTGCCACAGTTTATAGAATTTATTTTCAGATCCACAGACGATAGATCTAATTTTTTCTAAATCCATACAAAGCATAATATCTTTTACCCATTGTGCGTGTGAAGTGGGGGGGGGCAGAGTCTTTCCACTTAAACAGTATAGCACGTCTAGCTAATAACAGTGGAAAATTTTAATATCCTAAACCTAAAGTTTGGCTATTTAAGCTCTGGCACCAAAAATAGCACACAGTGGATCCGGTTTAATTGGATGTTGCAGGACTTCAGAAATTGTATGAAAGACAAAATTCCAAAAACTAGCTAAAGAAGGACACGACTAGTACATATGAAGCAATATATGTGCCTTTCTTATGTCAGACTTAGGTAATAGCTAAGTTTGTTGGATGACAGTGAAGATCTAAATGCACTGCAGCAACCTAAGCTTCCACTTCACGGGGGGGGGGGCTGAATAGTTGTGTAACTTGAATAAATGTCTGTACAACTTTCCTTTTGTACCCAACACACCGTTTTTCATCACTTTCAGCTGAACTCTGATCTCACAGCTATTATGTGCTTTTTTTGTCACTTACATTTAATGTCATCAGGGTGCCCCAGAAAGTGTGATTGAAAGGTGTCAGTACCTGAGGGTCGGATCGGGCAAGGTGACACTGACAGCCGCCCTGCGTGACCATCTGATGTGTAAGATCAGGGAGTGGGGGACAGGCAGAGACACGTTGCGATGCCTTGCTCTGGCCACTCATGACAACCCGCCGCGTAAAGAGGACATGGATTTGGAGAACTCGAGCAAGTTTGTGGAGTACGAGGTACAGTAAGGAGCTGGGAAAGCAACTCGCTGTTTTCAGCAGTTTCAAAAAATAGATATGAAGCATGCTTCACATAAAGACTGAGACAAGGGGAAACTTGTGAAATAAAATCTATATTAAAAACCAAACCTGTCTTGCAGGCCTCACAGACCTCTCTAATTAGCATGTTCTCTCACGGTGTTAGCTCTTCTTCATCGTATGATGCCTTGACATTTGCTAATCATGCTGCAGTAGAATCTCTTTCCTTAAAGTGAATTAGTTGGATGTTTTCTGCACAAATACAAAACAAATTAGACTTTTTTTTTTCAGATTTCCTGTGAAAACTCTTTTTGTTTTCCTCTCAGATGGGGCTGACGTTCGTTGGCTGTGTGGGGATGCTCGACCCGCCCAGGAAGGAGGTGATCGGTTCCGTTAAACTTTGCAATGAGGCCGGTATCCGGGTTATCATGATCACGGGGGATAACAAAGGCACAGCTGTAGCCATCTGCAGACGAATCGGCATCTTCGGGGAGGATGAGGACGTAACGGGAAAAGCATACACGGGCCGAGAGTTCGACGACCTCCTGCCCGAGGAACAGAGAGAGGCTGTCAAGCGGGCAAGATGCTTTGCCCGCGTCGAGCCGGCCCATAAGTCCAAGATTGTGGGATACCTGCAGTCTTTCGATGAGATTACCGCCATGGTGAGGAAAAAAAGGATGATCAAATTTGTAGACTTTTCCACTTTTTAGTGCTTTCTGCTGATATCTGCATTTTATCGTCATTTGTTGCATAATTTTTATGGCAAAGCAAGGATGCATTTTCTTTCTCCTGCATCTGCTTGTCGTACGAAGAACATTTCAAGGAGGCATAAGATTAGGGCAGCGAGGCGTGGCATGTTTCAGGTCTCTAAGGCTGCTCTCTTAGACAGTCCTATCAAAAGCTGTCATCTCTGGTTCGCTCGGCTGCCTCCTATCTGACACATGTCTCAGAAGAGTGTTTGTCTCACATCCGGAGACAACAATATCACCAATTGCCTGTCAGACTCCCTCCACCTTTCACTGCAGACTAAAGCTGCTTCAGGGCCTGCAATGACAGATGGATATCTGACTTGTTAAGCTTTAGCTTAATCCTGTCTGGATTTAAACACCAAATTAAGATGAGATAGGAGTTCTCTTTAAATCATCATTCTTTTGTTAGACTCGTGACTGGTTGACAGAATAAGCACACAATATTGGTTTATGCACTGCTTATAAGTTCTTTCCTATAAAATAAGATCCTATTTACACTGAATGTTGCTTCTGTCTTTACTCTATAGTCATTAATATTAAGGAAATTCAAATAAAAGTATGACATTGTATCATTTTTTTATGCATAACCATTTAAATCCTGCAGACAGGGGATGGGGTAAATGATGCCCCGGCCCTGAAGAAAGCAGAGATCGGCATTGCCATGGGTTCTGGTACAGCTGTGGCCAAATCAGCATCTGAGATGGTGCTCTCTGATGATAACTTCTCCACCATCGTCGCTGCTGTGGAGGAAGGCAGAGCCATTTACAACAACATGAAGCAGTTCATCAGATACCTCATCTCTTCCAATGTGGGAGAGGTCGTCTGGTGAGACACGGCCAGCATGTGGGACCTTCTTCTCCCACCGTGTTGCAGGTTTGGCTTATCTCCTATCCATCTGTCCACAGCATCTTCCTGACAGCCATCCTGGGTCTCCCTGAGGCTTTGATTCCAGTCCAGCTGCTGTGGGTTAATCTAGTGACCGATGGTTTGCCTGCCACTGCCTTAGGCTTTAACCCTCCAGACCTGGACATCATGGACAAACCGCCCCGCAACCCCAAGGAGCCACTTATCTCTGGCTGGCTCTTCTTCAGATACCTGGCCATTGGAGGTAGCATTGACTCTGACTTAATGATGACAGACTGACAGCAGTAATAAAACGGAACAGTTTTGAATCTAACTTGTTTTACAGACATGTCTTGACTTAAACTAGCAGAAATAATGCTGAGATTTAACAGGATACATCACTTTACATTCCATTTGTCATAATGCAAGGTAGAACAAAGAAAAAGCCAGACATCTATATTAGCTTAAATTTCCTGCCAACAGATCGGAGAACTGTTTAAGTGACTTCTGTGGATGATCTTGTCAAAGTCAAACAGCGACTTTGGGTGTGATTTGAATGGATTAAAACTGGAAAACCACCAAGGCACATGCACAGCAGGTGTCTGTTTTACAGCAGCATGTCTTCTTGCTAGAATAATTCACATCAGCATGTTAAGTGCATAGTGTTTGTGTAAAGACATGGTGGCTGTAAACTGCATTAGCTTAAAAGATTTCACTTTTCTACATGTTTAAATTTAATGAGCAGGTTTTGTAAAGTCCTACTTAAAGCAGTTTAACAGTCTGTGTGCAGACTGGATGGCATATAATGAATTGCTTATGCCAAGGATGTCTAATCCTTCCCACTGTCCTGCAGGGTTTAGACCAGGAATACTCAATCTTGGTCCTCAAGAGCCGGTGTCCTGCAGGTTTTCCAAATGTTTCTGCTGGAACACACCTGACTCTGACAAGCCCTGCACATGTCTGCTGCATACACATTAATTTGACACCGGTCCTCAAGGACCAGGATTGAAGAGCCCTGGTTTAGACATTGCACTGCTTCAGTACATTCAGATGAATGGATCATCAACAGCACTGGGCAAGCTGTTGGAGAAATTCATTTAATTTAAAGTGTGTGTTAGGACAGGAAAATATAAAACCTGCAGGATGATTGACCCTGAGGACCATAACTGGACATCCTCGGTTTTGGCTTATAACAGCTGTTTACCCAAGCTACATAAACACAGGATTTAATGAGCATAATTTGTTAGAATGCAGGTCATTCAAAAGAAATATTGTACTCTCCTTGTTCATTTATGTATTTTCTCTGAGAGCAAAAGACGACCCGTTTGATCAGGAGGGCTTTTGTCTTTGCCTTTTACCTTATTTCCTTTATATGAAGAATACATGGATTTCTGCTTGCTAATAACTAATAATACAAAGCTGTTTTTGCAGTATTCAACATTTTCTTATTATTTGACACTAAATTTTAAATAAAATAAACTTTTTTTTTTGTTTTGTTTTGTTTTTTTAAATCCAAGTCAAATATGATCCCAGATTTGGGTATACCTTTTTGCTTTTCTTGCAGGATATGTGGGTCTTGGAACAGTGAGTGCAGCCACATGGTGGTACCTGTTTGACGAAGATGGTCCACAAGTGTCTTTCTATCAGCTGGTGAGCTTTCTTCTGCTCATTTGGTCTTTAACTTGTCCCGGTGCAGCAGATCCATGTCCCCAGAGGATACGGCAACATTTTTCATCTGACTCCTCCTTCACCTTGACGTTGCCCACTGTTGAACACGCTGATGTCCGGTGATCCCAGCAGCGGACTGATTGCACACAGGGTTGCAAGGAGCCAAGGTTGTGCAGCTGTGCCTCCGTCAGATCTGATGAAAATCGGATCTGATGGGGCGAAGTGCAAGCTCGGGCTGACTGCCATCTGTCTCTGTTACAGAGACACTTCATGCAGTGTACCGAGGACAACCCCATGTTCAAGGGAATAGACTGTGAGGTGTTTGAGTCCCGCTACCCCACAACCATGGCGCTGTCAGTGCTGGTCACTATCGAAATGTTCAACGCTCTCAACAGGTCAGTTGCCAAATATCGTCATGGCAGGTTAAATAATCCTTAAATGTCAAGGCTGTCTGGTGTTTATTAATAGGCAGAGATAATGTCATCCAAAAAGACAGCAGTCCCTTTGAGAGAAGATTGTGTAACTGTGCAGGGAATTCCATGCTGCAATAACACCACCAGACTTCATTTAACTAGTTCCATGTCTTGACATTCATAAAGTCTTTGTTATCAAGTTTAACTACAGAACATGTTTTCATGCTTTTATTGTTATAATCCTTCTCTGCCAGTTTGTCTGAGAACCAGTCCCTGGTGAGGATGCCTCCTTGGGTCAATATTTGGTTACTGGGAGCCATCATCCTGTCTCTCTCCCTTCACTTCTTAATCCTCTACGTGGAGCCTCTGCCTGTGAGTACTCGGGAGGCTTGTTGGAACGTGGCCTACACTGCCCTGCCTCACTAAGATAACTCTTCAGGTCATGGTCCATAATCAAAAACACATTTTGCTTTTGTTAAATCATAAGTTAGTTTTTTTTTCTTTTTGCTGATTACACAACTTTCAACCATATGGTCTGATAATACATCCAAACTACAGCAGTACACACTGCAAGTTACTGGAGTGTGTTCTTCACAATACTGCTAAACATGTGGTTGGTGACACCCCCACGATGCACTGAAATCTATTGTAATATGCTTTTGTTGATTTTAGGGATGCACCAATCCACTTTTTGCGAGTTTCGATTCCGATACCGATATCTGAAATGTGAATATCTGCAGATACCGATATTTGCCGATACCAAATCTGTTTATGTAAACATTATAGTGCTGATTGTTTTTTATTGCTGTTACAACTGTGTAAGATACCATTGCGTTGTAATTACCCATCCTTTCTTAAGTTACTTCACCAATACCAATATAACAACATTACAGATCTAACAATTTCAACTAGTTTTATTTTGATTAGGCACATTTTACCTAAATACAACTATAAATGTGTGGTTTTGAAACAAAGATCTCGCTTTTAGTGGAACAAAAAATGTCAAATTTTAACTTTCAAGGCATTTATTTCTTTTAAAACACGTCCGAAGCATGTCATCACACACATCTGCGCTGACTTGACTAGTGTGGTATCAGTACACTTTTTTTTAATACAAAGTAAAAGTCCACACGCCTGGAATTGAGCCGATACTGATATCAGTATCGGTTCATACCTAGTTGCTTTTCACCTTCTTAGTGAATTGAATGATTGCAATCTCCCACAGTAAGATGGAAAAAAACATAATTATACTGACCATAGCTTCTCCTCATACTGGTCCCCAGACTGGTTTCATTTTGCTGTGGGATTGTGTCCCATTCCTCAACCAGGAGTTGTTGGTGATCAGCCAGTGTAGTTATGTTTGTCATTTGTGCACAAAACATAAAGCAAGCTCATGCTGCAAGTGCTGCCTCCTCTTTACTCCCAAATTCTGGAAGTACTCCGATGATCCGGGTCCAGTGGGGGAGGGCATGTCATCCTGGGTCAGAGGGAGGCAACTTAGGTCCTGCAAGTGTTCCAAGTTTCCCTGCTGCAACACACCTGACTTAAATCGATGGCTAATTAGCAGACTAGTGGAGAGTTTAGTGTAAAGCTCTGCACACGCCTGCTGGTTCAGTCGGATGTGTGTCAGGTGTGTTTCAGCAGAGAAACTCCCAACACTAGTAGAACTGCAACCCTCGAGGAGCCGAGTAACCCATCCCTATGAGATATGATATGAGATCATGGCTGCCTCCAGGATTTCATACCAACACATCTGTCTATGAACTGGGTGCCAATCCAGTGGCAGTCATACATCTCTGACTGTCACACATCTGTCAGCGGTGGGCGGAAGACGAACACTTGGTGTGAACTGCTTTTTGACTCACTAGCAGAAGCTTCAAAGATGACGGAGTTGTGATCGAGAGTTCACGCTTCACGAAAGATCGTCATGAACGGAGGAGGAGACTGACGGATGTCACGGGCGGAGGGTGACTGTTACTGCGGGGGAAAGATTTACAATGTCCACGGAATATTTTCAAACATGTAAAATAGTTCACGTGTATTGTCGAGAAGATGAAGATGGTTTTGCTGTTTGCATTTGCTGAATTGACTTTCAGTGTATTGAACCTTCAAGGCGACCATAGAAAACCGTTGCATGTGCAACAGGAAAACATGAGCTGTGATGCCTTTAATGCTTCCTGCACTATGCTGTAGCGCTTTTAATGCTTTCACATAAAGCACTTGTCTTGCACATAAAACGTGCTTATACAAATAAACTTGCTCTGCTAATAGTTGGGTTTTTTTTTTTTTTTCTGTCCCTCAGCTCATCTTCCAGGTGACCCCCTTGCACTGGTCCCAGTGGATTGTGGTCCTCAAGATTTCCATCCCTGTCATCCTCTTGGATGAGGCATTAAAATATGTCTCCAGGAACCATCTAGAAGGTGTGTTGCGTTACTAGTCTATAAGGAGCTGTTTTTGTGATTTATATATGTATTTATCTCTCTACTGATGTTGTTCTTTTTTTTCCTGCCTCCTGCTTTCCAAATTCAGCATAATTTCTTTCTATCTCACCTTCTATAAAAAGGTACAACCTCTCAGTACTTCCTGCTTCTGTCCACTTCAACCTGACAGCTGTAAAATTACTATGATAGTTTCTATGAGTTTTTAAACGTGTTGTTTTTTTGTTCTCTCTACCAGTTGATGAGGAGCAGAAATATCGGAGGAGATGGCAGCTGAACTAAGATCTCTCCCCCAATGCTCTCGCATATAGTTAGACACACACAGCTTACCCTCTTCCCTTTAAGAGTTAGGAACCTGTTCTCCCCTATGCCCTCGTTCCCCACCCCTGCATGTCCAACAAACCACCACTAGAAATGAGCAAAGCTTGCAAGAAAGAGCATCTGTGTTCCTGCAAGCATGGCTTTGTACAAGTGTGAAAGTTGACAAGCACTAAGTGTGTGTGTGTGTGTGTGAGAGAGAGAGAGAGGGGGGGGGGAGAAAAAAAAAACAACTGGGAGATGCAGAACTTCAAGTTGCGTGAGCGAAAAACAACTGCAGAAAAAAAGAGGCTAAAACACCCCAAGTTTTTTTTGTTGTTGTTTTTTTTGGTTTTTTTTAAAGAGATTTCTGCTCATTTGCTCTTTTTGACACAACAGTACCAACTTAGTGGTGCACAACTGGACTTTGGGGAGGGAAGGAGAGCGAGAATGTATGGTAATGTTAGGTTAGTGGGGGTCGGCTGGGCTTTTAATCTGCACAGAGGTTGAGTAAGAGATTGAGAGACGATACCTGCAGTGGAGAAGAAACTGACTGAGACCCTTACGTAAGAGAACCAGCGAGGAGGGAGGAGCCAGATCTCGTGGCAGCGTGTGCATATGAGAGCCGCTGCATCCCGATCTGAAGCTGCTGCTCATCCACACTACTGGGAATGGATTCCAACCAGTTCTGCACGAGCACGCTCTCATCAACAACACACAGTTACTTCTCTGGCCAGTTTGTCATCGTCCGCAAAGAAATACTCCTGTTTTCTTTTGACTGTCTTGCTCTCTCTCTCTCTCTCTCTGTCTTCTCCTCTCTCTCTCTCTCTCTCTATCTTTCTGGCGTTGTGTTGGATGAGGCAGCTGTTGGCCCGGGGGTCCGTGCGCTTAGCGGGCTCTGTACCTGTGGGAGCCGAAGGTGTGAATAGCTTTACGCTGCTTGGCCGCTTCCCTCGGCTCTCTAACTAGAGGAGCTGAGGCAGGCTCACGCACTGGGCACGATGAAAAAGAAAACGCAAATTTTCGCAATCCCCGAATTTTACAGGAAAAGTTAGTTATCACCAATGCAAAGAAAAGTAGATCTGAACAAGGGATGTAGTTTTCTTATGCAAAGATAATTCAATCTGCTTTTTTTTTTTTTTTTTTTCCCACCCTGAAGCAACGTAAGTGTGTATACGTGTGTGTGTGTGTGTGTGCATATGGCCTTACTTGAATGAAAATGTCCAATTTGACGAGCTGTCAGCCTTTAAATCACACATGATATATTTGAAATAATTAACCTGAATGTTTCATTCTCACTTGGCATATGAAGCACATAAAATGTCCATGCCTTATGAAGCCCACTGCACCTCCACATACAGGATGTGGTCTAGATGAATGTGTCACTGCTAACCTTAAACCAGCTTTCAGCCCACCACAGCCGCTTCCACTGATAAGATGAAATGTTTCATAGGAAACCTCCTGTTGCTTGTCGTGTGCTGCTTCCTCAGCTCCTCTCGCTCTCAGTGCTTTAGCAGTTCACTTGGGCAATGTTTTATAATGACTAAATAATAATGTGTTTGACTGAAGAAACCCCTGGGGTTTGGATGTGTTTTTTAAGTCTTTTTTTTTTTTTGTTTGTTTGTTTTTTTTTTTTTTGTGGGGGAGGGGGTTTGTGTTGGGGCCCTGGTGCTCTCTGGACTGGGTCAGCTGTGTTTTTGGTTTCCTGTTGCTTCCATGTTTTGCCAGGTAGAATAAACATGGAGAAAATGACCCTGTAAAGGTGCTGGATTAAAAATGAACGCTTACGTACTGTCAGATGCTTATTGATAATATCGAGTTTCAAGGCAAACGCAAAGAAAAATCACAAATATTGGATACTTTAATATTTCCAATTTGACTGTTCTTTACTTTTCTTGACCTTTCATAATAGCAATTTGGATATTACAGCTAAATTCATCATGTCATTTGATGATTTTTCTTTCTTTTTTTGACAAATTTCTTGTCTTCTATAAGCTAAATTTTATTCATAGTTCCCTGTTTAAATCTTAACAATAATGGTCAAACCTGACTTTAAGGCACTGTAAAAGGATTAACAAATACTTTCTTATGTAAATGAAATTACATAGGAAACACTGACAGTGTGCAGATCGTACTTCTTCCCATTTTTTCATGTTTCCAGACTGAACTGAAACAAGTAAGGCATGTTTTTATTATTGGAAAACATGTTAGCAACCACCTTACCTTAGGGCAGCCATCTGCTGTGTTGCTTGGTGTTTTTTGTTTTTCTTCCAGAGAATAACCAAACTTGCATTAAGATCATAGATGATTTCAATTTCTAATGATCTGTGGGGTCATTCTTGGTAGTGCACAAATGGGAAACAACTTAAAGCAAACCTAGGTGATGCATACTAAGGAAAAGTTACGCTATGAAGTTAATTTAGACAATGCAACTATTAGGACTAATTAATGTTGGACTAGTCCTTTCATTTTAGACCCAAACCTGGATTCTGTTGTAAATATTGGCTTGATTTAAAAACAGGCAATATGTTCAGTGCTTTATTTCCAGTTCACATTGTAAATGTCCAGACCAGCAGACCACCTGTCCCTCTCCCAGGTCTCCGCAGCTTTGTAACATGCTGGCACTATAGTTCTGTATAGCCTTGTTATTGACTACTGAATCCTCAACTCTGTACAGACGATGAGAATATGACCGCATGGAACCTTGTTACTGTAATAATAACCTATACTGTCTCTAATATTTAATTTTTTTAATAACTTCATATTCGACAGCAACAGAGACTTGTAAACTTTTTTTTTTTAAATTGTTCCCATCAACACATAATATCCCAGTTTTTTTTTTTTTTCCATTTGTGTGTGCGTGTTTGTGTTCAATACAAGGTTGTTGTACTATAAGAAAGATTATAGAATGTTATCATGTTTAAGATAGATGAGAATAGTGTTCACGTTACTTCGTGGCAGCGACGCAGATCTTCTCAGTAGAACCTGTCTGATGTGGGAAATGTTCCAGAAGTTGTGAATGAACCATGGCTGGTTTATGCTGAGTGATAAGCAACGCTGATTTGTGGGTTATGAAGTTTTATGACTGTATGTTGAAGGGCTTGGGGGAAATGCGGGCTCTAGAGACCCATGACAATCCTTTGGAGTCTCATGTTTGGGATCGTGGTCCGTAAAGCCCAGCGTTCACTGCTTGTTTGTTGTTTTGTTTTGTTTCTTTTAAGACCACCTTTACAAGCAGGGAAAAGAGCAATTGGCTTCAGTTAGATTTGACCAGTGGTTTCCTCTCTGAC
>NC_136628.1:29658501-29766001 GCF_933228915.1 Telmatherina bonti | reverse complement strand
TTCCAGGTAGGCATTTGCCATATATAGACAGATAGATAGATAGATATACACACACGCACCTTGACTAGTCGCAGTCTGTGATACTTCTGAAAACTTTTGCCGTAAAAAATGGGTGTCTTTCAGCAATTCTTCTCAGCGCAGTGATCACCATTTCTGGATGTGTTTCCACATACAGTAAATTAAGACAAAACCATAACTGTGTTCTGCTCCACACAATGCCCAATAGATCATGAAATACTTAAAAGAAAACACTATTTGATTATAGTAAAACTGTGTTGGCTTTCATATACATATGAATCAAGAGAAATTGGATCCTGTTTATTATAAAATCACTGTACTGCTGTCATTACTTTAGACCAGCAGAGGGCGATATTACACCATATTCCCTCCTCATTTTGCTCATGGGAAGAAACTAATTCTCAAAGTACTTTTGTATTGTGTTTGTCATCTTTTTCAAGCAGCTTAACTAAATTGGAAACCCAGCAATATCTCATAATGGCAATACAAACGGTATGATAAACTATCACATGCATATACACTTGACTAATTATCAGCAACCACAAAGCTGTTGGTACAGTGCTAAGTTTCCTCAGAACTCACATGGGGGGCTGACACACAATCACGCCCCCTCCAGGGAGAACATTTCTGGGAAGAAGAAGAGTTCCAACAGCTGCAGGGAGAGTAGAAGATGTCTCATATTAGGCTGTTTTTTCCACACTGAGCCTTGTAGGGATGATAGATCGGGGAAGTCAGCAGGAACTCTGTCCAGACTAAAAGCATACAAACAAACTGCACAAGAACAGCAGCTGAGTAAACTAGATGCAAAGGGAAGGGCCACCCACTTTCTGGGTTAGTACCGAAGGTGTGTAAGCTGGGGAAGACTGTGCTTTTGTTTTGTTAATTTCATAACAACATGAGCTAATGCCTGCAAGGTGTCCTCTGACTGAGCTGAAGTCACAGCAGCAGCATCTTGAAAAATCACACATTAATTGTGATCAATTTCCTGGTAACTTTTGTTAAACTACTGCTGGTTTCCTGCTATCAAACAGCATGCAAGCACAGTGTGATGAGGACTTTTCATCAGTTAGTGAGTAATTTTCCCTTATTTTCCTTGATGAAAAGGACTAAAATGAACAAATCCGTTATGTCAATCAAAGTCAGGTATCCAATTAGATACAGAATAATAGGAACTTGGCTGAACTCAGTGAAAGTTAAATAACACAACCCCGAGAGACTCCTTTGAAAACAAAAAAACAAAGACTAAAAGGAGATGGTTGACAAAAGATTGAATTAATGTGTATTTATTTACTGGGAATGTGTCCAACATTTTGTCTGTGTGAGGACTTTTATGTCCACCCTGTTATGTCTGGATGACTCACACATTTCCTTGTTTTTCTGAGACTGACGACGGCACCAAATGTTTGTGAGCTGTGTACCTTTGAAAAAGAAAAAAATAACACAGAGGAAGCTTTGACACAAGAAGGAATGCAGATCTTTGATAATAATCTGGTAATGCAGAATGCCTACGTAGAACTCGCCTCCCATGTGGCTGGTCTCCCATGCTCATACAAGGATGGGATTCTGCTCCTTTTTGCCATGACTCATGGAAAGAAAATCTGCTCAACTCGCGGGACACTCTGAGAGGACATGCAACTAAAAACTGCCTTAAGACACAGAGAGATGGAGAGGACTGAACATTTTGGGGTAATTTTGCTGTGAGGGAAGACACTCTGCTGTTTATCTCGTCATGTCAGCCTGAGTTGTGCTGTGAGGTCGACGCTGTTGTCAAGGAAGCAAATGAACTTTCACTGAACTTCCACCATGTCTGCACCAGGGAAAGGAAATGGTCTCTGAGGCTACAGATTATGTCATCCTAATAATTCAGTGTTCCAGCTGAAAGTGGTCAAAAATACTGTACAGTGACTACACCTGGGTAGCTAAACACCAGTGGGAAAATAATAGCCGATTTATATATTGGCCTCAAAAGCATCTATGTTTTTTGTTTTAAACAAAACTTTTTATTAAAGTTTGACTAAATTTACATCGTGTTCACTCACCAGCCATTTTATCAGGTTCAACTCCTTGTAAACACAAACAGTTTACAAGTCAATGACAGCAACTCAATGCATTTAGGCATTTGTTAAAGTTCAAAATGAGCATCAGAAAGAGGACAAAATGGGATTTGAGTGTCTTTGAACATGGGTGTTGTTCAGGTCCTATTTAATTTAATTCAACTTTATTTGTATAGCGCCAATTCACAACAATGTTGTCACAGGGCACATTACATACACGAATCAACATACATATAATTTCAAGCCAATTCATACATGTCCTATAGTAGAAACCAACTGATTGCATCGAGTCATGACTTCGATCCAATCTCCCATCCTGAGCATGCACGCGGCGACAGTGGGAAGGAAAAAAACTCCCCTTTAACAGGAAGGAATTTAGATGGCTGGAGTTATTTTGTTACGATTGACAGCTATGAATCTGAACAAGAGGTCAGGATTCATGGAGTCAATCAGGGGTCAGTCTGAGGACCTCTCTGTTCAACTTGTCTACGCTCCGTTGGGGTCAAATATGACACAACTTTCACGTCAATTATCACAGCTATGCACCAGTATTTCAGTGAGTGCCTGATTAAGGGTTAAGATATCTGAAAAGCAAAAGCAACTCAAACTAGCCACAACCAGGGTAATGCAGAAAACCCTGTCTGAACATCCAACATGTCCAGTCTTAAAGCAGGTGGGCTAAAGCAGTAGATCACGCCAGGTAACACTTCTGTCAGCTGAGAACAGAAAACTGAAGAGAAAATTCACACGCTCACCAGAACTGGACAATAGAAGGTTGGAAAAATTTTGGAAAATGAAAAGTTTTCATGTCTGCTGTAACTTTAAGACTATCAGTCAGAATGTGAACATTAAAGCGTAGATCAATCCTACCTTGTATCAATAATTCAAGCTCCTGGTGGGGTATTAATGTAGGCTATATTATCTTTGCAGACTTTGTGTCCCTTAGTACCAATGAACATCATTTAATTAATACAGCCTCCCTCAGTATTGCTGCTGACCATGTCCATTCCTTTAAGACCACTCTGTACCATCTTCTGATGGCTACTTCTATGCACCACGTCACATAGCGCAAATCATCTTCAACTGCTTTCTTGAACATGAAAATAAGATCACTCTTCTCAAATGGCCTCCACAGTCACAAATATCTCAATCCAACAGACCAGCTTTGGGATGTGGTCGAACAGGATTTTCAGCAGTTGACAAGTCTGCAGCAACTGAATTGCGGGACAATCCCACAAGCAGGGGATCAAAGAGCCATTCTAACTTATGTACTGAACACACACATCTGGGATATCAGGGGAAATATGGTGAGGCTTACCAGGGCTCATTGAAACCTGTCAGTGAAAGGCATTTGGAACATTGCATATAAAGGACATCGACATACAGTTCAAAAGGATGCAAACTTTTTACTCCCTCAGATTTACTTCACTGCAGCTTAATTGTCGGAATAACACTATATCATCATTTTTGAAGTTGTGAGACTGAGATATGTTTAACTGTTAGTGTTTAAAGGGGAGATGTTTTGGGAAGAAAACTTCACAAGAGTCTTGAAGGTGCAGAGGTATGCTTCCATAACTGGATGCATTTTGCTGCTCATGCCAACATTGGGCGTCTACGTATGATAATTTTGGACTGAAAATGCCTTTTGCTTCCTGTTGGATAGAATGATTGACTGGGCTGACCAGTGGTTTGGTCTTAAATATGATTAGTTGATGTTGGCATCAACTGATATGTCTTTTTGTGGACATATCAGAGAGACAAGCCAAGATCTGTGCTGACACTGACTCATATCAGGAATGACAGATGCTGCTGGGTTTTGTCTGAGTGGATGACGGTAAGAAGAGAAGTGGCCTTAGCACTGGGCCTTGGGGAACCACCACACCCTTGCTCAAAAAAAAAAAAAAAAAGATTTTACATTTAAAAAAAAAAAAAAACACAAATAGCCTGCTAAACTACCCTGTATGTGAAACTATTCAGCCAGTTTGCCAGAGATTGAATACTCATTACATAATGGTCACTTTGTTCCGAAGGATTACTTTGAAAAGAATCTGTTTAACTTATGCAAATAGTAGATGTCTATAGAGCTTACAGAGGCTGAAATTGCATTCTTGCTTGAACTGTTAAGATAATAATGGTGGTTTAACCTATTTATTATGTCAAAAAGCCACAATCACTTGTCTTAATTTCTTCTCTTTGTTAAACAATGGTGTTTTTTGTCTAAATTTGTCTTAGACTGTTGACAAAATGAATGGTAAAATGATTAGTTTATCATAATTGATAGAGCTAGAACCACTAGAACCTGTCCGTTCCAGCAATGTGTCACTGTTATGATTCTCCTTTCACATTTATTGATAGCCAACAACAATATGACCATAGTTGGATTGCTAATTTCCCTGAATTTGCACGTTTTCCTTTCCGTGTTTTTCAGTTTTTTGTTAGGTTTCGTTTGGTTTCATTTAGACTGAAGTGTCGATTTTATAACTGGATTTTTACTGCAGTGTTCAGTTTGTACACACAGCAGGTACATGATAAGTAAGTCAGAATATTCATATTCCCAATGACATGAGGGAAAATAATAAAATTTCTCCATGATGCAAGCTCAATTAACATGGAACCAGGGTATTCAGACGGGAGATGGTGATTCTTGGAAAGAAAGGAAGATAATTTGTTTTGGACGTGAGGGAGCATTGCAGTGCCATCTTATTCAGAGGCAAAATCATGACAATGAAAGCCAGTATGTTCTACTGAAATCTACACTGACGTGTCACCCATGTGGACTTTTAAAACTATTTGTAGATTTTAATCTGTCCTGAGTTATCACAGTGAAGCATTATCGTGTTTTCTCTCTGTGATCCATAGCTGCTGTCAAACAGTTCACATGTATCAAATGTTGAGTAAACCAGTCCAGTAAGGTGATATGTATTCTTTGTGTCATAAAACATACCAAAGAAACTAATATTTTCTGATCTTGAGGGGTACCCACTGATTAATAATAGTGCATCATGGAGGATTTCCTTTCATGTTTATTGTCAAGAACAGTATTTATTTTTACCATTGTTCACAAATAACCAAAAAACGCCAGATATTCCACACATCGACTTCCTTCTTTTTAAAATTTACCAGGTAATTTCCATTAAAAGTGTCGTTTCTGAAGTCCCATTCCATTAAAAAAAAATGTGTGCCATTCATTGTCCCATCAACTGAATGTTTCACCTTGCAGAATTATGGATACGTATGTGTGTATCCATCTTATCTTAAAGGATATTATATTAAATCTGAGTTGCAATTCACAAACTCACAAGTCCTGAATGGCTTAATAAACAAGCTAATGCAAAGCAGGGCTTGTACTGACCTCTGTAATCTTACATGAAAGAAAGCCTTAACCAAGCAGTGAGACGGCAGTGAGGATTCTGTATAAATCCAATCTCCTGTATGTGTGACTTTACTGGAGCCTGCACAGTGTCAAACAGTAGAAGATTACCTTGTAACATCCCCACCCTCTTCTTTAGCTTCTACTCTTCCATATCAGCCCTGGAGATTGCACTGAGACATTTACACATCCTCAAACATTTTTGCTTAAATAATTACAAAGTCACGAGTAATGACAACTTATAATTAATTAAAATATTAAACATCCATCTGACTATTATACATATTATCTGACTTTTACAGAAAAGCCTGTTTAACCCATAAAGACCCAACCCATGAAAAAATGATCAGATAAGTCCGATGTTTTAAAAAGAGGTCTTCATTTGTCCATTTAACAAAATATATATGACAAAAGTACCAACACTTTTAAGGGTCATTTACCATTTATGCCCATGTGGTATGCTAATGTTTTTTTTTATATAGCGTATATCTGCTTTCTGGTGTCCATTAAGGCAAAAGATGAGAATCATATAGTGTTCCACAGGATTTTGAGCAAAGTTTGTACCATAAAGTGATGCCAAATGTCTCAGAAACTGTATGTCATATATGTCACGCAGGGTTTTTATGGGTTAATGAAGTTGACAGCAACAGTTAGGGACTTTCTTGCGTGGGATGTGGAAACACCTCCTCCCCACTGCCATCAAAACAGCAAATGAGGGAATATTTGTTGAACTGCTATCCCTCTCTGAATACAAGCACAAAAGTTGATTTATTGACAAAATTATTGACATTAAATCCTCTCAAGATTGAGTTTATCAATATCTGGCTCTTTTCTCACCTAACCTATTTATGCTGAGTAGTTAACTGGGCAACTAGACATCTTCTCTAAGTTTTAAAAATGCTTTGTTTTTAGTAGTAGTAGTTCAGTTAAATAAAGTTGTAGGAGGATGGAGATAAAATTGCATTCACATAGTGAATGTTTGCATTATCATTTGTGGGATTCCTTATAAAGTCAATACTGTTACTCCTTTACATTTCTAAACAAGTGGTGACAGTAATGTTTGCTAACTTGTCCCATATTGTTTGCTAATGGAGTGGTTGATATATTAACAACACTTCTCCAAACAGTTTACTCAAAGTACATCACCTTGTGTGATAATATCCTGATTTTCACATTTTTCATATCAAAAGCAAAGTTAATTTTCCTTTAAAAGTTTTACTTTGGTTCCCTTCTGCTTTGCTTGGAGTGCTTTAAGCTTGCTCATGTGTTGGATTTTCAGGGCTTACACAGCTAATTCATTCCATTATTTGTTCAATAGAATTTTTTTTTTTTTTTTTTTTTTTTAAAAAGCATACAAATAAGATAATTTATTAGATATTACATCACTCAAGAACTAATATTTTGTTGAACAATCCTTTAATGTTTCCTCTACAGTCAGGTGTTTTCTGTTCCTCTCAGTCAGACTACTGCACCTGTTGACAGGTATTTTGTCCCACTGTTCAACAGAAAAGTGCTCTAATTTGTTTGGACCAATTTGTTTGTTTTTCTTTTTCTTTCTTTCTTCAACTCAATTAAATGAAAAAACAGTGTCTTATATTACTAAATTATATTTTTGCAAATTTTTAGTTATTGTTCCTTTTTTTTTTTAAGTCTCCAGTTATTTAAGTGACTGTTGTAAATTCGGCCTTTTCTTTAATGAAAGGGGATGAATACATATGAGCACAAATGTAAATTAGACTTCCCCATGAATTTGTCATTTGGAAAAGCCACACCTAAATGTCCCCAGTAGAGGCGCTATTTGCACCAAATACGCTGTTCAGTTTCTCCACGGAGGCGCAACACAAAAGACTCCACATATGGAACCGCACGTGCAGTTATAAAGCCTATTATAAAATTCCGGCCACGTGCAACGCTTCAATAAAGAAACTGAGTCATTCATTCAGGATGAACATTACACCTCGCAGGAATTAAAGGATGGCGATTACGCCGCGCAAACAAACAGTGCGGGTTTTAGGACCCGTGGGTTCATTCCCTGTCGAATAATAAAAGTTATTGGGGTCCGCGCGCTGTCGACGTAACGACAAAGCAGTCAGAGTGTGTCAAAGTGGTCGTGGTCATCCCTCCAGCCGCTTCCGTGGGCTCATTGCGGTGGTCGCAGCAGCTACCAGGCTTTGTGTACGTACACTCCACGGCTTCACACACACACACACACACACACACACACAGTGAGGGAGAGTGTAAGCGGCTCTGTCCATGTTTTCCGGAAGCGAGGGTGTGAAACATGGGACGTATCTCAGGTCAGCAGCTGATCCTGCCACACACCTAACACAGGAGTGTGTGTGTGTCCGCCCGGCTACGGCACCGCACGACTGAACAGTCTGCCGTGAAGAGAGAGAAATTGAACGGACACCGCGCATCCAGACGGGACATCCCTCCGGATCCTCCTGAGGGAGACGCTGAAAGGGGCTCGAAGACCCGCTCCGGACCACGTTCGGGTAAGTGAAACTTTCAATATCATCCTGGTGTGTTTATGTTCAGTGTTAACGCGTTGGTAGGGAAGTAAAGATGAATGTGTCCTTGTGCAATGCAGATGAATCTCATGCACGTGCTCCCCTGGTCGTGTTTTACTGATGTTTTGTGAATCGCTTCACTGGGAGATTGGATGCTTCTGCGGTTTGTTGCACCGGATTTTATCCACTGTGCACCGTGGAGCTGGAGAGTGCAAGGAAATACGTGGCGTGTCACTGATCTGTGTCATCCACCTGCGATGAAGGGATGTTGCTTTATCCCCATTACAAAGCATTTTGAACAATCCAGCTGTTGTGTTTGGGACATTATATTAAAAACTGGCCTCTGATCCTTTCTAGTCACATATTAATATCAGATTTCTGCCACTTTTTTAAGGATCTGACAACATATCAAGATGCCTGTCAACAAGCAGCTCTAATAAACATGTCTAGTGGCCTCTAGACAGCCATTCTGTGGTGTACACTTACTGTAGTAAAGTCTGTTTTGAGAATTGATCTCATGCTGCTTGGAGCAACTCTGCCTCTGCTTAAAAGCCATAAAACTGTAACATTTCTTTCATTGAGCAAGCTTCTTGTCCTGTGGTGTTTCTTTTGGTCTTTTTTTTTTTTTCAACATGCTTTGAACACCTTAATTCTCCTTTTACTGTCCCTTGTTCCTTGTCACATCCCATGAAGGGTGATTTCAGAGTGAAATGTCAATGCAGCACATAACTGAAATGCCTATCGTTCACCTCAGCCAACAGAATGGGTTGTTTGCTGAGCATTGAGGAAACCAGGTTGGCAGTGTGATGGCTTCAGTCCCCTCGGGTCAATATGTAAAATGAGTTCAGCTGAATTGGCCGGAGGCTGTGCAGCAACAACATTGCTGACGTGTTTGTGAGTGTTGCTGCTGAGCTGCTCAACTTCCCTCTTTTGGGCGCATTTAATGTTTCACTAGCAGCTTTATGGGCATTAAATGCCAGAAATGGGGCTGAGAGACATGGCATGACAGGGTTTGTATGAGGACTAACAGGAAGATTAACATTTTTTTTCAATCTGCACAAACCAGCAGCAAGTGGCTGGTTTTTATTTTGCCCTTCTGAGCATGTGCAACATTGCTGAAATCTTGCTTCAGAACTGTGGTTTTGTCAGTTCCTTGCAAAGGAGAACAAAAAATAAAGGCACACACTGCCAAACACTGCTTATGGTATTGAGTTTCTTTCTTTTCCTTTTCTCCTTTTTTTTAGCTGCCTGCTTTGAACCTGTATCTTAACATGGCCTTTGGTAACCATTACAGAGCCACAGCTCTCATAATAACCAAAAAAAAAAAAAAAAAAAGAGGACATGTCAACAGCTTGCTGGTCCTTCAGCCCCTTTGGGAAATCATTTGCACCAGGCTGAAGAGGAGAAAGAAATTGAAACTGCATGCGTGTGTGTGTCCAATGCTGTAAGTACATTAGTGATCTTAATAGACATCCCAAACACTTTAGGCCTGACAAACGCGCCGTCGTATCATGTCAAACACGGGTCTGCTCAGGCCTGAGAGAATAAACAGGCTCCGGCCAGATCTCGCTCATGCTGGTTGCAGCCCTGCAGCTTCACTTTTATTTTCAGCCGTCGTGTCAATTGGGTTTTTGATTGCTGCATCTCTTTTGAGCTGCATGCAATTAATATAAATAGCCTTTCTATGATAGAAAAAGACCCTGTTTGATGTGAGATAACCCGATGTTGAAGTGCTGCAGAGAGATTCATGGTTCAATATCTGTGAGTGTGAGAGAGTGAGGGATTCCCCCTAAGATGGATTTCCAGGCATTCAGATCAAACGTGATAAAAATGGCAGTGTGCGGCTGTCTGGCCTCATCCTAGCACAGTAAGGCGTTAGTGGGATTTTTGAGAGGCATTTAGCAAAAGCATTAGGTTAGAATTTACTTGCCTTCTTTTTTCACTCTACATCAGACTTAAAGAGCTATTTTGAATAAGTAATTTGTAGGAGAGGAGTAAACACTTTCACAGAGTACTTTCCTTCACAGATTGAAGACAACCTGTAATGTACGACCATTATTTAATTATTTATTTAATTCTCTCTCTCTCTTTTTTTTTTTAATCTACTCTGGAGTCTCAAAGCTTCGGCTTGGTACATCCATAGAAAAGATTTATTTGAACCTCCTTGAGCTTTCATATCACAACTTGAACAAAAAGAAAAATAGAGAGAAGAAGTACTTTCTGTAGTGTCTCTTCTCTTAAGTGCTGTTGGTGTTGCATCAACGCCCGCCTCCTCTGTGGAATCTGCTGCTAATTCCTGGAAATTCTCATGGTGTGTCTCACTTCGTCATTGATTCACTGTAGCGTTGCCGAAGACTGACCGACCCGAGTCAACAGAATAACAGGGAAGCTCTCCGTCACGCTGAAGCGTGGTGTTTGAGTTTTATTTCCGTGTGTGATGTTGTGTTTTCGTCTTTTTCTACTTGCCTCATTGTGTGTCC
The DNA here is from genome assembly GCF_933228915.1 of Telmatherina bonti. Lineage (NCBI taxonomy): Eukaryota > Metazoa > Chordata > Actinopteri > Atheriniformes > Telmatherinidae > Telmatherina > Telmatherina bonti. The sequence goes on along the minus strand of NC_136628.1, from coordinate 29,755,569 downwards.
GTCAGAGGAGCACTGATGCGCGTCATTAGTAACTTGAACAAATTCACGGCTCTGTCCTGTCCTCGTCTCTTCTGTTACGGATAGTTTCCTATCCTAGTAATTTTTCCTGATGACTTACAGATTACTACTCGACTTGTAAAATGTCTCTTTTTCTTTCTTTCTTTCTTTTTTTTTTGTGGCAAAGTGGATGATCTCCATTGTATTAAGACGTCACCGACAGCAGCTAAGCAAGTGATTTTTTTTTGTTGTTTGTTTGTTTCCAGCACTATTTCAGGAGTTGGTAAAAAGGTATTTTTGAGTTCAAGGTCACATCTTCTCATGACATTTTTTGTGAAACACGGTGGCTGAAGTGGAGCATCCTTTATTCTTGTGAAAATTCCTTAACTGAGTGAAATGACCCAGAAATCTAAGCGTAAAATTTGTGACCAGAGCTGCTAGCATCCTTTAGCTATCCAGACTTTCTGAGCAGTTAGACTTGCTACAAACCTTAAGGTCCCTCAGTTTTACACACAAAAAAAGTTTTTCTCTTTGTTTAATGTTTTTTTTTTCTTTTTTTTTTTTTGCTGTTTTTATTGGAGCAATTGTGGCACATTGGGTCCAAATGAAAATGTCACAGAACACATTTATTACGTGGCTCATGGAAGTATTCAGGCGTTGACTCTTCTGAAGAATAAAAATAGCCCATATTTTGCAGACATGACTGAAGTAACAGTTTAAAACAGTTACCTCAAATTCAGATTCTGCGTGGTAGTGGTGTCAAAATTTAGTGTGAACATAAAAAGATGGATCCATCCTGCCTTGTACCAATGCTTGAGGACACTGGCAGTGGAATAGGGAGGTTTTCTTGGCACATTTCATGCCTCTTAGTACCAACTGAGCATCATTCATACTCCTTGGCCTATCCGAGTATAGTCGCTGACCATGTCCATGCTTTATGACCACAGTGTAGCATATTCTGATGTATACTTCCATCAGGATAATGCATCATGTCACAAAGCTCGGATATTCTTAACTGGTCTCTGGACGGTGACTTCACGGTACTCCAGTGGCCTCCAGTCAGTGCATCTCAATCCATTAAAGCACCTATGGGATGTGGTTGAACAGGAGGTTCTCATCATGGATCAAATCTGCAGCAATTGTGTGATGCTATCATGTGATTATATATAAATAAAAAAAAAATTAATTAAAGCAGTTGTTAACCTGGTGCTAACAAGATGGACTAATGAAGAGGCTTGTGCGTGAATCCTCCTCTGGGAATATACATCTTATTTATTGAAGTAAAATGTCTGTTTATTACAGCCATGCTGAACATGATTCATACACTCCACCCAACGTAGACGAAGGTTAGTTCCAAAATACATTTAATAGCTTGCTTTGAATTTGCTTTGCTGCCTAGCTTGTTTAATAATTAACCAGTCTCTGTTGTACATGTGGTGACCTTATCAGTGCATGTAGATGCTTTTTTAAAAACTACAAAACCGTCCATTATATACATCTCTGAACAGTTATGTTTCAGAGTTTCACTCTTTTTTGAAAGCCTATCAAGCTGAATATTTCTCATAATTTAGTGACATTAGCTGAAGTTAGCATGTGATAAAACAAAGCTAAAGGCACAGAGGCATCCTGCTGTGACCTTTCACAACTGTACCTTTGCATCATTTTGCAAAAAAGGATTAGCCAGTCACACAGAAAGCAACATCAAACTTGAAGGGTCCCTTTCATTGATTTTTAGGAGTGTTTGCAGATTGAATACATGAATATTTTTGCAGGTCTTTTATTAGTTCATTCTGTTCGAGGCACACAGCCACATCTTCATATTAGCCTAATTAGTCAAAGCACGGCCAGTAAGGACTCTGGGAGCTGTCAGATCTCTCAGTTAACTTCAGCCAAGTACTAGACTGCACCCCGCCCCATTGCATTTATCCTCTGTTCTCATTAGCCTGTATATGAGAGACACCAGTGTGCATGAGATGCTCTCTGGGAGTCAGCACCAGGTAATTCTTTTTTTCAGCGGAACATGTTTATTTGGTAGACGACATCTAGACTAAAAGCAAAGCTAACAAACATCCAGAATTGATTAATTTGCTGGTGTGTTTTTGTTTTTGTTTTTTTTTTTTTTTGTTTTGGAGGAAGAGTTTTTGTCCAGTGTGATGCTGCTCCTTTAAGCATGTTGAAACATTAAAATAAAATTAATGCTGAATATGAGAAGCAGCTCTTAAATCACTGTTTATTTCTATTTTTGTCCTGCCACCTCCAGATATTCCTTTGTTGTTTGTCACTAGACCTCTCCTGCTGTGTCCATATGGCAGGAAAGCTAACTGCAATAACTGATGGCTTGTTGAGTTCCTGACCATCCTCTTGGGGCTTGTCTGTGTGCAGTCCAAACTCCTCCTCAAACTCTGGCATCAGCTTTTCCTCTGCAGTGACTTGTCATACCAGGCTGCTTTGGGTATAGTAGACACCTACAACCTTGCTTCTTTCCAGAAAGGGATTTTCTTCCAGAAGGACTGACAGTGTGCAGAGAGTTAATGATTTAAGCTTGCACACACAGTTTGAAAGTTGATGCACCCACATTGCCTGCCTCCCAACTTACATGCAGCTGCTATGTGATACATACAAGTAATGAGATATGCATTAACATATGGTAATTTAGTTTTTTTCTTTGTTTACATCTTACTCCAGTAGGTGATTTCAGCTTTGTGATGCATGGAGCACATGTCTGTTAACCACCTTAACCATATAAGTAAAAATCTTGTCTTTGCAGTGATGGTGTTGTCGGGGATTTATATCAAATAGGCCGTTTATTCTATAGATGCATAAACTACATCGGAAATCGAATCGAAAAATCGGATACTGGGACTTTTTGCTTCACAGTTTAAAAATTTTTTTTTCAAATAAACAAAAATAATCCATTATAATTTTTTTTGGTCATTCTTTTTTATTGTTTTCATAAATCTTTTCACTTGTCGTCTTGGTCATTATAGCAGCAGAATGATGGTCTGGCAACTGTGTTGTTTTTTCCTCATTGAAATCAACAAAAAATTAAGTTCTATACTGTTTTTTTGTTTTTAATCTACAAAAATCTGCCAAATTGAAGAATTGCGAGAATCGCAATTTAAATCGAATCGGCACCCAAAAAAATCAGAATCTAATTAAATCGGGACAAAAGCGTATCGTCACAGCCCTTCTATTTTGTGCAAAGTGGTGCAATCAGCTAATTTCTAAGTGCTATATTTATTTAGATTCTAAACCCTGCATATATTCCCCATTATTTGTCATGTCTGCTTTATAGCTCTGATGGTGAAACTGCTGGTCTGTTTGGCAATGAAACAGCAGAACAAGCATTTAAACCTAATTTAAAAATCTTTGGATACTCTATAGCACTTGTGCAGACAGACAGACTGACATCCAGAGGATGAACCTAGGGACTCACCAGTAGGTTTACATTTCACGCTTAGAGTGAAAAAGGTCTTAAACTGTTAAACTGAAATTTTTTTTTTATAAATGATCATAACTTTGAGGATTTTACCTTCCCCCCCGCACCATCATACTCGAATCATACTTGAGTCAGTTTATTCCATCAGATTAGCAGCTAACTATTGCTTCAGTGCTAATTTGTTTTCAGGAATGAATGCAAAGGTTTATAACTTCTCTGCCTCTGCAGCTGATGTGCACTGCAGTGCTGGTAGGAGGCTCTGGCAGATTCTCTGCTGCTGCTGTTGTAGCGGTGTCGTAGCTGCTGGGCCAGGAATCGGCTCTCAAAGCTCCAAACACATGCCTGTGATTTCAAAGAGTTCTGCCATCTGAAAAGAAGGATCTTAAACCTCAGCCGCTCACAGTCGCCTCCTCTTCAGCCTCGCTACGTGACTCGCCTTATTGCATCTGCTCAGGTGTGCTTTCAGTCACTTGATATTAATATCAGTCTGTGTGGATGAGCTGGTTGTCTTTCATGATGAAATCCTGGAGGAGTGAAAAGCAGAATCTGACCCTGATACTCTTGTTCTTCTTTAGAGAAAGAAATCTATTTTGGCAAGCCAACCATTCGTCAAATCCATCTCACTTCTGGAGATCGCCCAACGTTGTCTCCCCTGGGCCTTCGCATCAACGTTTCGTTTTGTATTTTTCATGATGTTGGAGAAAAATAATCTTTAATGTTTCAGTAACCCATACTTAAAGTGGGAGAAAAGCTGCTTGCAGCTTAACGGGTAGATTTTGGTGTATTTATTGAGAATAAACTACTGTGTATCCTTCATGTTTGAGGAGGAAAATAACTGCATGTAAAGACTGAGAATACTCCGATCAGCCAATAATCATCTGAAGTTGAGGACATTTTTTTTAATGATAGATTACAAGTCCATAAATCTTATTTTTGTAATGTAAATATAAGGTATCTTAATTGTGTTGAGTCTGTGTTCTTCTGTATCCTGCAGAATAATTACCTCAGCCAAGGAGGTCATGTTTCACCTGGCGTTTATATGTTTGTCTGTTTCTGTTCAAGATAACCAAAAAAGTTATGCACGGATTTTCATATAATCTTCAGGAGTTTTTGGAAATGTGAAAAGGAAGAACTGATTTTATTGTGGTGGTGGTCCAGATCCAAGAACTTCTTTAAGGCCTTGGCGGAGGTTCGCGCTCTCAGAGTGCTTTTTTAGTTCAGAAAATATTTAAGATACATTTTTACAAAACAAATCTTTAATTTTCGTCTTAAATTTGGCTTCTGGTAGCAATGCTCCCAGCAGTTTGTTGGGACTAGTAGGAGACTCCCATAAGGAAGCTGAGCCACAGTGCTTGTTAAACGCTGGACAGTGGGAATATTGAACAGAACTCCTGTGAATTCACTTGGGAAATTTTCATTCTGGTCTAATAAGATGAAATGACTTTTGCTTCTCAGCGGACCTTCGCAGATCTGGCTTATGAACATTCAATACCTTTCATTGCATCATGTTTTATATCCAAATAGAGCATGTAAGGAGATTCAAGGTGAGGCCAGACCTGCCTCGACATTAAAAGCTGAGATTGTAAATAGTCCCCACTCCTTACCATGTCTTCTCATTACTGGAAGAGTCTGTCAGGCGTTACAACAGCTGGTGACGAATGTCAGCATCATAGAGACGTGTAGGTCTGCTGTAAACCAACCCTTGTGTGTTTCCATGATGGAACAAATTGTTTGGAGCAGTGTGAACATTCATTTGAACTCTGATGCAGACCATAGCTTGCTGACACTCCTCCGGCACATGCTGAACAGTCTTGTGAATATGTATTAGGTGTGAACATAAAAGTAAAAACAGGACTGAATAAATTGACTCTAGAGCCATTGTTTACTAGCTGTGAACAAGCGGTTTTAGCCCTGGGCAATCGATTAGTCACTTTTCCTCCTCCTTTTATTTCCTATGTAATCAGACACTTAATTTTAGCACGTTTAGTAATCAACATATTCTGATTATTTCTCTCTGTTAAGTTTATGTTTTTAACCTCAAATGGTGCCAGAAATTTTCATTTTTATTTCTTATCAGTTTTTTTAAAAATGAAAAACAGTATTTTAGAGCCAGTAGACACTTTATTAACCACTTAAAAATACATAAATGTTACACAACATCAATGTCCTTGATGTACTTGACCTTCTCAAATTTCTTTTAAAGTTAGGTAAACTAAATTAAACTTGGCTGCTTTTCAGCGCTCATCTGCTGCTCATTCACCACTGTGGTCAAAGTAAATTCGGGGAGAATCAAGGCTGCAAAGGATACACCCCTAGTATCCTGCGCGTCGGATGGAGTGTGGGTTTTTTGGATGAACTCTGACGCCCTCCAAATGAGACGGTGCTTTGCACGCCACTGTATCGATAGCAAACGAACTAGCACCCTAATTTGAGACGGAGCCAGTCGGCATCCTTTGATGCATATTATACTCTCTGTCACACAGTAATTCCTCCCCCTGCAAACATGAACAGGGAGGAACCGTCCTACTGAGATAAAGGACTTATAATATACAGTATCATATAAATGATTAAACTAATGATTAAATAATATAATTAATCATTTTTATAAAGGTCAACATTAAATAGGTCAGGTGTATATCAGTAGCAGTGGTCTTGGCAGTCTAAGCAGGGATCCTGATAATACACCCAGTGTAACATGAAGCTGGGTGAAGGCTTTTGGTGGGATCTTAATAAGGGAAAAAAGATTAAATTAAACTTTTTCAAAAATGTGTCCAAACTTTAAAAATGTATAACTGGAAAATAAACTTTTTAAATGAATATTTTCTGCGTTTTCACACCACTTTAACCTCTTGGTCCTTTGTCTACATTGATTAGATTGAAGATGTTATGAAAACCACAGATACATCAGCAGTTGTAAATCTTTACAGCCAGTTTTATAAGTCCATGATTGAGTCTCATCACACCAAGAAGCTAAGGAGTTAGAATAATTAAGAGGTTTTTTTTTTTCTATTTTCACTTGTGCTTAGCATCTGGTAAAGTTCCCACCATGGATGGAAGCAGTCTGTACAGTAGCAAAGGTCAGCTTTGGAATTCTCTAATCAGTGCATGGCTCATCTTTACCCAGTTTATGGGTAAAAACTAATATCTGCTAAGCCTGTTGTTAAGACTGAAGAGATGGACAAATGAGGCAAAGCTGGAATTACAGGCGAGCTTTGACTACACCGATTGGAGGGTTTTTCTCAGGCTGCTGCTGCAGACCAGGATTAACTCACAGTTTCAGATTGTAGGAGGATATATATGCTGAATAAAACCTTTTTTCTTCTATGATGACAGGAAAGTCGGGTTCTTGGGAAAGCACATTCAGATGTCTTGTATAGCAACATTATTTAGAGGATTCACCAAAAAAAAAAAAAAAAGGCTAAAGATTAATTTCTCTGTAATGCCTGCAGCTTGTGCATTGCGATGCTTTCATAGTGCTTTATCTGTGATCTTTCAACAGACAAAGACCACCTTAAATACCACCGTTTTTTTTTTTTTTTAAAACAAAAAAACAATTTTACCCTAAAAATGCGCATTTAAAGATTGGTTTGAAATAGATAAGGGTAAAAAAAAAAAAAAAAAGGATAAAGCATTTGTTTCTCACCATGCAAATCACAGCAATAACAATTATGTGCCTGACATTATGGGTCAAACCAGATTAATGGAGTAAGTGGTTTTAACCGGCCATAGCAAAGGCTAATTATGCTGCTAATTGTCTTCATTAAATCATTTCCTTTGGTCAGAAGCCTAAAACATTACTATGCTGCTATTTTTGACACCTATTTTGTAATATACACAACACATACATCCAATCTGAGACCCACTTAGAGTAGAATACCTGTGGGTATGTGAAGAGCAAAATGCATTTGGGTTTAGTTAGTACAGCTTTGTAAGATGCAGCACCGGACTGCCCAAGCGTTTCTACCAGCGACGAGAAGGGATACAGATCAATGTGATGCTCTTCTGGATTTAGAGTATCACTCCCACGGGAGAAGATAAATGGCTTCTCATTTTCTGCAGCAGTACATTAATCCTCTGCTGCTTTGCACCATCACGGGTTTTCTGTTTAAGAATGTTGCAAGTTCTGCAGGAGAATTTTGCGGGTCGATGCAATGCTTATTTCCTTATGTGCAAACTGCATCTAAAAATAAATGATCAACTGATTGTCTGGCCAACCAGCCACTGGCTAGGTTGATCAGTGTCACATAACCAGAAGATGAAGTCACACCTAAAAAATATAGTCAGTGAGTTTTGTGCAGATTTGGTTGGCTGTCTTTTCCCTCTCATTTTCGACGGGTTTGTACCTGTCAGAATGACCCTCGTCAGGTGACTTTTCTTGGATTCCAGGAAGGTCAGCCATGCTGGAAACTGCCAGCGCATTGTCACTGTGAGCAGAAGAGAAATAATTGGCTCATCCAACTTGCCAGTTTGCACTCTTACATCCTGTTTAATCCCGGGCTTATTATTGTCTGAGGCAGCCATGCTTGGAGAGAGTGGCCATGGATTTGTTTGGGATTGTCCCAGAGTATATTTCTGTCCAGTCAGATTGATCACCACTCGCGGTCTGTCCATTCACTGTGTAGCCCGGGAGTGGAGCTGCTGGCTTTCTCCATCACATCACATTGACTTGCAACACAGGGATGTGTTTAACATGTTTACAGATACAGCTAGCTGCCTTCTAATCCTGTAGATTACATTAAACACTTCCAGGATCAGTTTGTGACAATACAGGCGAACATTGTTTTCTAAAGGAAATAAATTCTATACTGCTTTCACTCCTAGTGGTTGTTGATTGCCACATCTTCACATTGAGCTTTCTTGTATACTTATTGATTGTTGTTTACCCCAAGTCCTGTAACTTTCTATTGTCTTTAGTGGAGACTTTAAGTACAGAGTTACAGAAGAAGGAAGAGTTGTGTCAGGGGTATCCAGAGCCGGTCCTTCAGGATGCTTTGATGTTCTGATAAGGTCAACATTATTGCCCTCAAGAAGCTTGACAACCCTGGAATAGGTGAATGAATATAAATATGGAGAAAAAACCTGCTGTGCTGCTTCTAAAATAAATGAACCCAGTCAGAACAATCACAAGAAGGGACGATTCCCCACTGAGTTGTAAATGGAGTTTAAATTGAGATATTTTGCAAAAAGAGAAAACAAAATATTTCTCACTAGCTGTTTGACTTGACAGTCTGAAGACACTTTTTGCTCAAACAACTTCTAAATTTCTATGACGTGACTGGACTTTCCTGACTTCAGTGTAATTGAAGGTCAATCTTTTTATTATATATGTGTAAATGGATCTATACATACATATATATATATTTATTTATATATATATAATATATATATATATAAATATATAATATCCTATCTGCTTAGTCGGATTAAGGGTCGCTGGAGCCTATCCCAGCAGTCTTCAGGCAAAAGGCAGGGTACACCCTGGACAGCTCGCCAGTCCTTCACAGGGCCACACAGAGACAACAACCATTCACGCTCACACTCACACCTATGGGCACTGTATGGTAACATTTAACCTAACATGCATGTGTTTGGACAGTGGGAGGAAGCCGGAGTACCCGGAGAGAACCGCTAAACTGGTCATGCCGGAGGATGTTGCAGTCTGCAGAACGTTCTCCTCGGCGTCTCCAGACTCAGTCACGTCTGTCACGTGCTCAGTGTGAACCTGCTTTCATCTGTGAAGAGCACAGGGCGCCAGTGGGGAATTTGGCAATCTTGGTGTTCTCTGGCAAATGCCAAACTGTAAGCACAAACCTTTACGGTCGGAACATGTGGACGTCGGGCCCTCATACCACCCTCAAGGAGTCTGTTTCTGAAAGTCTGAGCAGACACATGCACATTTGTGGCTTGCTGGAGCTACGGCTGCTTGATTATGGCAAAAATTATAATCATGATTATTTTGACTGAAATTGAGATTTCGATTATTTAACATGATTATCCATTATATTAAACATCATTAATATAGTTAACATTAAACCATGGCTTTTAAACAATGTTTTTAGGATTCCACAAATTTTAGAAAAGAAACAAATAACATGAAGCTTTGTCTTGACAAAGTGCAGATACGGATGTAAATTCAGTAGATAAATATAAGTAAGGATTAAACAACGCTGCGCGTTGTGGTGTTCTGGACTCTGCGTCATGCATTATAACAGTCTAATGCATGGTTTCGAGTTTTTTAATCTGCTTATACCATGGTCCAACACAGTAAACATTTTATAACACATTTTCATTTATTTTTTACTAGATTTGCTAAATATACAAAATTATCCAAACTATTTCATGTTGGCCTGGATGTAGTTTTTTATGCCAAACAACCGCTGTCAGGCTACAGCGCAATTCTCTGATTCACCTGTTAAAAGACAGCTGATCTGAACTAGCGGATTAATGCGTTGCTACGATGACGGCCTGTAACGGAGGCATGTTACAGTGATTTAACTCGCCAAACGACGTATGCGTTTATACGAAAATAATGCAGCCAGTTGTCACTGACCATGGTATAACCTATGTTGTACTGAACTTGCACAACCTACTGCAATTATTTTACATTGCACCTGCAGCCAGAGCCGACTGAGACTGGCCGCCTGGGAGTGCTTTAGGATGCGGAAAGACTCTCGCTGCTTGTCCGTTACAGTAACTGCAGAACAATATTTGCCTTCAAGTTAGTCGCCAAAACACCAGAAAAGTCTCTAATAACTCCAGTAAAAGTCGCTAGATTTGTCGCTAATAGCTTTTAACAAAAAAAAGTCACCAAGGAGCTTTTGAAATTCGCCAGATTTAGTGAGACACCCGCCAAGTTGGCAGCAGTGGCTGAATAAAACCAAATTTTTGGGCGGCTGTGGGAGGAGTTTACAGCACAGTGCTGCAATGCCAGTGATGCTCAATTAGCAACTGAAGACAGCAGGAGAGGAAACTGCAAAGAGAAAAATAGTCGCACCCTTTTATTTTCATGATCGTTGAAAACCCAGATCGTAATTGAGATTAAAATCCGATTAATTGGCCAGCCCTCGCTAGAGCTCATTTGGCAGGGCTCTGGCAGTGCTCCTCCTGTTCCTCCTTGCACAAAGAAGGAGGTAGCGATCCTGCTGCTGGGTTGTTGCCCTCCCACGGCTTCTTCCACGTCTCCTGATATACTGGCCTGTCTCCTGGTAGCACCTCCATGCTCTGGACACTACGCTGACAGACACAGCAAACCTTCTTGCCACAGCTTGCATTGATGTGCCATCCTGGATGAGCTGCACTACCTGAGCCACTTGTGTGGGTTATAGACTCCGTCTCATGCTACCACTAGAGTGAAAACACTGCCAGCATTCAAAAGTGACCAAAACATCAGCCAGAAAGCATCGGAACTGAGAAGTGGTCTGTGGTCACCACCTGCAGAAACACTCCTTTCTTGGGTGTGTCTTGCCAATTGCCTATTCCATTTGCACAACAGCATGTGGAATTGATTGTCAGTGTTGCATCCTAAGTGGACAGTTCCATTTCACAGAAGTGTGGTTGACTTGGAGTTACATTGTGTTGTTAAAGTTTTCCCTTTATTTTTTTTAATAGTGTATATTTGTATATAGGGCTGGGCGATATATCGAATATACTCGACATATTGTTGCTAGTCCCCTGTGCGAATATAGAAAATGCCTATATTCATATTCGAGTATCCTGTTGTCACGCAGTTGTTTTTAGCTGTGGGCAGGGTTTTCTCACTCCTCCTCGACTCTGCACTGCTTTGCACCGAGAGTTAAAGCAAGCGCACCTAGTTACGTACATAACGTGAGCTACGTGCTACGTCATGAGAGGCAGCGTGGAGCCGCTTTCTCGCTAAATTTGGCGACTTTTTGTGAAAAGCGACTAGCGGCAAATCTAGCAACTTTTACAGGAGTTATTGGAGACTTTCCTGGTGTTTTGGCGACTGACTTTAAAGCGCATATTGTAAAGTTATTGTCAGAACGAGAGTCTCTCCCCGTCCTAAAGCACTCAGTCGCTCCGGCTGCAGCTGCAGCCAGTCAGAGGAGCAGAGAGGACACCTGCACGACTGCACCTACAGTCACAATGAACAGCAAAATTCGCCACTGATCCCGCTCTGGATTATAGAGTGGGACGTAAATTGTAAAGTTTTTCACGTCACGCAAAAATAATTCATTATATTTGATTACATTCACAGCCTCTGTCACTTACTCACCTCATCCACTGTGTGTGTGTGACACAAGCATATTTATCTAGCTCGTCATGTCTCTAGAAAGTACAGAAAGGAGTGGGAATCAAACCCTGAATTAAAAGCTGTCTGAAGCCGTTTATTGGAGACGATACGAGGACATTCTGCCTGTATTATAAGACTGATTTCTACGCTAAACTCTGCGATTAAAAAAAATACACGACAACTCAAAGACGTATCCATAAAGCAAAGCCTTATAATAGTTCATCATTTGAAAAGTCACCCCCTAGAGCCCCTATTTTCATACGTTGCATTTATTACATCATGCAAAGGAACTTTATTTTGTTTTAAAATGACATGTTTCTGCCACTGCTTTAACTGTTCAATAAATGCGGTTTTGATCAGTTTGCTTCGTTACAAATTCATCCTTTTGGCATGGATGTTTAAAATCAGCATATCTTAATGCAGTATGAACAATTATGTTTTAATGGAGGCACAAAATCATCTTACTGATGTGATTGTATGCACCAAAGCATTAATTCAAGGCTAAGGTAAATATCGAGATATATATTGTATATCGTGAGATGCCATAAAAATATCGGGCTATTAAAAGGTCATATCGCCCATCCCTATTTGTATATATATATATGTATATGTAGAAAAATATTTGAATGGTGGAAGGTAATTTTTTTCCCAAGTTTCTCATCCTGTCAGTACATTTCAATTTAGGGACAGAAAAGTCAGGCATGTGGGATTAAGAGAAAAGTAAAGGAAAAAAGATGTTTTCAAGGTTGATTTAAAACCAGTTTTAAGACGAAAACTGCAGATTTAATCCATCCTGGACTGATTTGTTTATTTTTTGTCACATTTGAGCGTCAAAACGATGTTTAATATGCAATGAGTGATTGGCGGTGCGTAAAGATTATAATGTGAAGAGGCTCCACAACGAGAGGTTTAGTTTGATATGACCTTTTTATGTTAAAAGTTAAGAGAAAAATAGGCTCTGACTGGAATTTTCATTAATTTTTTTTGTGCATTTGCCCTTGTCATGTGGGACTGAATTTGAAATAGAAAAATTAATAAACTACTTATTTTTCAAAATGTAAATGTATTTCTTTTATTTATTTGTTTATTTTTACTGATTTATTTTCCTTTACTTTATTTACTGGCTCTGATCATTTTTTTATTTGAAAATCTGGCCCACCTGAATATCTAATTGAGTAGCCCTGCCCTACAGATCTTATGTTACCTTGCCAACACGCCTTATTCAAATAAAATGAATTGAATAGATTGCCGCCAGGTTTTGCAATATGGCCTATATTAAGGCAGGAAAACATTGAGAACCTGCAGGACCTTGGCTCTTAAAGACTGGAGTTGAATAGCTGTTGTTTAAATCACATATATGCAGCAACTGCATGAGCTTAACATGTCAATATGAATAAAAACCTCTGACAAACATGTCCAAAATGTTGAATGGATGCCACAAATAAGGAATGTAGTTTTAAAGACAGAAGGCATCAGACCTGGTACAAGTAGTGTGCTTATTAAAACAGTTGGTAAGTGTATAGTATTTGTCAACATCTGTCAACCTGAGAGTTTCTTTAGCTGACAGTAGATGGTGGATTATAAGATCCTGCTGGTTAAGATGTTATTCACTCTGCATCATATGATCTAAATTCAGTTTGGCAAAAATTATGAGGACTAATAATATCTATCTATTGATGTATTTTTCTCTGTCTGTCTGTAAAATATATTATCATATGAAATGTATGTATGTGTTCATGTCCTTGTGTGTAGATAAGAGTTATGCAAATCCGGTCTCCTATATCATCCATCAGTATTCAATTGACGTCCGTGCTTGTTTTCCACGCTGCTCTTTTTCCTGCATTATTTTCCTCAGCAGTTAATGTGACCTATACTTCACTTGAGAAGGATGAAAAGTGACAGGAGAAGGCAGTGAGAGGAAGACCTGATCAACCTGTAGGCATGTGGAGAAAAAAAACCAAAACTACCTGAGAGCTCTTTTTTTTTTTTAAATTCCAGAAGAGTTGGATGGATTTATAGATTTGGGCTGAATGTGGCCTTTTGATTTAAGATGGGAAAGGAGCCTGCAAGTGTGGTGCCTGTTTTCTGTAAAAGCCTGCAGTGAAATGTCTTTTTTTCTTTTTTCTTTTTTTCTAACAATAACAGATTCACTGCATTTTATATCACCCATGGAACATGGTGCTTTGATTCCTTTTTATTCTACAACAACATAAAAATGGTCAGAATTTGGGAGAAAATGTTGCATGCAGGCAGGTTTGTGACAATCAACAGTTTCAGCACAGCAGCTTCTGCTTCTGGCTGGCTGTGATGAGAGTGTGCTCATCACAATCCTCAGAGTGAATTTAATCCTGCTTATTCCCATATTTGTCCTTGTAATTATCTTTACATTGTTATTAATGAAGTGAAAAGTGGAGATACAGCTGTGAATATGCCTTGCAGCACAATGTTGTGTTGAAGTGTACCATAAGGATCCTTCCTGCTCTAATATTAACATCTTATTTTGACAAAGGTACTTATAGAATATGAGAAATTACATACAAACTTAAATTGTCTGAATCCGTGAGTCGAGCAGGGCTGTAAATGTTAATAACTCAGATTTATCTGTTAAAGTGTGGAAGGGATCAAAGCTCAAAGATTCATCTTGCACTTTCAACCCCAAGATAGCCTTAGCATAGCCGTTTTACTGTCAGCTGAAATTCAATTAGTTTTAAGTGTGGTTTCATTAACGGCCATATGTCTGGCTCTCCTGCCAATAAGATCAATGTATGGTTTAATAACAGACATCAAACTATTTGATGATGCGGCAGTAAAACTGCAAAAGTCAAGTTTGGTTTCATGAAGCAACACGCTTTGAACTTGTGAGCAGAGCACTAGTTGAATTATGATACTGGCTTAATATATTAGAAACTTATGACCTATTGCTTTATCGCTACAATGTGATGGTTTATGGTTGATGTTTATGTTTTGTGTTTTCTGGGGCAATCAGTAAATCTGAGCTTCTCTCCTTCACACACATTTTGTAATTCTGACTTTCTTCATTGTGTAATAATTATGCCTTCCAGACTTGTGGATAGAAAAAAAAAAAAAAAGAAAAATAGGGCAACATGGTGTGTAGAGGTTCATGGTTCAAAACTTATTTTTCTTTGATTTTGCAATAGGGCTGGGCGATGAATCGGATTTTTTCCTCAATTACGATCTGAGTTTTCAACATTCATGAAAATAAAAAGGTGCAATTATTTTTCTCTTTGCAGTTTCCTCTCCTGCTGTCTTCAGTTGCCAATCGAGCGTCTCTGGCATTGCAGCGCTGTGCTGTAAACTCCTCCCACAACCACTTTGGTTTCATTCAGACACTGCTGCCAACTTGGCGCCTTTTTTTTTTTTTTTTGTTAAAAGCTACTAGCGACAATTCTAGCAACTTTTACTGGACTTATTAGAGACTTTTCTGGTGTTTTGGCGACTGACTTGAAGGCACATATTGTTCTGCCGTTACTGTAAGGAAGGAGCAGCGGGAGCGTCTCCCGTCCTAAAGCACTCCCAGGCGGCCAGTCTGTCTGCTCCGGCTGCAGGTCGATGTAGAATACCTGCAGTAGGTTATGGAAGCTCACTACAACATAGTTTATACCATTGTCAGAGTGAACCGGCTTCATATTTACGTATACACGCACACGTAGTTCGGCGAGTCAAATCCTTGTAATATTCCTCCATTAGGGGGCGTTACCATAGCAACGCGTTAATCAGCTGGTCCAGATCAACTGTCTTTTAACAGGTGAATGAGAGAATCACGCTGTAGCCTGACAGCAGTTGTTTGGCATAAAAAACTACAACCAGGCCAACATGAAATAATTTGTATAATTTAGTACATTTAGCAAATCTAGTAAAAAATAAATAAAATTTGTTATAAAATGTTTACTGTGTGGGACCATGGTATAAGCAGATTAAAAAACTCGAAACCATGCATTAGACTGTTATAATGCATGACGCAGAGTCCAGAACACCGTTACGTGGCGTCTCCGTAGCAACGCGTTAATCAGCTGGTTCAGATCAGCTGTCTTTTAACAAGTGAATCAGAGAATCGCGCTGTAGCCTGACAGCGGTTGTTTGGCATAAAAAACTACATCCAGGCCAACATGAAATAGTTCCTATACTTCAGCAAATGTTGTAGAAAAGAAATACAAACTTGTTATAAAATGTTTTCTGTGTGGGACCCTGGCATAAGCGGATTAAACAACTCGTAACCGTGCATTAGACGATTATAATGCCCGACGCGGAGTCGAGAACACCATGACACGCAGCATTGTTTAATCCTTATTTATATTTATTTATTCAGTTTACATCAGTATTTGTACTTTGTCAAGAAAAAGCTTCATGTTATTTGTTTCTTCTATTTGTTTCTAAAATATGTGGAATCCTAAAGACTTCTTTTTTTTTAAGTCACCGTTTAATGTAAAAAAAATTATGTTGTTAAAGATAATGGATAATCGAGTTCAATAATAGAGATCTCAATTTCAGTCAAAATAATTGTGATTATAATTTTTGCCATAATCGAGCAGCCCTAGTTAGCAAGCACAGGTTCACTCCTGTTTACAGTTCATGCTCCACCTTCCTTCCACAGTCCAGAAACATTCATGTGAGGCTAATCTGTGATTTTTAAAATTCACGTCAGGAGTGATGTTAGCATGAAGGGCTGTTTGTCTCATTTGTCTTTGTGTTGACCTTGTTATGTTATGGTGGCCTGTCCTCATGCATGTTAACGCTGGTGTGCTCCAGTTCTCCTCAAACGTGCACAGAAATACGCAGGTATAGACAGTGGATGAGATTGGGTGTAGACAATAGTTGAATGGTAAAATTAGAAGAACAAAGAGGGAGAGAAATGTATATAACCCCTGTGTGGCATTGTGTAAGATTGCATTAGATGAGTATCTTAAGCTTATTTTAATAAGACCTACAGTACAGCACTGCTGAGTGTGGTTAGTTTCCCTGAGTCTCTAAAAATGTCTTTAATCCCCTTGTGTTTTAAAACACGGTGGATGAAAACAGCTAAAAGAACGATATAGCAGCTAAAAGCTTTTACTGTTTGTCTGTACCTCTGGGTTTTTCCCTCCAGCCTGTGGCTGCCGTATTGATTATCACAGACAAACAAAAACCCAGGTTTTCTACTGCGATTCTAATTTATTATTGTTGTTATTTGTATTATTCATTGTTATTATACTGTTAAAGACTGCTCCTTCAAATTTTCTCCATGTCAGGCTGAAAAAGCATGTACCTTTAAATATGCAGTTTTAGGTCTCGTTATATTAACAAAGATTTAAGAAATCTTTTTCTAATATCAAACTAAGTTGCTTTTGTGCATGGATTTATTATTAAATAATTTATTCAAATGTTCACCTTGGTGATTAATCACATAATTTGGGATTATTTGTGTATTTCTGACCACTGCAAGTTTTTTACTCATACAAACCTAAGAGCCTGGTTTTAACAGGTTTCTTTAGTTCTTTTGGGTGTCGAGGAGTCGACAGTGTTTCTCTCTTTGTTGTGAAGTGTGGTTACCTTCAAACACAGTTTCTATGTCTGATCTGCAGTACTGCAGGCATGTGGTCACAATATGTTGTCTTCCAATGCCGTCCTCGCTCTGATGCACATCAGTTCACAGCTTGTCAGTAGCACCATATGAGCATATGTCTTCTATCTTACAACACAGAGATTCATAGACACCTTAAAAATGACTCAGTTGCACATTTTTTTTTATTGATTTTGATAAAAGAAAAATGGTAATAGTGGAAACAAACCTACATTTTATTGCATTTTAATCTGTTATTTTGAGTAAGATGCAGCTATAGTGAAAAAAATCTCTGTTTATTAGTTTTAAAGCAAACACGCTTTCAACACAGCGGCGACCTTGTCTCATAGCACTTCCTAATCCTCTGTAGCTTCATATATACACAGTATTTTTCAGAAAACAATATCACAGCAGACCTACCAGGTCAGACACTTGTATTGGATAAACCAGGGTGCATTCAGCCCATTGCTGAACATGTCTGCTCTTTGCACTTTATCCAGGACCCCAAAGGAGCTAAAGAAAAACATGAAGAAAAACACTTTTATATGAAGAGCCACAGGCCAAGAGAATCTTTTGGAGTTTTCTTTTCTCACCGCTGAATCAAGACTATATTTCAGTGGTGGCCTTGGATGTCAGCGTTTGCTGTCGGCACACAGCCAAACGAAGGGAAGACAAATTGAACACGGGTTGGGGTAAAAGTGGTTTACTAATGGAAACCAAATGGCTCCATTTGTTCCCATCTTAAGCCCATCTTCCCATTTTACTGTAAACATCTCTGCCGAAGCTTCTTTCAATCAAACGTCAGCAAAGAGTGTGCATTTGAAACACAAAATTTAGCAAAATGGAGTATTCTCAAGGGTTTAATATTCCTGTTTTTCCCCTCAATTTTTTTCTGATTAAGCGAAAGGTATGGTATTTATTTATATTTCCAGCTGCTGGAGCACATATTGTCAAGAGAAAGATTCAAGGCTTGTAATCTCTTATCCTACTGAATACTCAATTTATTTTTTTCCCTTAAAAAAACATAAAACTTAAGTTTCTTTGTCTTTTTCCACTGCAGGTCTTTGATGGGCTTTGGTTTCACAAAGATATGGTTTAGCTAGATTATGAGACTTTCTAAAGCCACTATTTAGTGAATTCATTAATCTTAGTTAATGCACATTTCATTGAGCTTTTCCTCTCAGTAAATCTGTAAATGTCTGAAAATGAGAATTAAGCCCATTTTCATTAAAGTAGAAAGCACCCAAACATCTTCCTCCTGCAGCCATTCTAATTTTAAATTTACAAAAAGTTGGTGCATGAGAATAAAAAAGGGAAGCAAAACTGAAAATGAAACGGAAAACCAACGAAGGTTTCAGCTAATGTGGATGCCACTGAGGAGGCTACATGCCGTTTGCCATCAGGAAAACTTCAGAGAGAATCTGCAAAGGAATCTGTGCAGAGGGTTGACGCTATGCAAAGCAACAAATTTTATTGGTAAGCTTCCACTTGCAAGTCACCGTAGGAAGACGTTTTGAGGGGGAAAAAAACACTTGAAATGATTAAATACCATCAAGCTTTGAAAAAGCAGAAATTATAGCAGCTGACCACTTTCAGCTCAAATCAAGATATTTTATATCCCTTAAGGCTACATCACACGGAGGTGGAACTGAATGTGGATCCTACGTGTGCTTTTGTACTTAATTTGTTTTTAAAAAGTTTTTCAAAAGGAAATTTCAAGAAATGTTTGTCAAAAACCACTAAAAATGCTTATGCTTATACATGGTGTGTGAAAATAATGCTGCATTCCAGTTGATTCATAATGACAAAGGCCAGAGAGTCTATAATGTCATTACTAGGCTGTAGACATGCATGCTGCTCCAACTTGGAGAAAATACACATTTCCAAAACAGCCAAATACTCGGCGTCTATACAGCCTTTAGAAAACAACATCAGGAACCAATTGTAAAAATGTGCACCATAAAGAACACTACCAGCCAATTTTCATAATGACTGATAAACATCACACGGTGACTTGGCGTTTCATGAACAGTTCACCCCTAACACAATGACTCAGTACCATTTACATAAAGAACTTTTTGCATATATAACATATTAAAATGGACCTCTGCAACTTATGAGTTCTCCATTTGGAAAACAATCTCACGACAGCTGGAGACAGCTGGAATGCACAATAAAGCAAAGAAGATGGTGGAGAATTGTGATAAAAGTGATGTTTTACTGCTTCTTTTTCTGTAAAAATTAGGTCATGTTCAACAGCTTCTGGAGCACAAACGCAACATTGTAATCTACCCAAAGCCTTTTTAATGCTCTTCCTAAAATATGCATATAGACAGAGCTTTGTCCATCTACGGCACCCTTTATGTGCATATTTCAGCGTGTTTTCAAAGAGCTTGCAGATGCAAAGTACACAGATACGAGCAGTAACACCGGAATCCACTGGGCTGCAGCGTAGCTCACATGTGACAAATAAAAGAAGCAAGAAGAAGTTGTGATGTGCTAAACAACACTGCAGATCACCTCCATCTACTGTTCTGCCTCTTCATGTCTGCCTGAGAACGTGTACCGTCATGGTCCTGTCCACTGTCGTCGTGTTTGCGTTTTTCTGAGAGTGACATTGCGACTCAGAAGTAAACTCTGAACGCTGCACTGCCCTCCAGTGGATTCAGTGCTTAACAACAATGTCAGTGTAAATACTCCAACTACGTTCACTCTGCAGGTCTTTAATGCTCAAATCTGATTTTTGCAGAAATCTGCGGTTTGTCACATTATCATTTAAATGTAGCCTCCATCATACTTCGATGTGGGTGTATGCAGCCTGAAGTTACTCACATGCGCAGAAGACATATCCTGTGGGTCGTGTTTATTGAATTAAATATGGATGCTACGTGTGTTTGTGTACTAATTTGGACGTTCTTGCACGGTTGGTATTGACAAATTTATGACCAAACTGAAAGAAGGCGACAGAGGGAAAAAAAAGAGCAGAAATCTTTATTAATGGCCTTTGTGGGGCTGCTGCCTCTGCACATTGGTACTGTTTGTGTGGATTCAATTTGGATCTGCCATGCTTCATTCTTCTCTGCTTTGCATTTGATATTCCCATCTGTTTCTTCAAGAACAAAAAAGTTTGATGAAGTTATGGTTTCGACTAAGGCTACTTTAAAAAGATGAGATATATCTCTAATTTAGGACCACTTTTGAATGTGTTGGATATGAAAAATTGGATTTGCGCTGTTCAGACTGTCATAAAAGGCCAGATTTGGATCACTTGGGCAAAAAAGTCAGATTTGAGCCACTTTTGCCTGCAGTGTTAACGGAGCCGTGGGAGTGTGAGCAGTGACGTTTGGCACAGGTGTACCCATTAATGTATGTCAAGGGAATTAATGAGCTAAAAAAATAAAGAAAAAAAGAAAAAGTGGTTTTGCTTAAATTTCAGTGCAACAGTCTGACCTTTTTTTTGTGTAGTTTAAGGTTTAAGCTTGGAGAGGAATTCCCCACATGGACTCAAATCTACAAAAAAAATAGAAGTGATATTTGGCAGTTTGCATCATCTGATGCATTTTATCATAAAGTTCCTTAAATTACAAAGCTTGTGTTCCTCTTTGTAAGTAGTATGATGGTGCAGGTAAGCTACAAAGCATTTATTGTCAAAAAGCTTTTTGAGAAGGATACTACTACATACACAGTTCTGAATAAATGGGTGTTGTATGCATGTGCTCCTTCCTTCTGTTTGTTATATAACTTTACACAAGCCTTACTCTACCAGCGATAGTTACAATATCATGGCTGTGTCACATATTTACCTCTAGATGGATGGAAGCTTTGAAAACAAAAATGTTTCATGTGAGATTGAATATTAATTGCTTTTTCTTTTTTTTTTCTTTTCTTTTTTTTATAGGTGTGTGATTCTGTAAATTAATAAGTCACAGTGCAGCTAAAATGAATAACCAGACCACTGCTATTCCTCTGCCTCCCACCTCTGCCGGGATATTGCTCACACATGCAGCGAGGCTGAATGGTGCTGCAGAGGAGAGAGCCCGTTTCAGGAGACACATAATCACTAGCTGTGATGAAAATCAGCAAAATATGACAGCTACGCTTTGTTTTTCCTCAAATGAATCAGGACTCGCACAATGCGCTTCCCCTTGTTGCTGGCGGTTAAAAGCAACCCCCCTCCCTTTTATCACACTTGCACTTTATATAAATTGAAAAGCATTCATTTAAAATATGCAAATGGTTTGGGCAACTTCTTCTGTGTGAGCCGTGGGCAGCAGTGACACACAAGAATCACTTTACAATATAACATCCCTACAAAGTGATTATACTTATTTGAAATTGTGAACTCATGACTATGTCTATAAATTGAGTCACGGAAGAGATCTATCATTTTGTCAGCTAAACACCACAATTTAAGTTACTCATTGCATTGCCACTGCCACAGCTGTCAGGTTTTATTACTGGTGCCGTTAATTTCCTTTTATTATCTCCTGTGCTGTGCTATGAATGTCATTACTACAAGTGTTAATATACAGAGGTGTTTACAAAACAACACTGTATACCTGCGCAAAAGTATTAGGATTTTATATGTTTTTATATGTCTTTTAATCAGATAAAGTAAGGATGCAAGAACAAAAATACAAGGCATGTTAACCTGTATCATTTATGTCCAAAAAAGCTTGCAGCCAAAACCTGTTTTCTGATTATATAATCAGTCTTTTTCATTGGTGTTGAGGAAATTTGGTTCCTTGTCCTTTACAACATTGCATCAGTCCATTGGCTTTTGGAGGCATCTGTTTATGCACAGCATTGGTAAGGTCTCACCACAAGATTTTAGACAGGTTTGGCTAAACAAGCCCAAATCATCAGCCTTCCACCACCGTGTTTGATAGTTGACAATGATGTTTGTGTCGATATGCTGCTTTCATTGTTCAAAGAAACGTGGCTGAACATCTATGTAGTCTCATCTGTCCAAAGAGAATTATTCCAGAAGTCATTAGGTTTGTTCAGTTGCAACTTTACTGAACAAACTTGTGTAGCCATGCTTTTTTTTATGACTTCCTCCTGTTTACCTATGCTTTCTTTCTAACTGAGGCATATAGAGTCAAAGGTGAAGACTTCTTTTTCTTTCTTTCTTCCTTCTTTCCTTCCTTGTAAATTCAGAAAGTATGTGGGATGTCCCCTCATAGGAAGATGCTGATGTCTTTCTTCCTTGGCATTATGTTAAAGAAACACCTGAATCCTCCAGACCAGACCATCAAAACTTTGTTTTTAAACATGCAGCGACTATTGCTGATGATAATCAGTAATTCAATTCAGTTCAACTTTATTTATATACCATCAAATCACGGTAGTGCCATCTCAAGACCCTTTACAGACAGAGAAAAAAACACAATGAAAGCCAATTCATAATAGCCTATATAAGGAAATCAACAGATTGAGTTGGAAATTAAGTACATTTAATAGTTCATTTAATAAGTGGCACTTAGCTACTACTTACCCTCATAATTCCAATGGAAAGAAGTGTTAATTTATTTCTTTTTTATGTTTTTGATGTTTGTTTTCCCGAGTTTCTAGTTTAGCTCATCTGGATTAACATTAAAAGATCGCTGATATGGATTCCACAGTGGAACAATCTGGCTTTGATTATTCTAAAGCCATTTCACAGGCACACATTTATATCTTGATGTTGAGCAGTTTTTTCTGAGCTTTGGCTATCCTAATGCATGAATGACTGTGACACACCTGGACAAAGTAGAACATGGTTATTTTTAAACATAAGGCTATCCTTTCCTGACACAATTCAGAAATAGCACATAATGGCCCATTTACTGAACATCTCAGAAGAGCTCCTTGTCTCTTCAAAATGTATCTTCCCAAGATGGAACTACGCAGTAGGCTCAGATAGCTCCTCAGAGATTAAAGCTGTCGATTTCCTCCTGCTACAAACGCATGGACACTTTTTTTACAGCGACAGGTGTGATGTTTTCCTTGGATTGCAATGTCAGGCCCACTTTGCATCTGGGTTCTCCCAGATAAAGAACAGAACCTGAACCAGATGGGTTGTGTAGCTCTGATATACCCTGTCTGCCACAATCAGCAACCAAAACAATTTTTACCAGAGATGAAAGATGGGAATGCACTAAATAAATTACATTTAATGTTAGAATATAAAGAAAGAGATTATGCTGCATGACAAACATTTGGCCTTTTGTGTTCCTTTGTGTCAGTCTGCTCTCATGGTCATAATGAGCCATCAAAAAGTCATAAAACTTGATTGGCTTACAGATGAAATGGTTGGGTTTTATTATTTATGACTGAATGAGAATATGTCTACTTTAGGTAACTTGGCCCTCCAGGGAACAGAGATGGACAGAGATTAGATTTACTTTTCCATTTGACAGTTTATTCTGTAACCTTTAGTTAATTTTTTTTTAATCAGTTTTACTTGTAAACCTTTGACCTTTGACAGAGATGTCCAGCACCGGTCCTCGAGGGCCATAATCCTGCAGGTTTTCCTGCTTCAAACACCTGACTTAAATGAATCAGTCCTTGCACAGAATGTCATTGGCTGTTGAATGGATTTAATGGAAGCCAGGTGTGCTGGAGCAGGGATACATAAAAAACCTGAAGGACCGCGACCCTTGAGGGCCGACTTTGGACATCCCAGGTTTAGCATGTTATAAAACTGAATCTGCTGTTGTTGCTTTTTTTTTTTTTGTTTTAAACTGATGTTTACTTATTCAGGAAGACAAGTTCATTCATTCATTCATTTTCCGAACCGCTTATTCCAATTCAGGGTCGCGGGGAAGCTGGAGCCCATCCCAGCCGGCCCTGGGCGACAGCTCGCCAGTCCATCGCAGGGCCACACAGAGAGACGAACAACCACACTCATGCTCACACTCACTCCTAGGGGCAATTCAGAGTGACCAATTAACCTATCATGCATGTATTTGGATGGTGGGAGGAAGCTGGAGTACCCAGAGAGAACCCACGCATACACGGGGAGAACATGCAAACTCCACACAGAAAGGCCACTGACCAAACCAGCCAAGGATCAAACCAGCGACCTTCTTGCTGTGAGGCCACAGTGCTAACCACTGCGCCACCGTGCAGCCCAGGAAGACAAGTTATAAATAATAATATTCTGCCTAATCAATAATTCATGCATGTAGGAAACATGCAAAGGAGTTTTTAGTATTTTTACAGCCCTAAGTCATGTCTGCAGAGACGCCATGGCAGGTTTAACCCAGAACTATATCAGCAGTCGCTTTATACAAAATGCAAAAACTAGTACAAACTGCTCACCTTGTGTGTGTAAATGAATGTTTGATGTGTACACTCTTTTTATCTTTCTGGCTGCTTTTGCTTGCTGGACAGTGTTAGCATTGTGTTTTAGAGAGATTTTCAGAGTAAATAAGAAGTGAACCAAGATGGTGAGCCGATGCACTTCTGTTGTATCCAGAAGAAATGGCAGCATCTTTCCTTTCTTTATTTTCCAGTTCTGGTGAGAATCTGAACACTGGGACCGCACGCTGGCCCAGGTCACGTTGATGCTGGTGGCAGCTCCCTGGTACTCTGGCCACCGCCGGCTCCTGCACCGCTTCCACCCCTCCAGCTGCCATGGCTATGAGTAGTGACTCTGGCTGTGAGAGCTTGGACCCCAGCTCTGCCAAACAGGCAAGCAGTCTAACAGACATCATGGCTGCTATGACAACAAAAGACTCTGAAAGCTCAGCTGCTAATGGTGTGAAAAACGGCAAGGCTCAGCAAGACGGGACCCAGATTAAAAGGACCCAGGTGTTGAGGCCCCACCTGACTGGGAGGAAGCTGTCACTTCAGGAGAGGGGCACTTATTTGTCATCCGGCTCTGGAGGAGGCTACACACACATCTCGCCTCGTGTGGCTCGTAGGCCCACGGTGGAGTCTAAACGGGTGTCCATATCAGACTCTCAGGTGAGTCTTTAATATTTTATTGTTGTTAATGATAATTCAGTTTTTGTGTCTACTCGAGAAGCAAAGCCAACCTCCGTGAGCTTTAATATTGCTCTTAGATCTTTTCCTCTTCTGCTGTCTACACTCTTGGATCAGAAACTTTGGACATGATTGTGTGCATTTGGGTGTGACAGGTGGTGTCATAGCAGGGAGGGAGACAGACTGAGAGCAGCTTCACTGTGCCGTTACAACTACATACAAGAAGCCTAATGTAGGCTAATACCTCTGCTATCACACAGGATTCATGTTAATGTCAGATTATATGTAAAATGTTGACGTGAAGGAGAATTTTGGGTTTGACAGAAGCACTTTTAACTGGTTTCTTGAAAGCATGATTAATTCTGGTCAGCATGTTTTTCCTGTAGGTGTGTTTGTTAATGCGGGATGTGATGCAGCCTTAGTGACAGCTGAAGAGTTTCCTGCTCTGTAATATGTTGTGTTGTGGACATGTTGAAGGCATTGTGACTGCAATGCTGTCTTATACAGAAAACCTCAACCTCCTGTTGTGCCTTTCTACCCCACATTCAGTGAAGAAATCTACACTGTCAGGCTTGTTCAGTTCGACAGGAGTGAGCAGACAAGCCCAGCGTTGCATACACTACAACGGGAGTTGCATCAGATGAACACCTTCAAGTTTGAAACATTCACTTTGAATATGTGTGCATTCATATCTTTTCTTTTTCTTTTTTTTTATGCAAGTCATTTTAGAGCCTATTTTGATGAAGACTGTGTTTTTGTTCATGTCATTTGTATTTACAAAATGCCTGTTTGTGTACTTTATAAGCATTAGAAAAGGGTTCACATTTTTTTTTCCGCCTTGTTAAATAGCCTTGAAGCCATTTATGTCTTGATTTACACACATTTCATTGTAACTTGCATTGTACTTGGGACACAGTCAAGCACTCCCACAACACAAATGAATAAAATAACCGTCCTACATGATCATTTGTTGGCTATAAGCAATCTCACTTCGCTGTGCTGAGGAAAAAAGACTGTCAGTCTTGATTATCAGTGATGCTGGTGGCAGACATCAGTGTCGTGAGAGGGCAACAATCTGAGCTGAAACCACAAACAAACCTTAGCTGGCTAGCTGCGCTTGTCTCCAGTAACCACTTTTCCTGGAGCATCAGCCACCATGATGTTTCATTTAATGGCTACATCTTTAAGCTCTGTGCAGGTCTTTGTCTGAGTCAAGGATGTTGCAGCAGGAAAACATGTAAAACCTGCTGGACATGGGCCCTTGAGGACCAGGAATCAGGATTAATGTAATAAAGAGCAATTAGAAAGGCATTTTAGAAAGGTATTTTTGATTTCAAATATTGAATCATACAGAGTAAATCACAAGATGTAACATGTTTATTATTGTTCATTGTTTATGCTAAGCTAGCCATCCTTAAGGAATATAGTAGTTTCAGTCTTTGAATCAAACTTGTAAAGACAGTGAGGGAGCACATTACTTAATATGTCAAACTAATCATTAAAATAATGAATCTGTTAAAGCCATTATAGGCTTGTATTTGTAAACATGATAATTATGCTTATTTGTTTCATACAGAAAGCATGCATTTCCACCCATGGTGTATGACTATGTTTCATGCTAATTCATAAAATATATTAGAAGTATCATCTGTCTGTGGCTGACCCCTAAATCTCCATTTTCCTCTGGCTTATTCCAATTCAATGTGAACATTAAGTATTCATGAGATCTGCCAGGATGTGGAACCCCTCTGAATTTAACAGACTGCTGCCACAGATGCACAGACCTGTCTCTCTGTCTGCTCCTGTCCTTCCTGCACTGAACCATAAAATTGACTTGTTGATTATACTTTACTTCCCTCTGTGCATCTGCAGGGTGACCAAGAGCAGCAACATTTCTTACTTGCATAAATATCAGTCATGATGTCATTGTTTTGGATATAAAAGAGGGGAGAAAAAAAAGTTTTGATGTGCATCATGCATTTAATTTTATGTTTAAAAAGAATATGAAAAAAAATCCGCTTTGGATCTCCAACATTGTTGAAAAAAAGGAAAGATTTCTTTCCCAGAGAAGGAAAGTCCCTCATAAAGCCACCTGAAGGAAACATAGTTTTATAGATTCCCACTCTCTACCATTTTCTACTGTTATGTAGACACTGTGATCTTATCATTTTCTCCCACCCTGGGAATCGGCTTCAGCTCTTTTGCACAATGACTTTTCTGTTTGGTGGATTAAAATTTGGAATAAGATAATCCAAAGAAAATGGCCGGATTTTCCCAAGGCTAGAGGAGCACATACACTGTCATGTGTTTGAATACGTGTATGGAGTATGCGAGTACAAAACAGAGTGGAGACAAAATGAGATCACTGAGCCACTTAATGTCAACGATGACATCATTATACTCAGCAGGAATAGATGCCACAAACAGAAGGAAATCCAGCCTTAGACCTATAAAACATAAATAATCCACTGCTTGCAATGAATACAAACTAAATGTCCCCCAACAGCTAATCGAACATTTTCACATGAGCTAATCCAGCAGTTCTCTACGGACTCTGGGCTTAATTTCTGCACAGTCTGAAACATTTTGCAGGCATTTACACCAAACTAGATTAACATAAATTACTTTCTACTTATGTGTGACTAACTGTATGTTAAACCATCACCAGAGGGATTCTGATGTGCATCTGCCAATCACGCCAGGACATACGAAACAGAGAATAAACAACCTTCCACTGCAGCAGTCTCATTTTGCTTCAGCTATGAATTGACAGGAAGGAGGGAATTGTTCTTCCCTTCTAGACTTTTAATACAATCAAACATCCCTTTTTTGCCACAGTTATAGATGGTTTTACGGCCACGATTTATCGTAATGCACGAACATTGATTTTAGATGGCACAGTGGCAGTGATGGATTTGTCCTGCATAAATTGATCAGTTGTTTAGTAATGGATGGAGAGCTTGACTCAGATCTAATATAAAGGCAGGCAAAGATGGGTATGAAAGAAAAGGGAAGGTGAAAGCTGGCGAGTTGCATGCTGAAGGAAAGCAGAGGCTTCATTGTTCATGTAAAAGCTGCAGTCTTAACAGTTGCAGTCAAAACATTTCTAAGATTTTAAGAAGGTAAAAGCATTGTAGTTTGATTAATGCATGTGTTGCACATGTATTTAATGCTTTCTGCATTGTCTGCTTTAGCCATTACCTCATGCAGAGTATTGACAATCCCTCCTACTGCTCTTTTCTTGCCCATTTGTCTTTCCCCCTTTATTCTCTTTCTATGCTTCATCTCTTTTTATCTCTCCTCCACCAAGCAAACAATCCTCTTTTTTTTTTTTTTTTAAGCCTCGCTCACCTTCGAAAGCTCCTATCTTGTATTTGTTTGCTACAGTGCATAACTCTCCAATGTCCTCACATCTCCAGCAGCAACATGAACACAAGCCACATAACCAGCATGTTATCTAACGGTCAATATTTTTCACATTTTCTCAGAAAACCCTGCCTGGTAGCATCCTGTGCAGATCAGTTGATGCTGTACATTGAGTCCTGCCACATTGTTAGATCTGTGCTGTGCTACCACCTCTCATCCTCTAAACACATTCCAGTATGAAACCACAGGCACTGGTCTGCCTCATGAGCCATCGCCACCCCCGGCAGTAACGAGAGAACTCCTTTCAAACCCTTCTGTCTCCAGTTTCATCTCCTCCTTCTCGCCGCTCACTTTCCGCTCATTACTTTTCCATTCATGCGCCTCAACTCTCAGAACTGCCTCCTTCATGAAATGACCCCCACCACCAAACTCTCACCTTGCCTCTCGCCTGCTCCCTCCTCTTCCTCTCTGTCCTGCTGTGGTCTGGTCTCTGCCGCCTTGCCCCTGGCTGACTCTGTGCTGTGGTGGTGGTTGCTATGGAACTGCAAATCAGCCATTTAAGCCATACACTCTAATGGATTTGCAGACAGTCAACAGAAACTACAGACTGCATCGTTTCCTACATCTCAGAAATAAACAGCATTCACTTCACATGGAAACGCTGCTCATGGTCATGTTACTGTTCATAATTAAAGTCCCATCTTTTCCTTCTCCGCTCCCAGGATTGCGTCCAGTTGAACCAGTATAAACTGAAGAGTGAAATTGGAAAGGTGAGTATATCTGACTCCTCTCCTTTGTAGGCTGCTTAATTTCAAATGGTTTATAAGAGAAGAATTGGAACTCCTTCTTCTAATTGAGAAAATGGGCAACAAAATGATTATTAGCATGGCATGTCCTTCAGCCACACCAAAAACTTGCTCACTGCTTGCAGAGCGAATGTGCTGCAAGATTGATCTTTTTCCTGGCCACACTTGCAGCCATGGCTGCGTGAGTCACACGCAAAAGATGAGGGCAAGCTCTCGTTTCACTCCCATTGGCAAGTAAATGTTTACTGATAGCCAAATAAGGATGAAGACGGAGATATTATTATTATTTTGGCAGATTATTGGGGATAATATGCACTATTTATAAGCTGCTCTCAAACCCAGTGTGATTACAGTGAGAATAAAGAATTGCAGCTGGTTACAGAAGGTTAATTCTTGTTTTGTTTTGTTTTTTAAATCCACGTAGGTAATTGTTTTCTGTGACAAGTGGCAAAATGTAACTCTGGCATATTTTTATACTATAGTCTCCCCTTAACAAAGTCTAATAATCAGTTGTCCATTCTGTCTCTTCTCTGACCTCTCCAGCCAGAAAAAATTAGTTAGAAGTTGACTTCTGTCTTAATTCACTCTTGTCACTTATCTTTCTTTTCCTCATTTCCTCCAATGACGTCCTTTTGCGTTTGTTTGCTAAAACAGTGATGACGCACACCCAAAATGGCCTGTGTGTTGATATCCAGTTGCTACCTTGTGACACTGTGCCACAAAGAAAAATGCAGCTGTCACATGTTGCTCTGAGTCAGAAAACATGATGTGAAGTGTGGTTTGTGAGCCCTGGAATGCCGCGGGACAATTATTACCTCAGGAATGTGGATAATGGATGTCAGTTTGTGATCAAAATGAGTCTTAGACACAAAGTTTCATGACAGAGAACGTATTTAGTGTAGCATCAACATTCAAAAACTATTAACTTTTGAGAGATAAAAAAAGAAAAATCCTGATTAGAACCCATTATTAGGTGTAGCCATGGGCAGTTTTCTTAAATTCTTATCCTTTGTGTATGTTAGGCTACGTTCAGACTGCAGGGCTTGCTGCTCATATCGGATGTTTTTGTGAAATCTGAATTTTTTGGAAGTCTGTTCACATTTCCGATCAAATGTGACTTGTATGTGATCTCCTGTATGAACTTCATGCGCACCAGAAGTGTCCCGCATGCGTAGAAGACACGGCGACGTGCAGTGAGCGTGCGTGTGACGTCTTTGTGTTTGTGGAAGAAAATATGGAAAGTTTGATAAAAGTTTTGTCCAACCGTAGCCACAACATTGTGAATGGGTTCGTTTTCAGGAGACGTTTACGGAAGAGGAAAGTAAAAGTTTTGGTCAAGGACTTTTGTGGAGCTGTGGCAGCAACAACTGTAGAGAGAAACGTTTGGGTTCGGAGTCGCAGTCAGGATTGGTGGGAGAGTGATGTGAGCGCATTTACCGATAAAGAGTTCAGAAACAACAAACGCAGAATAATGACGGTTGTCGCGTGTCAATGACGCGTCGGTCGGATTAATGCGACCTGACCGTTCAGACTGAAGCCGCATGGCAAAAGATCAGATACATATCGGATTTAGGACCACATATACAAGTGGCCTGGGTCGCATTAGAAAATATCAGATCTGTGTCGTTCAGACTGTTGAAAAAAGATCGGTTACAGGTCGCATAGGGGCAAAAACATCGGATTTAAGTCACTTCAACCTGTAGTGTGAACGTAGTCTTAGTTTATCTATTGTAGGAAGTATTAGTCTTTAGCTAACAGTAGTTGTTTTGCAGAGAGTAGGTAAAAAAAGAATGATTTTTTATTTAATAAGTTCCGACTTAGTGAAATATTAACTTTCATAGCTAATTTTATGAATGTTGGAATGAATTTGAGGTCGAAAGTCTGAACTGGGAACCAAATTGAGTTGGAAAAGTCGGAAAACATGGACGCTGCCATTGTTTTGCTTGAGACTTCAGGTGCTAACGTGGTAGCAACAGTTCCTTATGTTAGCAGAAAGACTACATCATCCCTTTTTATCAGCGTTTTGGACATGCAGGCATTTTGTAAACTTAATCTCTGCGTGTAAGTTTTAAAGCACTACTTTTAACTCAAAGTGATGTATCAGTACAATTAAACAAGTACATTTAGACATTGCTTTGTCAGACCGCCAACTTTACCAGTAAACTCGGGGTAGGTGAGTCTGCTCCCACTTTTCCCAGTCGGATTTCTGAATTCATAGTGTTCACATTGTAATTCTGACAGAAAACTTAGGAAAATCACTGTGTGCATCCATTTTTAATGTCTTGTTTTTTCAATTTCCTTTTAGTTTTTTCTTTTTTTTCAATTACTGTAAGTTTGATGTGACTTGTTTTATTATTTGTTTTACCTTCTGGGAACTCTTCTCTGCTCAGCTTGTTTGTTCTAAACCAGTTAACAAGAATTCATAAGAATATTCCTATTTTCTTTTTGCTCTGCTATGCTTACACACTGTTGTTTTTAGTGCTAAAAGGCTGCTTTACTTTAGTTGCACAGTTATTGTTGATGGAAACATGGCTGTAATATACAAGATGAGGACCGCAAACAAATCAGCATCTTTAGTTAGTCATCAACAGAGACCAGATAAAAAGACCAACCTTGTCTAACAGCATTCTGTTAGACTTTTAAAAGGATAAATATCTGATCTAAATTCATATTTCATACAAATTTTAGTTAGTCTTAAATTTTTTTAATATTTAGTCAGTTTTCAAAGATGTTATATGACTTACTTTCACTTAACAGAGAAGAAAACAAATCAGACACAGATTGTAAATGCATCCCGGGGAAGTGTGCCTGTGTGTGTGTGCCTGTGTGTGTGTGTGTGTGAGGAGTCATTTTGTGCTGCCAAAAAATAAAAATGTTGATCCTGAACGGGAACGGCGTTGCCTTGAAAACATTCTGTCAGCAAGATGTCGCCGTCTGTTCTCGAATGTTCATGAATATCGGTATTCCTTCACCAGTTCCTAACATGATATCCTTACAGACACAAAATGTTGCATCATGTCGGCCTTTTGAAAATGTGTCTCTTTGTTGTTGTTTTCAGGGCTCTTATGGTGTGGTTAAGCTTGCCTACAATGAAGATGATGACAAACATTACGTAAGTTAGACGAGTCATTTTATATTTCAGCCACTTCCTGATGAAATACCTTCCAGCCACAGTGTCCTTTAGCTTCATCAAACCTCTCAGTCCCCATTGTCTGGACAGGTCCAATGCTATTGATTTTTTTTCCCCCTGTTTTTTCTGTTCTTTGTTGCCAAGCTGTGGGTTTCATCCCCTTGGATTGCATCAGTTGTCTTGGAAGAAACTTAAAAATACATAAGAATGGCTTCCGGTGCCATTTGAAGTACATCCAAGACCTTTTTTATGTGTCTTCAAAGCAGCGCTGCTGTTGTGCTGTTTGTGTATGTCTCTGAGGTCCGCCCATGAGGATGAGTCTGGATATGAGCCAGCACACCGACACAAGGTCATTTTAAGGTTTCCATGTAGGTGATTTGTTCCCCTGAAAGCTCAACCACCTCGAAATGTAATCTGTTGTATGCCTTAACATAACTAAGCTGCCGTGTGCAATAGCAACAGCAAGAGTGTTTGGATGAGTCACGTTGACATAAGCTGCCAACCCTGGATGGGTTTAAGATGTGTTTCTGAAGTGAAGTCAGTAGGAGCTCAGAGTTAAAAAGAATCCAATATCAAAATGGAAGATTATGAATTCACTGAAGCAGAATTGTAAACATCGGGATGGTCGTGTTTGGACATAGACTAGCCTCATGCAATGAGAGAAAATGGATAAAAGAAAGTGCCTGCATGGAATCTAACTCTTGATGGACTCTTTGGAAGTATATCTTGACACAATGCTGACCTGCAGAGCTGTTCAAACATGCAGAAGTGTACAACCCAGTCCAAGAAAATTCCTTGAGAAAAGTCCACGAGCAGCAGGATTGACTGAAACAATCAGCTCTTCAGAACCTTCATTCCATATTTAGGGGCCACGAAGAAGTTAATAATTTACACAGTGAACTTGCGTTATGGAAATTGTGTTTTCACTGATCCATGCTTATCTGTTTAACAGAAGTGGTTTTATAGCTTAATCCACATTTCACCTTTTCAAAGAGCATTTTCAATTCATCTATTCTCAGGTGACCTGAGATCTGTTTGTTCTGCTGTGCACACTTTATCAATTCAGAGCTTCCCCTGTGACTGGGAAGTAATCCAAGTCTTTGTCAAGCCTCTGTGATTTTATTGCAACTTTTTAGGTACTACACAGAAGTTGTCCTTCCAAAATCTGTCAGTTCACAAATTAAAGTGACGGAGCCTTTACTGATGGCGCTGAGGTTCAGTAAATGAGCAACATGATGATTACTCTTGAACCTTAATGCAATTTCCACCTACATTAGCTTTTGATCAATACTCCACTTAAATCCCATTAATTCTGCAATGCATGGCTGACTCAGTAATTTTCATGCTTTGTTCAGGAATGGAGCTCATTGCTCTTTTAAAGTAAAGCTAGAAAAATAAAAAAAAAGATGCATCTTCACCTATTTGCAGGATGAATTTAAGACTTGGGGTGGACACTATATATACTGTAATGAAGACAGTGCTGTCATGAGTAATATAATTACTAATTACTTCTATAATTAAGACATAAGTGTCCACATTGAAACATAAACTTTCACTTAAAACTGGACAACTATTAAACAACCGCTTGGCTCAGCAGTGCTTTATCTCTCCACATTAACCATCCTCCCACAATTCTGCACTTACGCATTCTCACACACACACACACACACACACACACACACACACACACACACACACACACACACACACACACACACACAGTCTGCACTCCATGGAAACTATGCACAGAGGAGGATCTGCTTTCTTGCCAAACCTGGTTTCTGCACAGTCATAGCCATGGTGACCAAAGCAAGCACTGAGCTGCACATCAGCGACAGTTTGTGTTTTACAAATGGAACGTCTTCCACCTTTCCACGAATTAATAAACAGTGAAATGACACTGACAGCATTGCTGGGAAACGTCCAACATGCAGTGAATGTTCTCTCGTCCTTCTTATGAAATGCTATAATTACCTGAGATTGAGACACAGATATACATGGGCACACACACACACACACACACAACAAACAGTTATCCCTGAAATACTAAAAGCTGCTTTTTCTCATAAAAGATTCAGTAGTTTTAGACTTTCAGATTTTCTGTTGCCCTTATATGAAGGTGAATAACAAAGACATGTTAAACATTTGCACTGAATTTTCATCTTTTGCTCTTTGATGTGTGTTAGCATTGCTTTTTGCTTTCCTAGGCCATGAAGGTTTTATCCAAGAAGAAGTTAATGAAGCAGTGCGGTTTTCCACGTGAGTCCTGGTTTATTTCTTTGTATTCTGTATGATGAGAAAGCAGG
Organism: Telmatherina bonti; assembly: GCF_933228915.1. Taxonomy (NCBI): domain Eukaryota; kingdom Metazoa; phylum Chordata; class Actinopteri; order Atheriniformes; family Telmatherinidae; genus Telmatherina; species Telmatherina bonti. The sequence continues at coordinate 29,720,746 of NC_136628.1, read as the reverse complement.
AGAAAAGACCTGCACTGACAAATCAAATCTTTTTTAAAGAAAGTGAAATTCACTCTGTAAATTCATCACTTTTTTTTTCCTGGCTACATTTCACTGCCAAGGTTAATGAAGTTTAGCCTGGTGGGGCTTGTATGAGCTTGTGGACAAAAAGTAGTGGTCACATTCCTCTACCAAGATGAGACCTAGCTAAAATATTCCTGTCAGCGTGGAACAAATCAAATGAGCACACCATTTCATGAGACTGATAATTCACTGTTTAAATCAGTGTTTGCAAACCCCCTGTTGACCGAAAATCACAGATTCAACATGCACTGATGACAGTGATCCATCCAGATGATAAGACTGCATATTTTATAACAGCTATAAATTCGGTCAGACAGTCGGATCAAAGATGTAACTTTTAAAAGCCTTTTTGACATCCACTACTGCTGCAGAAGAGGAACATTTTCTGTGCTGTATTGCAAGTGCATCTCAGAACTATAATTCCCCTTTCTTGACCTTGATGGAGACATTTCTTTTTTGTCTGTTTTCCTGGAGGAAATAGACAAAAAAAACAAAAGGTTGTCTTTCATAAAATCCATCAGAAAGCTAAAGTTTGGATAAAAGATAAACCTGTTGAACTGTCACTGGATCATTTTTTAAAAAACTGATAGAAGACACTGGCCTGGATGAACACTAAGAGATGGGTGTTGGAGATGGGGATTAATACTTTGATATCTGCCATTCAGAATATTGGATTCAGTAATGGAAAATCAAATCGAAAACTCAAAAATCTGGATAGTTTTGTTTCACAATTTTAAAATAAATTTTTTTTGTGTGAAAAAAATTATTTTTTTTCTTTTTAAATGAAATAAAATTAATCTATTAATTAAAAAAATAAAAAATAAAATTTTTGTCATTTTTATTGGTTTTATTGATCTTTTTGGCTATTGTGTTGTTTACTCCTAACTGAAATCAAGAAAAAATACTGGCAAAAAAAAGTTTGATCAATTTTTTTTTTTTTTGCTTTTAATCTTCGAAAATCAGGATTATCGAAGAATTTTGAGAATCGCAATTTAAATCGAATCGGCACCCAATCGAATCGAATCGGGACAAAAGCAAATCGTCACAGCCCTGATGGTTATAGTAACCAGTCAGATGTCATGATGATGTTCTTTTTTTATATTTTACTGGTTTAGCTCAGATTCTTGACTTGACCCGTGTGTTCTTTCACTTTAATAGAAAAATTTATATATTTGAATTTCTCTCATGGTCCTTATTCAGATTTCATATTGCCTGAACTATAAAGATATTATTGCACACTGTGAAATCTTATGGTTTTCCTTTTTAAGGAACAAAAATGATCTATGATGTTGATGAAAAGGTACTTTAAAATACTAATTTTATCTTAATGAATAGAAAAGTGTTAGTATTGCCCATCTCTACTCTGAGTGTCCATCTAGCTGATGTAAAGGGAACAAGTTTCTAAGGAAAGTGGAGCTGTAAAAATGAGGACTTGCATGTAGTTAACGTGTAACTTGTAAAGACATTTACTTTGCTTACATATGTCTAAGAATATTTTTTTATTTTCTATAGAGAATAAAATTGGCTTATTTTGAGGCAATTAAATAATTTGATAACCTTGTTTGTGGGATTTTTAGGACGTCCACCACCAAGAGGACCGAAAGCAGCCCAAGGAGAGCAGCCCAAAATTTTAGGACCACTAGAAAGGGTCTACCAAGAGATTGCCATCCTTAAAAAACTTGACCATGTCAACATCGTTAAGCTTGTTGAGGTAAGTCTTTGTTTATCTTTAACATTTTATCAAGTACGAAATAATAGGATCAGGTATGGATTGTTTACTACTGAGTATTTGTTTTGTTTGGCTCAACACAATAAACATGTGGCAATCATATACCTTCCAACACCCAGGCACACAACAACATATGACAAACTTTATTTGCTGAAAGGAAATTTGATCATAAACCTCAGCATGTCAGTTCTGTTTCTGAGCATGCTAACAAGCTACTGTTGGCCTTTAGCACAAACTGAGTGCAACCTTCTACTGTATGAACTGGCATTGCAAATTCATATTTGTTTGTTTGAGATTTCTTTTCCTGTGTTGTTTGCACTGGAAAATGGAAAAGAGCAAGGTTTCATTTTGTAGGGAGGGAGGTCACTTCAAAGCTGTTTTTCTCATAACTGCGTTTGGACTCAGACAGCAGGTTGAACATCCTTTTTGATCAGGATTATCCTGCACTGCTCTGCCTTCACATAACCTTTCTTGCTGTGTGCTTTGACTCATGCTTTGTAATATGAGTTTATTTCTGAGAGAAAAGTGACTTAACCCTGCGCTGCTGGGGAACAGGTGTCCAATGTGTGTGAAGGTTTTCCCTTCAGTGCAATTTGGGTCATTTATCTCGGATAAGAAAAGGCTTCCAGCCTGTAAATTGATCTAATGTTTCAAACTGATTTGAATTGGTTTTAAAATTAACTTACAGCCTCTGAAGAGGCGTTATTTCAGAAAATATGATCGCCAGTTTTGAAGACGTGACTCAAGATGCACTCTGCTCCCTTGTGATATAATCAGTGTTTTTCAGTCCGAGCCAGATGGTGGGGGCACTGGAGACGTTAGGAGTTTAGCTTGGCCAGTCTGGCTTGCCTGGATGAAGTGCATGCAAGAAATGCCGTTTTTAAGTAGCAGTTAAGTATTTCTGCTCCTCTGTGCTTGCTCCTGCAGAGAAGACACATATTTGCCTTATATCTATTTCTTCTTTGTCGACCCTCATTGCTGCTGTTATTATCGGAACATGTGGGCAAAAAGGAAAACCAGCTCTCATCTCATTTAAATAGGCTTTGCCTGGGTCAGGATGACAGGAGGCTGCAGTCCAGTCCATCTAATTATGAATAGATTTTTCTCTTGATTTTATACACTAAAGTCCCTGCTGAGTGGAAGAGATTAAAAGTGATGAGGATGATTTCGTCATTTGTCACAGATGGCTGGGAAGAGACAGTCAAGCCGGCCCAATTCTCACCAATGTGTTCAGTTATGAGAGTACCCTCTTCATTATAAACCCGATATCCATCTATGAAATTTCCCAAAAGTCTGTTTCTTTTCCATTTCATGTTCGTCCACACAGTAATCGACAGTTTTAAATAAAATTCTTAAGCAGCTAATGGTCTTCACTTTGCACACAACGACATCACCAATATATATGTATTAAAACTACCTGTTATTTTATTTAATAACTTTACTTTTTAGTGCTGGAAATCATGAATATACCACAAGACATGCAAAAGATGGAAATTTTAGCTTACATAAAGCAAAATCAGGTGCCATAAAAAGATATAGAGGCATGAAAATATGGAATTCTCTACCGAAGAACATTAAATTAAACACTGACCTTAAAAACTGTAAAATATTATTAAAAGACTATTTTTAAAAAGTACAGGTATCTATATAAATCATAATTATAAGGGTTTGGTGATAAGTATAATAAATACAAATGAATGTTGAGTAAACAAATTGATAATGTGGATAGAGGTGTACTTGAAGATTTGTGTTATAGATAATTAAATATATAGGTTGATATCCAATTATAAGTAAGCATATTTTTTGTAAATGAATAGTTTACATGATAGGATGTAATATGAATGGACATTACAGGCATGCATTTATGTATGTAAAAATTGATTTAAAGAAATGATTTTGAAGATGTAAATAATTGTATTCCAGGATTGTACTGAAATATTGATGTGCTGTGTAACTTTTTACAAGTTTTTGTTTTGATATTATTATTGTGCCAGATCCCAGGAAGAATAGCTGTAGCTTGCTACAGCTAATGGGGATCCTTAACAAACGAAACTAAACTACACCGAAGCTGCAAAAACTCTAAATATGTAACCAAAAGAGACGTGCAGTGTGTGTGATTTAAAAAAAAAAAAAAAAAAAATCAGGCTATGCCAGTAAAACAATAACCTTTCAAGCCTTCCAGGCACGTGAAAACTAATGTCGGTAAAGACCCTGAAGCTGTAGTGGGAGTTTCCCAAACTGGTTTTTCCTGTGCCATATGTCCTTGGCTGGCACTGACCTTTGCTGTGACATTCACTTGGAAATATTGTTTTTAAAAACATGCTTTAGGTGAATATTTTTCTGCCCTTATTAACCTGCGAGGCAGGGCTACTCAACTCGGTACCACAAGGGCCGCAGCCCTACAGGTTCTCAGCGTATCCCTGTCTGAACACACCTGACCCAAATTAAATGGATCTTAAAGCCATTGAAGTTCTGCACCATGACTCATTCATTTCAGTCAGGTGTGTTTTTGCAGGGATATGTTGAAAACCTGCAGGGCTGCAGCTCCTCTGAGACCGAGTTGAACAGCCCTGCTGTAAGGCGTCTCCTCAAACAGGCAAAGCATGGACCATGCAGTTTAGTTGGGGCTCAGCTGTCTGGCCCCAAAGCGCAATGATTAATCTTCTTCTACAGCAGGTTTCTGTCTGTTTGAATGTAATCCAACACATAGAATATAATTTTGGTAAGTAGGGATGGATGATTTTGAAATAATTCATATTTATTCACTTGAAACCTGAGTACATTACAGTCTCATTAACAAATGTTTGTTATTGCAGCCACCATCCTTAATGCTTATATAATGTTAAAAAATAAAGGAAATATATAATCATTACCATGTAACTTAAAGGCAGTCGCATTTGAGATATCAGTCACATTGGAGATATCGGTCTGTCCGTACACTGATTGTCACTTTTGCCAGTATTACAAGCAGAAAGGACAACAGGTGGAAATGAAAGGAGATTACCAGAAGGACAACAATCCAGAAGCAGGACTGATGTTTGCTCCTTTGTGCAAGGAGGAACAGGAGGAGCCTTGCAAAGTCCTACAAAATAACCTGCAGGAAGCCACTAAATGTACATGTTTTAGCTCAAACTTTCAGAAACAGATTCCATGAAGACCAAATGCTGCTGCAACTTGACCTGGAATCCCTCTGATGCTTGGCCTCATGTTGCATGAGTGTGTCAGCAGTTTCTACATGCCGAAGGCACTGATGCTGTGGGACCGGCCTGCCCGTTCACAAGACCTGAACTCAATGAAGCACCTCTGGGATGTCATGCCTCTTTCGATCCACCACTGCCACGTCTCACTGCAGACTGTCCAGGGATTGACTGATGCCCTGATCCAGGTCTGAGAGGATCCTCTTGAGAGAACTTCCATCGTCTCATCGGGAGCATGCCCAGACATTGTAGGGAGTGCATACGGGCATGTGGAACCCACAAGCTGCTGAACCTTGTCTTGTCTTGAAGAATTTCCACAGAAGCTGTGTGAGCGTGTGATCTGATCTTTACACTTTTATTCTGAGCATGATTCTGAAACCAGGCCTCCACTGGTTCATTATTTTGTTTAGCATTGATCATTGTTGTGTTATTTTGTCCTCAGCACATTCCGCTATGTAATGAACAAAGATTTTCAACAGGAATATTTCATTTATCAAGATCTAAGATATCTTGTTTAGTGTTCCCTTTTCATTTTTTAAAATGTCCAATCTTAAAAAAACACTGATCAACAGCAACTCAGACTAGAAAAGCACACAAAGTTATGTGCTGTAATAACAAGTCTGCCTGAAATTAAACCAGCTTTTGACTTGAATCACACTCCTCTGTGTGTGTGTGTGTGTGTGTGTGTGTGTGTGTGTGTGTGTTTTTGTGTGTGTGTGTGTGTGTGTGTGTGTGTGTGTGTGTGTGTGTGTGTGTGTGTGTGTGTGTGTGTGTGTGTGTGTGTGTGTGTGTGTGTGTTCGTTGTACTTAAGTGGAGCAAAAGCTAAGATTTTGCTTGCTCCAAAAAAGATATGGATACTTGCTCTGGTAAGAACAAGCATCATCTGCTTTATCTTCACATAACAAGTAGTTGTGAGCAGCAAAAAATTTGATGAAAAGTGACTAATTTAGTCTGTTTGTTTCTACTTGAGCGCAACGTTGTGCACCATGCAGTTGAAGTTAGCATGAGCTGCCCTAGCATACAGCTCTGGCCGTGTTGCTCCACAGACAGCTAATGTAATGTTAGCTAATGCTAACAAACACACTTTATTGAATTATCGGCACCCAAAATAAAGATATACTTACCATAAACGTGCAGGATGTCCACTTGATGAAAGGCACAGCACCCAGCTTCATGATTAATTTGCTGGTGAAGCCATTTTTCCTTGTTGCCAGTTGGTGAGACCATAGACTGTATATAAAAAGATGGACGGAGACTCCGTGACGTCACCCATAGATTTCTGAGCTAAATTGAAGCTCAGTGGGCGGTTCCTACCATCGCCATCTTGGCACTGTCATGCATGTCGTCTTGCCCGGAAAATATAAATATAGGCAAAGAGGTGGAGCTGAGAGGGGGGCTGTGAGCATCATGATGGATGATTGACATCGAGCGAAGTTTTCTGTAGCTAAGAGCTTACTGAGCTAACCTGGAGATAACAGGAGCTAACCAGCTAACGGAGGTAAGCGGGCTAAGGTTAATTCAAGTTGTTAACTGGCTAAAAACCGCGGTTGTTCTATGTTCTTCTTACTTGAAGCGGGAGATCAGGTACCTGTCAATCAAAAGGACACGCCCCTAAATATGCCAAACTTTGAGATTAAATTACTTTTAAATGGGCGCGTTAGAACAAAATTCACTCCCTCCACAGTTGTCATGAAGGTAAACCTGACCTATTAAACCGAAAATGGATTTATGAACCAAGCTGTAAACATGTTTATTTCTGCTGTGAAGTTGGTCTTTTTAACATGGGAGTCTATGGGGATTTGCTCTGTTTTGGAGCCCCTAGTGGATAAAGGGGGAACTGCAGTTTTATGCACTTCTGCATAGGCTTCACTTTTAACCGCCGGAGGCTCCGTCCATCTTTCATATACGGTCTATGGGTGAAACAGACTTCTTTTCGAAACACACTACCCACTACACACTACACACACACACACACACACACACACGTATATAGATTTGTTTTACTACACATGTTGACCTGCCATGTCAGACTCTGATTGGGCGGATAGGCGGGGCGGGAGCTGGTGTCGCCACCTTGTGGGCTTATGACTTGTTAGTGAGTTTCTGTGTGAGCTTGTCTTTTGTGGCCTGCCATTGGTTCACAATGATTTAAACATAGAAATACTCGGAAAAACCGTTTTGATCTCATTTTTCACAAGATCTGTCCTTTAGAACCAGAAAAATGCTACATAGACATGAACAACACAAAAAAACATAATTTTTTACTGGGGTTGGACTTTAAAATATCTGCTGCTGAAGCTAAAATGAGGGGAGATGCTCTATAGTGGTTTTTCCCTCCAGTTTAATAACTCCATTTCTCATTTTGACACTCCTTTTCAGACCCAACCAGAGCTGGTTCATGATATAACTTGTCATCAAGTTATTAAAGCCCCTTTTCACAAATTCACGTTAGAATCTTGAACAGACTATTAAAAAATGTCCTGACTGTGTCATTTTGTAGAAGTATTGGAAACTGCTATTAAAAAGGTAAGGCGCTGCTTGAAAGGGCGGATCAATCAGAATAGTCTATTGGCCTTGTCACAATGAATGAAAGAGATATTAACCATTTCATTCTCATCTGTTCAAAGCACAACTGCGTTGCTTTGATTTTGTTGCTGTACATAACAAATGGGCTCAAATTTGGTTTTCAGAGACATTAATGTAACTAAGACACCAGTTAATAATGTGGTGGATGTAATCTTTTTTTTAAAGTGTCTTCTCCTACATTACTGAATGTACATCTTGTCACAAATGAGGCAAGGGAGGCAAAGTGCTGACAGAAAACAGCAGGAGTAGAAATTTGTTGAAAGCTTGTTTACTTACACCTGGTTAAATGGTGTGAGAGTGAGACTGAAACTAAACCTGGAGAGAAGCTGATGAGAGCCAGGCAGGAAGGGAATCCAGAAACGAAGAGTTGATATGAGCCCCTGAGGAGTGCTGTGGAGCCAAGGGCTTGGTGGGGGGACAGAGGCAGTGGAGGCCACCAATCAACCCTGGAAAACAGGGGTTATCAAGCAAAATATGCTGATAAGACGGGAGAGTGGCAGGAGGGATGCATCACAAATGGCACAAACTGACTCTTAATTCTTGCAAATAGCTGGTAGCAGACAGGTTATCAGAAAAGGCTTGATTGCAGAGTCGGTTGAAGCTGAAGACGCTGCCACTGGCGCCACACAGGTGTGTTCGCTTCTGCAATCAAGCACAGACAAACAGAAGGGAGAGAAGGGCATGACTTCCTCAGCTTTGAGTCTGCCTCCAGTCTGGCCGAGAACTCTTAAAGCAGCTCATTTAGAGCGTTGAGAGACGAGATCTTTTGTCATGACAGTGTTGTCTGTTCAACTATGCGACTGTATTGACGATGGTAACATGTCATTTATGTGGGTCTCGACATGCTGATTCGCCACCATGATGTCGGCAAAATTTCCTGTGGTTTTCCAGTTTTCCCCCTTTTTTCAGATTTCTCTTTTAGTTCAGGTCAAAGTTCTACTCTGGAGTAACTGAGTCACCCAGCTGAGTAACCCTGAAGCTGTACATAACTCCTGCAGCCAGTTCGCTCCACAGTAAACCTGTATATGTTTAAGAGTCAGAGGAATTGGGGTTAGCAGCTCCCTTTTTATCCCTAAGGTTTTGTTACCAAATAAATTGTCAACTGTCAAATTCAGATAAATTTGCCCATTTTATAGAAATGGGCAAATCTCTTGTTGAGACTGACTATAACGACTATATTCAATTAAAAAAAAATCACCCTGCTGTTTATTAGCACTTGGAAGCACTTGTCATGACAGAAAAGTCATATCATAGGTCATGCCAGCTATAGTTTACTTTTGACCATAACATAAACTGAGACCTGCAAGACAGTTTTTTTTACATTTAGATTAATTGATTTGAAACCAATAAAGCAAAGCAGATCCTGCATATGAATTTCCTGCTTTCACATTGACACAGTTAACTTTTGTAAACCAACAGGACTAATGAAAAGAGACCAGTGAGTTTACATGCCAGTCTGCAGAGCAAGGATCTCTTGCTCTGGTCCTCAATGTCCACTGTCCTCCAGGTCCTGTCCTCCAGGTTTTAGATGCTTTCAAACATACCTGATTCAAATTAAACAAACCCAACTTAAGTTTTGTGCAATCATTCATTAATTTGTGTGTTGAAGCAGGGAAACAGCTAAAACCCTAAAGCCCTATGGCAGTGGTTCCAAACCTGGGATTGTTGACCTCCCCAAGGGGGTCCCCTAAAGACCACCGGGCTTCTACAAGAGTTGGTCTTCCCAAAACGTGTGAGATATACACATTGTTCATGTCTGTGTTCATTTCACTCACATGAAACAAGGGTTATAGATAAAACCAGGTCCCAGAGGAAATAAATGTGGATCATAAAATTCTACTATATAGCTGTATTTAAAAAATGTATACCATTAGTTAGAAATCAAAAGGCGATTTAGTCAGCAACACTTTGTGCATCCAATAAATTTTCCTCCATAGGCAGTGTGGTTTAGAAAGGTTGGTGAGCTGGTGGAGCCATGGTAGTGGAGCTGTTTGTCTCTGTCCTGGTAACCTTGAAGAAAAATTGATACTTTATGTTGATCGTTACCTTAACTTCACTTTTAAAAGAAAAGGATGGGACTCAATCTAAATTTTATATTGAGAATTTAGCAATCAAAAGCATAACACCAAGCATAGTTTTAATGACGGCCAGGTTGGGGGTCCATAAGTTTTTGACAGGTGGATAAAGGGGGTTCTGTTGATAACAGGTTGGAAAACCCTGGTATAGTGGACCCGATTTTGAGATCATTAAGAAAAGCTGTTGAAACCTTTAAATCACAGTACACTGAAAGCCAAAACGTAAAATATGTTGCTGTAGACGGTTATAATCTTTTTTTTTTCTGAAGGTGTATAACTAGATATTTTCCAGTTGATCAAACAAATGTTGTTGTTTCAGGTGCTGGATGATCCATCTGAGGACAACCTTCACATGGGTATGCTCTTGTCTTTGTTGTCCTTTACCTCATATTGGCTTCCTTGAATGAGCCTTTGGCATGTACGCCACCAACATGCGTTCATGTAATTTATTCAGAATCCAAATCCTTTCTTGTTCCCCTCCACACCGCCTCGGGGCTAGCACGTTATGCAGAGAGTGATCATCAGCCGTGCCAGGTCACAGTTAGGATGCATGTCTGTGAGAGAGAATATAAAACTGCGAGATGCTTAAGGAGATTAAACATGTAAAACGTGTGTTAACCCCTGGTAGCAGCGGTCAAACTGAATGAAGGAATAACATGTTTAGTCATACCTGCAACGTCATTTCTTTCTCCTTCCTTTTTTCCCCCACAGTGTTTGAGCTGATGCGTAAAGGGTGAGTTGAGAGCACCTCCTTTCATTTCTAAATAATTTAAACTTTTACCTCCAACTCCTCATTTCTCCATCCCAGCCTCTCTCTCTCTGCAATGTCCTCTCCCATTGCTCCAAGCCAGCACACTGCTAGTGTTTGTTCCATCCCAGGCTTCAAAGGGAGCCATAATGTTCTTAGGTTTTCACAGTTATCACCAAAGCCAGCCAGCCATGTAAGTGTTTCTGGTCCCGATGCCGGAGCTGTTCCTTCCTACACCACTGAAAATATGATAATCTGTCAATCAGCCACCTTTTTTTTTTTTTCTTTTTCTTTTTTTTTTTTTGTTTAAACAATTAGTGCCAGCAACGAGGAGCTGTTATCATTCACATGTGTGCATACATCAGTAATATTTTCCTCTTTTTTTTTTTCTTTTTTTTTTTTTTTTAAATATTTACTCTATTTTTGGGCATTTTTACAGTAAGAGAAACTTTGGTTTTCCTTTCTTCTGACAGAAAGACTATGAACTTTTCAGCTTGTTAATACAAGTGATTTAAAAGAGCTCCTGTTGTGATATATTCATTTATTTTAAGGACTTGTGCCACAGATTATTCAGACCCCGGCTGTAGCAACTGAGTAGCACTTCTAGCACACGGTATGAATAATTGCATGTAATAGAAACGTGACCAACATTAGTGTTGTGATCATAATTTTTATGATCTACTATTTGTTGCTTCAGCTGTTCATAATAAAAGCTGCACCTATAACTACTTTAAGGACTTGGTAACAAAGGGAAGTGAAGTGATCCTCGGGCTATTTAGAGAATAGATGAATCTTTTAAATTAACTATAAAGCTAAATGATGTTGACTACTTCCCTTCAGTTATCCCTGCACATCAACCGCCTCTATATAAACAGATGATCAGTAGTTGTTCAAAGGGATATTTTGGTTTGATAGAGGAGAATTTGTAGTACACATGAGTAGGTAGTAACTGAATTTCAGCAGAAAAATAGCAGAGTGCCTCCTGATTGGAAAAGTGAGGAAGAATTCAACTGGGAGAACTAAGATCAGAGCTGCTCACACCAGTAACACACGAAGAGTCAGTGTTTGCAAGCTAAAGCAACAGAAACTTCAAGATTTGCATAGAAACTTGAGCAAACGCTGTTTTCAGCACATCAGGAAGCTTTTTTCATCTTCTCAGGAGAAGAACCTTTTCTTTTATATGGTTTACTTTCTGCATTGTTGCTGCCCAGTGAGTCTAACAACAGCTGCTCTATACTTACTGGATATTTGTTTTGGGCATCGCCTTTTCAATTTTAAGTCTGTTTATCTCACATAGTGGATGTTTTCACATTGGAATAGTGGAACAAGCAATTCCCACGGATTTGAATAAAGTGACTTGCAACGTAATTCACCAAACAAGCATTACCATGAAGTGGTTTACATTATGTTGATGTATCGCTGACATAACACCCATGTTCACAGGATCATTTCTGCCTAAAATTTACATTTTCATCCAATTGGAGTAGCAGTCGGCATAACCCATCCTTCTGTAATTTTGATCCGAATAAATTTGATCAGATCAGAAATATTAAAATACTAATACTTTGTGTTTAGATAAGATAATATCCACTTCCAGCCCAACCATAAACACTGAAATGTTAACCTCTTCCTAAATATATATAACGGTCCACCAGTACTAAGGCCTAAGATCAAACCCTATATTCCTCTTGCATAATAATCTGTATAATGCACTTAAATTTAAATCTCATTTGCATGTCTTGTCTGCATGTATTTGCAGTCCAGTGATGGAAGTGCCCACAGACAAACCTTTTTCAGAGGAGCAAGCACGCTTATACTTCAGAGATATTATCCTGGGCATAGAGTACTGTAAGTATATCACTCGCATGTACACTAACAATGAATCATGCATGCATGTGAAATGGTTTTATATTGTTTGGGCAGTTGTTATAATATGCATTTATTCTCTCACCTACCTAAAGAGCTAATTGCCCTTGAAAGGATAGGTCTGGTTGCCAGGAAAGAATCATACCATGCTGTTATTTTAATGATATCCTTTATCATGCTGAATATGGCTGCTCAAAGTGTAAAAGGTTTAACAGACGCATTCATATATAAATTTATATTTATTTGTTCATTTTTATTGTCTGTTTAAAGGAACAAACACCATCACCCCAGGGTCTGGCTACCGTTGTCTGTTGTTAAATCAGTATTGAGCTTCTGGTTAGGGGAATGGTTTTTCTCAAGCTGTTCTCGCTGCTGTAACGGATCAGTTTCAGTCATTTGCTGTCAAGGAGTTTGTTGGTTTATAGGGAACAAGGCATGTAATAAAAATCTGAAAGGTTAAAGGGTTTGCTACCTTTTAACCTGCTTAACATTATTTCATAGTTTCATCATAAATTAAATTTTTAGCATTTCTCATATTATTCATTTAAATAGTTTAAATAGTTTTTATATGTAATATTTTCAGTATCATTAATTATTTAAGAATTTTCAGGAGCTTGTTTTTTGAGGGGCTCTTCATTAATTCTGTTAAATACGAGTTATGTAATGTGAGTAAAATGAAAGTGGTGTTTTAAGTGATATTTACAACATACATTCATCTAAATCACCAGTGTGAGCAGCTGTTCTGGTTGTCTTTTACATGTGTTTTTCGAATTAAGTACCACGAGTGCTAGAACGTTTAATTGCGGAGGCTTTTTAAGAAGTCAAGTGTTTCATGTTTCAATAAGACCCCGTCAGAAGAGAAGGCACCACTTATCCAATCAGGGAAGTGTCCAGGGCTTAGATCCAGAAGGCTGTTAAGAGATGCACTTAACTTTTAGTCCGCGATAACCTTCAGTTCTCATCTTCAAATCCATCTTAACAGCAACAATCAAACCTGCGCTAATGCAGCTGATTTCCTCTGGGACATGGTTACATGCGTCATTTTGCATTAATCTGTCTGTCATCTCAGTGTTTTTGGCTTTTTTTTTTTCATAATGAAAGAAAATTAATTATAAAGGATTTGATTGTAAAAGATAATAAACTAAAGTACTCTGTTTTTGTACTTAATATAGAGAGTGGGAATAAAGTTCTGGAGCTAAATATGGAGATTTTGAATGTTCAATGTGAATTGAGATACCATGATGTGCTGCTTTTAGATAAAAAAAAACAAAAAAAACAAACTTTCATAACCTATTAGCTGTATGATACCATCATCAGATTTAAGAACAGCTGGGTGTTGAAATCAAACCTCTCATTTATTTGAGAATAGTCATTACTTTGAATCCATGATTTTTAATGATTTGGTGGTTTCTGACCATCAGTTTAGTGCCATCTTGCAATAGTGATCTTATTAATTTCTGTACCAATTTCCAATTACTGTTCACTAAAAATGCAAAGAAGAAAAGGGACTTCTTTTTTTTTTTTTTTTTTTTTTTTTTACAAGTTTGTCATAAAATTGGTCCTTTTTTGCATTATTATGGGGTAAATCTTATCAATTCTGCATGTTATTTAAGCTTTTGTCCACCATCAAGCCACAGCCTAGCTAAACTTCTAGCAGCTGTCCAAACACATGTGTTGCATTTCAGATGTTGTTCCTGATTTTCTAAGATTTTTTTTCTTTATCTAAAGTACACTACCAGAAGATTATCCATCGGGATATAAAGCCTTCCAACTTGTTACTGGGGGATGACGGCCATGTGAAGATCGCCGACTTCGGGGTCAGCAATCAGTTTGAAGGCAATGATGCTTTATTGTCCAGCACTGCTGGCACTCCTGCATTCATGGCACCAGAGACTTTATCAGAGAAGCGGAAGAGCTTCAGTGGAAAAGTAAGTTAACACAACTGGAGGGATGCTTTGTGAAGCACCAACACTGTTACACAAAACCAGCTGCACACAAATCTAACAGCATTGATTTTAATATCAAATAATGACACGATTACGCCATAGACTGAATATAAAAGATTGACAGAGCCTCCGTGACGTCACAAGTAGTTCCCTTTTATAATATTTTGCTCGATGTCTCACTATGAGAAATACAAAAATGGGCAAACTCGGACTTGCCTGTAGCTAAGCGCTAACTGCACCAGTCTGGAGCTAATACGAGCTAACCAGGTAGCTAAAGCTAAGTAACGCTGTTAACGGAGATCCACTGTTGTGCTACACGCCCTTTTTGCAGGGATTTTAGGTACCTGTCCATCAAAAGACATGCCTGAAATGATACCAAATTTCAAAATTAAATTATTTCAAAATAAATGAGTTATAAATAAAACCCAAAGAAATAAAGAAAAGGAAAAAAAAAATCCCTTCCCCCACAGTTTCATGAAGGTCAACCTGGCCTACTAAGGGAATATAAATCAGTAAAAATAAATAAATATATAAATAAAGACACATTTACAATTTGAAAAATAAGTAGTTTATTATTTTTTCTATGTTAAATTCAGTCCCACATGACAAGGGCAAATGCACAAAATAAAATAATGAAAATTCCAGTCAGAGCCTATTTTTCTCTTAACTTTTAAAATAAAAAGTTCATATCAAACTAAACTTCTCGATGTGCTGCCTCCTCACATGATAATCTTTAAACACCGCCACACACTCATTGCATGTTAAACACATCGGTTTGGTGCTCGAATATGACTGCAAAATAAACAAATACTTATCAGTCCAGGCTGGGTTAAATCTGCGGTTTTAGTTGTCAATTTAGCGTTTTAGGACAGAGAGCAACATGCTAGCTAGCACTACTCTTACAACTTCAAAACACAATAACATGCGCTGGGGTTAATGTTGCTAATGTTACCAAGCGCTGCATTCATGGTCTGCAGAACTGTAGGATTGTAGGCTACTAAATTAGCATAGGAATGACTGAAGGTTTTTGATTAATATCTTTATTCTTTTACATAAGCTGGGCGACATAGAAGTTGGTTCTGGGCTGCATGTGGCCCGCGGGCCACCATTTGAAGAGGCCTGCCCTAGTCCCTTTGTTGATATAGACAGTCTCATTGAGACCACCTCAATTGCAATAGAGACCTGTTTGGGAGAGAGCAAACCCATCAGAACAGTGGCATATGGTTTTAACAACACCACATATAAATCATAGTCAGTGTTCACAAGAAAATTGCAAGCACTGACTGCGACACACCAGCGATCAGAGCGAGAAGGAGTTAATAAATCTACTTTAACAACTCTCCCTTCCCAGAAGCAGGTCTTGATTTTGCCACCCCCTTCTCATACAACCTTAGTCTTATTTGCATGGGACTCGTGTTCGTTCCTGCGGAGGTCAAAAAGGCTGGTTGATTTACTCCAAGGACCTTGCTCATCCATAAAACAGGAACCAAAATAGAACATTTGATTGCTGAGAGAAAGCTATCAGGGGGGAAAGAGCCACTGAAGTGCCTCCTCCTGCTGTTTTGTCGAGCCTTGAAGAAATCTATGCAGACCTAGTGCCCCTTTCTCAATGATTAGTCTCGTCTTGTTTCACATTTTGGTTTGGTCAAGCCATGTTCCAGAGAGCCCGGAAATCAGAAGTGATATTTATAATATCCGACACTCATATGTCACTTAAATCCCTTTTGGGTACAATATGTATCTCATAGCAACTGCTGCGGTGCTAAGATAAATTACACGGAAATGAAGGCTGGTTTAATCATCCCATTTCTATTGTGGGAACACTAGTGGGTTTCCAATAGCGCTATGGAGAGAAAGGCGGACTGGAGGACAAAAAAGCCTGATGGGTAGCAACGGTGACTCTGCTATCTGATCACACAAATCCATCTTCCAGGCATCGGACAACGGACGCCTCCAAACCAAAACCCCACCGTATCCCATACACTACACTAATGCGAACTGGTGTTCGCATTAGTGTAGTGGGTTTCTACATGTGTTTTTTTTTTGGTTTTTTTTGTTTTTTTAAAGCTGTTTGGTATTCATTTGCATTTAACATCACTATTGGCACTCTCTTAAAGGCGCTGGATGTGTGGGCCATGGGAGTCACCCTCTACTGCTTTGTGTTTGGGAAGGCAAGTCTGCACATTTTCTGTCTTTCACTTATTTGTCAGCATCTGGTCCACAAAGTGCAACAGTCAAGGCTGAGCTGGGTGTTATTTCGCAAACTTCCTTAATCATTACAGCACCCAGTGGCACTTCCGTTGAAATAGTATGTGTCACTGTGTTTTTCTGGTTTGATACAGCGACTTTCTACAGCAATCATTCATTTGTATGAACACTGGAAGCTCATTACTGCTGTTGTAATTTGTCTTGACTGTCTTTTAGGATACAGATCATATCTGATACAGTAGTAAATCATTGCACCTACCTTGTGGTTTTCACTCACTCTTCTCTGCATCACCGGCAGTGTCCATTTATTGACGAGTACATATTGGCTTTGCACAATAAGATAAGGACCAAGCCTGTGGATTTCCCAGAAACGTGAGTCCTTTGCTTGCATTGTTGCACGAAATCTGCTTTATTCCAAAAGATGGAGGTGTTATTTCAGCCCACAGCTAAAGGCTTTTCTTTTTATTTTTGTCATATTTGCAGATTGCTTCTTTCTCATTTGCATATCTTTTTTTTTTCTCCTTACAAATTACAATAATAGGAAAATAAAAGGCAGTCGCTAAAAGCGCACGTTAAATGTCACCCGTGTGTGATTAAAACCAGCACATAAAAAGCCCCAGCAGCCTGGACACACACAAGCCTCTTTACCATCCAGATCTTCCTTTCAAATAAAAGGTTAAGAAAGGCAAACAGGTATTCTTGGGTGAATAACACAAAAGAGATAATTAACAAAAAAAAAACATATTGGCAGAAAAGGATGGACGAGCTTGCAATGAGGAAGCAGACTTGAGAAACATGAGAAATGAGGGGGATATGAGTGACAGCAGAAAGCCACTGAAGAACACAATGTTACTTTCTAAATGTATAAATTATGTCTTCTTCTAATGGAGTCATGGCTGCGCAGAAAGCTCTAACATTTGATGCAGCTATCCTCCCACACAAAATATACTCATGTCTATGCTGTATAATCACAGTTAGCACCTTATTGTCAGCACTGAACAGGGCAGTACAGTATATGTGCAACAGTGTCATGCCACTGTCATTATAATAATTACTGAGATTTCTAATGACATCTTCCACTATCAGTCTTTTCTTTTTTTCTTTTTTTTTCTTTTCAGATGAGTTTTCATAAGCATTGGTCTCATTACATTTCATGCTTTCAAACATTTTAGAGCACTGGTGTCTCCTTTAGATAAAAATAAGATGACATGTCCCAATGGTTCTCAGCATAACCCCAGGTTAAGATTAAGTCTGAAGCATATTTTTCTGACAGTTTCCTTTCAAGTTAGCGTTTTATTTCAGGTTTTTATTCAGCAATTTTATCTGCCAAAGCACTTACTTTTGCTTTTAGATCACACTTTTTAAGCCATTGCTGTCTTAACAGACTCATATGCTAGCTATTTAAACCATTCATTTAATAGCTAGCTCTTTATTGATTATTCTAACCTATATAAAGCATGTATAATTGTATCCAATGTTAATCCATGAAAGTAAAAAGTTATTGCACTAACTGTATAGTCACTGCAGTATTTAAGCTCGAAACATGTTTATCCACTTTATTTGAACTGATTTAGTCCCAAGCCAGTTGTGAAATTTGTTGTTATGCTGTCTGAACAAAATATTTTTTATTAATCAATGTTATAATTAATATGCTGCTGTCTTCCCTTCACAACAATTGTCCATGGCTCTGAATCACTGCGATGAATCAGTTTTAGGACATTAAAAATCCAGTTATATTGACACAGCCGAGGATATGTTTTTTTAATAAATGTGTAACAAAAACAATTATGCCAAAAATTTCCGGGATCATCATCATGTCTGTCATTCATTCACCTTAATATTTTATGTAAAATGGTAATATGGACATAGCTCTCTACTTATCATTGTATCAGTAGTCTGTTTTCAGTTTCTGACTGAATTTGCTCTCAAATTTAATTGGCTGACATCCTGAAAATGTAAAATTGCAAATTATAGATTAGCTCAATGTTGCAATTCACTCCATGAAATTAGGAAATCTGCATTTTACAAGTACTTCTGTATACTTAAATAAAGTAGAACAAAGAACCCATTTCTGTCATTATCAGTACAACAATATGAAAAGGTAAATATTACTTTAAAATAAAACTAAATAAATGAAAGAAGTGGACATGAATATTTTATCTGCAGAAACACTATAAGAAAAAAGTTCTGATTTTCTTGTGCTTTTTATGACCTGGGAAAGCAGAGGAAGACTACCAATTATATGTATTTAGAATGAGAACAATATCTCTTTTTCTATCCTGTTTTTAATTGACGCTGTTTCTGTTTCACAGCCCAGCAGTGTATTTATCTCACTGATGGACAAGATGATAATCCCTGCTGGTTTTTTTTGCTTTTTTTTTTTTTTTTTTTTTTTTTTTTTTTTGGTGCAATACAGGATAACAATAACTCTTATTGCCTTAAAAAAATCTGTCAGATTAAGCAGTCTGGCAAAGCATTTTCACTGTTTGGTTTCCGTAGTTTAAAGCTTAAATAACTCTTGACAAGGTGCTTATGTTTAGGAGCTCACAAGGCTGATAAATGCAGTGTGATAAAGTTCAGCTTCGCTCTGTGTAATGAAGTATGAGCCTTCATCACATCTGCCTTATTTACACTTAATGATTTGATCATAAAATTTTGCCAGGGTTAATGAGGCTGTGGGGGATTTTGGTGTCCATGTTTTATCCAAGTTGATTTGTGTAGAAATTAATTTGTCTTGAAGCCATTTTGTTGTTTTTTAAATGTTATTTTCATCATTATTATTATTTTAGACCAAAGGTCTGTGAAGAGCTGCAGACTCTGATCTTAAGGATGCTGGATAAGAATCCAGACACCAGGATCACCATCCCTGAGATTAAGGTAACCTCCAAATGTAAATCTATAATTATGGAAAGATGTTATTTAGGATGACACCACTCAGATTACCTTCCTCCCGTCGTTGGCGCGTAACTTTCTGCAGACTGTGTTTCTTCAGGGCATGATGAAGCCTGTTTGTTCCACTGGAGGACTGGGCGAATAGGAGGGGGGGGGGGGTATTCAGGACCAGCCATGAACAGATGACATTCCTCGCTCCCTTCCATGTTTCCATGACACAATCTAATCATGTGTCGCTGAGTCATTTTCTCACCAGAGACACTGTTTGCGTTTATGGAAAGGAGATAATGAAGCTATCAGGCCTCAGGTCTTGTTCACAAACACTCATACCCTCACATACCAGTCAAAAGGACAATAAAAGATAGTAAAGTATTGAGGAGCTATTGATCACATCTGCTTTTATTGCAACACAATCACATATGAAGGTAAATAATAGATGCAGTATCTCTTCTTATATACGTTATGTTCTGTATTTTCCTAAGTGTGTATTCGTATATAATATAAGAATACACTTTTAGAGACTTGAAAGTTGGCTGAAGGAACGCATGAATATAAAAATCCTGGTTAAAGCAGTCGTGAAGTTATTATCTTTTTCATGTTTGATGCAAACTAAATTTGTAGCAGCTAAAACTATTGAGCTGTAAGCAACACCCAGAGGAGGGAGGTCATTTTATTCCCTGAACCTGAAGATTGTGACAATAGAGCTAAAGATAAACTAAAGAACAGGCCACCCTTACTTGATTCAAAATAAAGATGAGCTCTGATGACATCTTACACAATGTGGAAGACAGCAAGATTTGTATAATTAGCCGTGTTATTATCTATTCTGTCATGTCTCTCAGCCAACTCATGGAATAAATTCATTAGTCTGAAATTCTTTATTCTAAAACAGCGACTATGTTTGGCTCATTATCCACTGCAACTGTGCAGCCTTTGTTTTTATGTTCCTTCTCTTTAGCATAGTGGTGTTTAATGTGATGGCTCTTTTGCTTGTAGCAAATGCTTACATATAAATGTCAACATGTATGTCCATATTCAGAATATAGCTAATTCACCCATCAAGTTTAAAAACTGGGGGGGGAAAAAAAAAAAAAAAAAGCCAACATCAAGCAGTTCACAGATCATACGGAACTAAATTCACAGCCTCCAGCTAAGATGGAAACTATTGCACTGACTGCAAATCAGACTTATTCAAGTTTTGCACAACCTCTGGGTATTTTTGAAAATGTCAAATGGCATTGGTGTCTGTGCATGTTTAGATGGACCAGTGGGTGACCCAGGGAGGCACTGACCCATTGCCTCTGGAGGAGGAGCACTGCTCTGTAGTGGAGGTGACAGAGGAGGACATCCAGAACTCAGTGAAGTTCGTCCCCAGCCTCTCCGCTGTGGTAAGAAAAGCAGCACTCTTGTGTCAAACAGAGACATTCGACTGCACTTTGTGGACATGTTCCTTGACTAGCACAGTCCCCCGTTGTAAACACAAGACGGCCTCATTTACCTCAAAGGGTGACAAAAAAGGCACCCAGTAAAAACATACTGCATTTCCTGTGTGTAGGAGTCCAGAATCTGCATCATCTGCCTGCTTAAGTATCATAATAGTCACTCTGTTGCTTTAATTTAAGAAACATCTTCCAGACAAGAATGTGGCTATGTTGATCTGAACAGCCAAAGGTAAACTGGGTGGTCCCAGTAATGTAGCACTGCTGCTGCAGTCTCACAGTTGTAGAACAAACCCTTAACCGGGTGACGTTCCCTCTGATTCTCTCAAGGACAAGCTGACCAGTAGCTCAGCTTTTCTATAAATCAGACACTAAAGAAACTTTTTTTTTTTTTTTACCTGGTTGTTCTTTTATAGTCATGGACACAGTTTTTAGGAACTGCTATTCTTTGGAGAAATTCTGACTCTTTCTTGGTGTGTGTAGAAACGCTCACTTGCATAGTTTCAGGTATAGCTTGTCTGACTAAACAACTTTGTTTTCAGCGTACACGCATGGGAGGGGTTTTCAGATTATGGAATAAAGTACGCCCAAGATGTCAACCAAAGGAAGCGTTAGCTGTTGGAGTCCGTTATTCTGGTTGACCTTTTACTGCAAAACAATTGTCAGACAAGTTGGGTGTCTTTTAGCTGTCTGAATTTTTGTTCCCACCTCGTGTTTATACAGGAAAACTTGGGGTGGGAACTGTGGAAAATTCAGCATATGCATGCAACTACACTTCTAACTACAATCAAAACTTATTCACTGCATGTGTTTAAAGTCCAGTTTTACAAAGAAAAACCCAATGATCACGTAAACCTGCTAAGTGTTATTGAACAGATGACACCGTTTGATTTATCAGCCTTTGCCTTTCAAATTTATTTATTCTTTTATATTTTAGTTTTATTTTTAAACCAGTTTGACTTGTTTTTTTTGTTTTTTTTATCCCATGAGTGAATGTACATTTAATGCATTTTGAAACGAGTACCATAATTTCTGGACTATAGCACGCACCTGAATATAAGCCGCACCTTCATCCAACGTGCAGCGGCTCTATTTCCTTCTTCAGCAGCTACATTGTTCGCCTTTAACTGGAAGGCTGCATCATATGCATTTCTACATGTGTTTTCTATGATGAGGATGTGTGCATGAAGAGCAGAATGACTCGTTAGCCAGAAAAAATCCACACATTCGTCGCATCATTGTTTAAGCCACAGGATGCAAATCGTGTGGAAAAACTTAGCAGCTCATAGACTGGAAATTACAAAGAACTAATATTTTAGTGGTGTATTTGACAGTCGCTCTCAAATTACTTTATGTTGATAAAAGCTTGGCCTCAAACAGTTTACATTAAAAAAAAATTACAAGCTAAATTAGCTAAAAAAATGAACTCTTATAGGGAGTTGTTAAAGGAGCTACAAAATAGAAAGAAAAGATGTCTCCCTATACTTGAAATGGATTTACAAAGATAACATTGTATTTTCAGTTTGATAATACTGCTAATTAGTTCCAGAAAAAGATGCATCAGCTCCCTCTTTCTGCAACAACGTGATCTCATGTGGACTTCCCGTCGTGTATCATGTTAGATGCTCAACACGCCTGTCTTTCTCAGAGCTGCGGAAACCTTTCTCTCAGATGGTTGTGGTATTTACATGCAAAGCTTCACCCACAACAAATTGGGTTAATGAATGATTTAACATGCATTAAGTATTCAGGCTGGTGCTCTAAAATGTGTCTTTTCACCAATTTGTTTTTTTTTTTTTTTTTTTTTTTTAAATTTTCATCTTTTAATCCCCGACACATTGCTTTTTAATCAAATCCACCTGTCTACAACTGTATCACAGCTTTGCTCCACAGAAGCAAAGATAAGATGAAACAAACAAAAAAAAAGAAGATTATTTGCATATCTTTGTTACCACCTTGTGTTTTTTAGATCCTGGTCAAAGCAATGCTGAGGAAGCGCTCCTTTAGTAACCCCTTTGAGTGCCCGAGCAGGCGAGAAGAGAGGTCCATGTCAGCGCCTGGCAGCCTGCTCATGTAAGCATGCACAGTCCAGCCTGCAAATATCAGCGTGCCCTCATTTCTTTTACATTATTAATGCATTCATATTCCATTTGTAAGGATAAACCTACACAAGCCCAGGCCTCCTGCCGTGTTGCTTAAGATTCTGACAGAGATCTCAAACTCACACCTGTCTACTCTTTCCATTCTATCAGGTTAAACTTGCACCTATTCT
Source organism: Telmatherina bonti (assembly GCF_933228915.1). Taxonomy (NCBI): domain Eukaryota; kingdom Metazoa; phylum Chordata; class Actinopteri; order Atheriniformes; family Telmatherinidae; genus Telmatherina; species Telmatherina bonti. The sequence goes on along the minus strand of NC_136628.1, from coordinate 29,697,724 downwards.
TGCTGCAGCAGCTGCTGCTTTGTGTTGCCATAGCACCATAATGCGTTTCTTTCATTGTATGCAGTTGAGCTTAGAGCTTTTTATAAGTGTTTCTTTCTCTGTTGCTTTTAGCTTTCAAAGCTAGAGGGACTCAGAGTGACACAGTGTGATACAGACCAGCTAGTGCTTCAGGCTGACCTTAGACTTCCTGTATCAGGGATTGAAAGCATCACACGGAAAATTGCTGATCGTCTTATCCAATCATCTAATTTCAACATATACAGCCCAAGGCAAACTGGAGCATCTATAGCCGTTCCCTGCTGTACGGCTCCCTGGGACAGTATTATGTGAATGGTGTCTAGCTGACTCTGTCATGAAGAAAGACCGCTGTTGGGCTGAATGTGGAGCAGATTTTAATCAATGTTTGTGATGGGTTTATTTGAAGATTTCCCATCTATCTAAGCTGCTGTGCTCTTGGCTGTAAGAGCTCGGAGACAAGGTGAATGTGTTATCAGAGCTAGGAATTAGGAATAATACTGCCCCCTGATGGCAATAAAAGTAAATGTTTCAGTAGCTTTGTTATTATGAAGGAAGGAACTGAGTTGTTCAATCTTTATAGTTAATAAGTCAGAAAAAAGTGTGTAATTATTATATGAAAATGGATTTATGACTATAAATGTAAGGATCAAATTTACAATAAAAGTAAATTAGCCTGGTCACATTATGTAATGTGAATCCACATAATTCCTTACAATTACCTCATTTTTAATGCTGTTTGCATGATTATACTATGATATGGTCCAAGAACATTTGCAAATTTTCAGAACAGATCTGTATATTTTTTTAGTGTATTCCTTCATTTTTTGGAGAAGATGATGAGTCCAAACATCAACCCTCATGACATCAACTCAACATCACCAGTTTTCAGATTCAGTCTGAGTCGCTGGGTACCATTTTGGGTAAAAAATCTTTTTAGAAGAAAGAAAAAGGGAATAAAACAACCTTTTGAGTTGCTTCATCTTGTCCCATTAAAATTTAGTTGAATTTAAATTTATTAGTTTTTATATTGGTGGATAATCAGGCTAATAGTGATAGCAGTCATATTAAAAAAAAATAAATGGCAACACCAAGTACCTATTTGTTGAGCAGGTGGCTCATCTCCACAGTGGTTTCGCCCTCTCATCTGTGACCTCTCCATCTTTTCTCCCACTTTGCTGCAGGGACTCGTGGCCCTTCCGGCCCTCTTTAAAACGTCACCCCTCACGCAGGTTTGTCCAAAGAAATCTGGCGCTCTGTTTGTTCAACATCTGCCAGCCCATTATCATCTCAGACCCTTCACGACTCGCTTATCTCCTTCATGAGGCGTGATCGAGTCGCCGTTCCCCAGGCATTGTTGTTATTACCCTGCTGCTGTCATTTGAATGCAGTTTTACAGTAGCCCCTTTCACACGCAAGACACTGGCCTTTGCATTGAGCACACAGAAGCAAACAAAGCCAGAATGATGTCGTTTGTTCTTTCAGATGACTTGGTTTCCAAATCAGTGGTGTGATGTGTAACATAGCAGGGTTTGTTTCAAGTGTGTGTGTGTGTGTGTGTATCTGCGTCGACTATCTAAATCACACAGATGTTATACTGGCTCTGTGACGATGTGTGAACAGGCTGTATGAAAGGAGCTACTGCTAAATCATTTAGTGTGCTCTTAACATTCATTTTTTTTAAAAAAGAAAAGAAAAAAAGAGAAAAGAGCTTCTCTGACTGCTATGCTGCATTTGGAGCAAAAACATAAGCTTTAATAGTGTGATCATTTAGGTCTCTGCCAAGATTCCAGCTACCCTGCAAGCTCAGAATAACTACTGGTATTGATTTAATCTCCCTCCTCTCTTTCTCTGTGTCTCTGTCTTATTTGTATTTTTTTTTTTTTTTTTTTAGAAAAAGCAGCACAGGAGATGGACCCAGAGAAGGAGAGCTGGAGGACCTGCATGAAGACGAACCGTCCTCTTGAGTCTTATTGACCCCCTTTATGAACAAAGCTTCATCTGAAACACCGTCTGCTACATGTCCCCTTCTGCTGGATCCACTGTGCTCACACCCCTTCATCCACACACTTTTTCAAATCAGCGACGCACAAACTGTGCCCCTCATTTGCATTTTAAAAAACAAAGCATTTTAAAGCTGAAGTATTGCTCGTGTGAAAAATTCAAATGCTCAAACTTGCTTTTATTTTTTTAAATTTTGCTTCCTTTTAGCTTTTATTTTTTTACTACAGTTCATCCAGACCTGCAGTTTGTTTTAATTGCCCAACACTATACTGCTGAGACTGAGAGGAAATCTGGATCATTACTTGTTTTATTATTGTTTTATTAATGTTTTTTGGAAGGGGATTTGTTTATCGGCTGGCATTGCACTGTAATAAGGGATAGGAAAAAACTTTTTTGTTACTTCTATGCATGGTGAGTAATTTGGCATCATGGTCAGTCGACAAGCACCTGCCAATTACTAGGAGAAAGCTCCATTCAGTACTCATCTCACTGACTTCAGCATGTTCAGGACTTTGTATTGTCTCTTTCGTGAACTTACAGGGCTTTAAATTTCTGATCAGAGATCATTCATTTTAATATTCTACATAAATGCCCCGAGGGTATATCCTGTGTTGTTGTTGCAGTGCTTTTCTCATAGTTGTGCCATTGGTAACTTAAATAATAAAGTCCAGATAGAAAAGATTGAATTCCCTCCTGTGCTGCCTTCGCAGAACCTTGAGTGAATATATGTGTGTATATATATATATATATATATATATATATATATATATATGTGTGTGTGTATATATATATGTATATATATATATATATATATATATGTGTGTGTGTGTATATATATATGTATATATATATATATATATATGTGTGTGTGTGTATATATATATATATATATATATATATATATATATATATATATATATATATATGTGTGTGTGTATATATATATGTATATATGTGTGTGTGTGTATATATATATATATATATATATATATATATATATATATATATATATATACACACACATATATATATATATATATATATATACACACATATATATATATATGTGTGTGTGTGTGTGTATATGTGTGTATATATATATATATATATATATATATATATATATATATATATGTATATATGTATATATGTATATGTATATATGTATATGCATATATATGTATATATATATGTGTGTGTGTGTGTGTGTGTGTGGATAAGATGCTTCTTGTGTGTCTAATCATTTCTGCTCTCTAAGTCATGAGAAAATATGCATTTTTATTGGTTCCCTTTACTGTAAGTCAATAGTGTGAAAAGAAATGGAAATATGAGATAAAATATCCTTTCAAATTCACCTTCATTGGTCATTTTCATCCAAGCTCCAGCTGAATTTGCCAATGCGACCTTTTTGTAATTGAAATAAACTTTTTTTGGAAAGATGGGTCAGGATGGTTAGCTAACGCTGTTGAATGTCAGAGGCTGAAACAGAAATGTGCACATTTTGTGTAATTGAAGGCCACTGTTTGTCTGTTGAGCCATTTAAACTGCGAACAAGGAGTTGTGTGGTATATTTGGTTTATTTTGATCAGCCAGAAAAATCTCAGATTTGCCTTAGTTAGATGGTCTAATGCAGCTCCGTTTTGCTTCTTTCCTCTCTTGGCTGCCTGGTGCATCACCCCTGCGAGTTGAAGGGCATGTTTAGCTGGAGAGCTCGAGCATCTCAGTATGATTAAGCTCAGGCTGCCAACAACAACACTACTTCCCCTTCCACTTCAGCGGCGTCCCTCGTGTGGCTGCTTAGAGACGTGGAGTGCAGCCCTTTGTATTTCCTCCATTAGTCTTGACCTCTGTGTTCCGCAGCACGGTATAAAGCTGAAGTGTGGAGTAGCGACGCTGACTGACGTAGTCTGAAGGGGAAAGATTATGGCATGGTAGTTTTAAGCACCCAGCTCTAGAAGTTTATGCTGATGTCATAAATGCTGCTCATTGTAGAATTAATCATAATATGTGAGTTTTGGAGAATGTAAAACTTTTGTTTTGAGCCAAATAAGCGTTGGAGTGACGTGTGTGTTTGCTGGGTGACTTTAACGAAGGGCTGTTTAAACCAAAAAGTGTGACCTGTGATATACTAGCTGTATATATCGGCTTAAAGTTTTGTTTTAACTCCCGCAACTTGATGATAATCAATTTTTAAAATTAGTCGTGCAGACATTCGGCTGCATGAGGGGTAAGATGCAACAGTGTTGATCTTCAGTGCGTTATGGGCTACTCTGTTCTCAGAGCACTCAGGCCAATCATCCTTTAATGTATATTTTAGTTGTTGAAAATGAAACTTAAACACTGATAATGTTTTACATATTTGCACTTTTTCACTCACATATGGTCATGGTGGCTACATTTAACAGTGCTGGCAGCCATTAAGCATTGTACAGTTTGTGATAAAGAGAAAAGCTGCGGTCTGCCTGTAAAAGACCATATTTACTGTGTTTGCCATGCATTGCTATTCTGATGTAAAATCTGCATGTCACAGCATTGCTACTTGGTTTCTCCGGGTTTCTGTGTGAAAATGTAACTCCTGCAGGACCAAGAATTAGTTCAAATTGTTGTTTTTATTGTGCATTTGCAACAGGGGGAAAACAATGAATGTTTAACACAGAAAAATGACTTCAGAAAAGGTGCTTAAAGCTGAAACCTTGAGAGTACAAAGACGCTGCGTCGGGCTATGGAGAGATTCGGTGATGGATGATCACAACCTGCCATTAAAAATCTTTCAATCACTGCAAGAAAACTAAACTGAAACATTTGTTGTGGATTATGTCCTTTTTATGACAATGCTTCCTGGTTATACTTTTTATAACACTGGAAAATCTGTTGATATCCTTTTTTAATATTGTGCCACATTTGGAAGAAAAATGTATTTGTGGGTCGAGCAGCAGAGTTGAGTATGTGGGTTGTGCCCATGAAAAAGATTTGACCAAATCTCTGCTAATGCAAAACAGCTTGTTGAAATATTTACTTCAGTTTAGTGTCACTTATTGGATTGAAGAAATGCGATAGCAATTTACCAGATTATTCATTTTTAAAAAAACAAAAAAAAAACAACCCTTCTCCTCATAATGGCCACCAGTTTGGTGACACACTGCCTTGGGATGGCATCCTATTATTCAACCAGCATTTGTCATAAAGCAGCCAAAATGGTTGTGTTGGGACACCCAAACTGATCCCACGCGTGTCAAATGGGGTGCTACAAAAGTAGCACCATTTAAGGCAAAGCAAGCTTGTTTGTACAGAACATTTCATGTGCAAGGCGAATCAGAGTGCTTTAGATAAAACATGAACAGCATTACTGCGGGGTGCAGGACGCATTAAAAACAATCTATAAAAATACATGTAGGTTTTTAACCTTTAAAAATAATTATATCATGACTACACCAAGATTTCTGGCTTTGTTGTTGGTTTTGAACTTAGCTGTTTGAAGCTGCTGCGATGGACTGGCGACCGGTCCAGGGTGTACCCTGCCTCTCACCCAAAGACTGCTGGGATAGGCTCCAGCTCCCCTGCAACCCTTCATGGACTAAGTGGTTCGGATAATGAATGAATGAATGTTTGAAGCTGAGTTCTGGCACATCCAGTCATTCATTTGATCAGTGCGTTTGTCAGAGTTCAGACTCCTGGTGAGATGAATATGTAGATTAGTCTGTCATCGGCATAGCTATGTTAACATATGGAGTTTTTTCCTTTTTTTTCAGTTTTAGCAACTGGGAGAATGTAGGTGTTGAACAGCAGTGGCCTCAGAATGGAGTCTTGGGGACCGCCACACATTATTTTAGCGCATTCACCTAAAACCTACAAACACAAAGTCGTCCCCGTCTTTAAAACTCCTCAAACCAGGTAATTGCAGCACCAGAAAGCCCACATGGTTTTTAGCTGGTCTAGTAAGATGTTATGGTCGACTGTGTCAAATGCAGCACTGAGATCCAGTCGTAATATTTAAAAGGGAAATTGACAGGCTTTTCCAGTGTTAAACAATTTATTGCCAAGAAGTATTTTCACTGCAAAGATTAATCTAACCAAACACAAATGTACTTGTTTTGTTATGTATCAAAGCCCATGTTATCGTTTTTTGTTCTTTTTAACTCCCCCATTCACCACATTGTTGGGTTTACTTCCCAAATTATGTAGTTGCTCTGAATTATTTAGGTTAACAGAACAACCTTAAGATAAGATCATGTTTTTTTATACATATATATGTATATAAACTCTTATTACATTTTAGTGGCCATAAGTTTGGAGAGTCACATGATTCATCCTTGTAAAGCCTTAATGAGTACAAGTTCCAGGCTGGTTGTTCTCCATCACTGTTTGTTGCAGATCTCTACCTTTAAAACCCGACACAGGCTCAGATGTCCTGGGCTGCATATCCTCCACCGAGGCTTGCTTTTACTTTAGATGCTCTCTAGCTTTGTCTCCTTCCTGCAGTGAAACACTGTAGGAAAATAGTTGGCAGTTGTCACAGCTGCAAGCACAAGGGATGAGTAGCAGGACTCGCATACAAAGGAAGGATGACTGTGGAATTGTGTACATAATATGACGTCAGGGAGTCTTGGAACACTGCTGTGTATCTTCTAATGTGTGTCAAAGGTGCCTGCTGTCTCTGTGTTTTTATGGGTGTTTGTCTCATGTTGTCTTGTGCATATCTCTGAATGTACCTAATCGCCTGTGGCAAAGTCGCTAAAAACAGAAGCATGGCACATCCCTATGGAATGCAGTTGTTACAGTGTAAATATGTACCAATATAAATAAGCTATTTTTTGCATGCTTTTTGTATTCCTGAACATAATCGAAGACTATAAAAAGAATATCCGAAAAATTTTGACACGTTTTGTTTCTTGACATTTTACAAACACAGAAGTGTTGGTGTTACTGTACCTCTTTTATTTGGTTCACATTTAGACACATGGGATAACTCACTGTAGTAGCACAAACCTAAACCAGCCCAAACACATTACCCGTGTATGTTTATGCAATGACAAAGACACAGACTGAGTTATTGTGTACAAAGGAACACTGAAGTGCCAAATATTCCTCTTTCAGATGTTTGTATGCAGAGACGGTTGAAAGTGCTTGTAGTAGAACAAAAGCAAAGTGAGTAACACACACAAAAAGAAAAAGTACACATACAGTGGTTTTCTGTTCCCCTCCACATACAATAACAGATATCACAGTCACTTGGGAGGGTACTCTTAGTTGAAGATGCAGCTAAGGATAAAGAAACACTGTTCTTTCTGGTCTCGGATGTCCATTTAGAGAGATTGTGAGTGTGTTTTCTTTCAGGAGTCCTTTCCGTTGCATCTTTAAAAAGCAGCAAGGCCATCAGCTTGTTTGCTCCCAAGTCACTTCTGCACAGAAAGAACAAATAAAACGGACATCAGACACCCCTCACGCCGAATCTCAAGGACCTTATTGATCAGCTGTGAACTCTTTGTTTCAGTTACCTCGTTTTCTGTACTTCCTGCCTCTGAATCTGGATCCTAGAAGAGAGAGGCCAAACCAACAGGACAGCCATTTACACCTCTCATGCAATGTGCAAAGTAACCCTTATCATCATGACGGACCACTTAAATACAAGAGAATCTGCTGTACTGTCCAAACATCGTGATACACTCACGTTGGACTTGTCTTGGACTTGTCTTGCATTTGCTTCAAGGGTGTAATAGATGCTTGAGTCTAAACCGAGCGACTCGCTGTCCTGCTGTAAATACAAAATGTTCTGCCTGTTCAGTTAAAGGGGGACACTGCCTGGGTGGGATGGGAGCAGATTTGATCTCCTGTCAGATAACTAGTTGTACTGTGCTGAGCAGAAAAGAACCTGCACTGCTTTTTTAAAATAATGTTATGGGTATAAACAACATTAATCTGATGACTTTTATGAGGCGTCTAGCTGTGGTGTGTTTGGGGTTTTTTTTTGGGGGGGGGGGGGGGGGGGGGGGATTTTTTGGCATTGAACATCCAAAACATATTTAAAGAGATAATTATATTTCTAAATGCCATGCCATGTTGACGTCTTTTGTGTGTCCGTCTGGACTGATACTTCTTGTTTATCTGCTGCCATCTTGTGACCAAACTGAACAGCAACGATTACAGAACAGAGCTTACCTGCGTTTGCATGTCTGTGTATTTGAATTTCATGTTCTTGTAAAATTCTCTTTTTGGAAGTAAATAGAGTAACACCAGGTCACAAACTACAGTTGCCTGGAAGTAGGAAAAAAAAATCATAATTTTATTATTTTAGGTCAGTAGACCTAGTTTTTAGAAACTGTTTAATTCAGAATATGACGTACCACTCCAAAGATTCCCACTCCAGAGCCTATCGCTGTTAATGTTGGGATGATGTCAAATTTTCTTGCCTGTGAATAACACATTTCTCTGATATTAACCTTTTTTTTTCTTCTTTTTTTAAAAAATTATTTCTCAACTAAAAATGCGTTAAATAACCCTATACCCACCAGTGACTGTACGATGATGTCAATCCTGATACCAAACACTTTCAAGAGGGTCCTCTTCTGAATTGTATTCTCCACATAATGCTTTGCATACCTGTAAAAAAGCAACAGGATTGTCACACTGAGTTACACAAATTGTTACCTATTGTACAGATTAAACTAGGATGAAACCCACTATTAAAAAAAAAAAAAAAAAAAAACTATGGAAAGCTACCAACACAATTACTGTGTAATCAGCCCTCCGAAAGCCAATTAGCACCCCTTTAATTACTGCTGAAGCCAGAGAGCAGAGTGTATTGTATTCAGTGCCATGCTGAGCTGTGTTACTGAGAGCAAGTAAACATCATAAATTGGAACTCATCATGCCTGAGGTAGAGTGTTTCAGTTTCAGAAGCAAACAATTAATGACTGCTTTCTAGTCAGTGGCAGACAATATTGTATTTGTTGAAGGGAAATCATCAGGACAATAGACATTTCCGTTGCAATGGTTTATATGTCACAGATTGAAAAATGAAGTACTTAAGCCCACTTAAGCCTCCTTTCTTTCTTTTTTCGTCTGGTTTTTGACAAGAGCCAGGATATTACTAAATAAATGGATGTCTGAAAACGTTTTCAGTTGCCTCATTTTCCTCATTTCTTGGGAAATAAAAAAACTTCAACTGAACAGTGAGAAAAACACAGACGACCTCTAGTGGCGGTGATATGTACTGCATGCAACTGTATGTAAAGGGTAAACATTTTGTTCACAACAGTGGCAATGGCTTTGTAAAAGAGATATATTTTAGTCTTAACCATGATCCATTTCTCACCTTAACAAAGTAGTTGTGATTTTTGGCCCTAATTGAAAGTGCTCTTACAGCCTTAAGCAAACCTGGAGAGGACTAAAGCTTGTTGTGACATGTAGAGTTTATTATGTAACTAAGGCTAACTAGGAAACTGATGAAGGTGACAGTCCAACTCTACCAGGAGCCTAATCTCAACAAGAAAGAGAGAAACATCTTGCAGAAAAGTGCTGTTTTTTGGACTTTATGGCATGGTAAAAGACCGACTTGAAAATTACATTTGTGCTGATGTGGAAATAGCTGTTTTTCCCTGGAGCCACTGACAAAGGGAAGCTATTAACAGGAGTTTAATAGGTCGCATGAAAAAGGAAATACACCTTTTAATTCTGAGTTTTAGCGAAAACAATGTAATAAAAATATATCTGTTCCTTTCCAGGTCCTAAAATTAAGTAAAACACAACTTCAGATCAACAGCAAAACATAAAATATTACAATATGGAGTTTGTATACTCTCTATTCTACTTTATGAAGTACACCCGTTTAATCGTGAACAGTAGTGTTTAATCAGCAACTCACATGGCAGTATCTCAATGCCTTTAAATACGTAGACATGGTCAAGGAAACTTCCTGGAATACAAGCTGAGCATCACAATGACCAACAAACGGGTGTTGCGTAGCTTTGAGCTGATCTTCTGATAGTTACTATGAGCGGGATGACGCTCCATTTCACAAATCTCAAATCATCTTCAGATGTTTTTTTGAACAATCAAGTTACTCTACTCCAATGGTCTCCACAGTCACCAGATCTCAACCAATAGCAAAGCTTCAGGATGTGGTGGAACAGGAGATTCTCATCATGGATGTTCAGCCAACAAATCTGCAGCTACTGCATGATGTCATTGTGTCAATATGGACGGAAATCTCTCACGAGTGTTTCCAACACCTTGTCTAATCTTGGACACTAAATACTAAGACAGTTCTGAAGGCAGAAGGGGATCCAACCCGGTACTAGCCAGGTGGACCTATGAAAGTGGCTGATGAGTAAACACTTTCCCAAAAATATGAAACTCCGATTTGACCAAAAAAAATGGTTTTGCAAACAAAAACACACACACATAGACAGACAGACCACCTGAAGTTGTAGCCCACTGATGCTCTGGCTTTGTCTTTCTCATGAGGGTTTCCATACAGACCATGAAATTTATACTCTGGTTTACAGTGTTTCACATCCCGATCAAAGTTACACGTCCAGTCAACCACAATGCCAATGGCTCCTCCCTGTCAGGATGCAAACACACAAAACAGAACTCTGCATCACATCAAGACAACACGATACGATGATAGGCGTGTATCTGTGATTAAACATAAAGGAGACATGGGATGCCTCAAACTCACTTTGAGAGCTATTGTTTCAAATGTGAAGCCAGATAGTTTAACTATGTCTCCCAGTTTGAATATTGGACAAAGTGGATCATCATTAGGATCATAAAGGCATTTACTAATGTAGCCAGTATCTATACCTTCCACCAGGTTACTCCTGAAAACAGAAAAAAAAAAAAAAAAATTAGCTTATGCACAGCAGGATTTTCTTCAAGACTTTGACTCTTCTTTTTTTTAACATATTGATCTGACTCTTTCATTTATTTCTGATCATCTGGTTTTAAATTTAGTTCAGTATTGTGTGACTGAAATTCCTCACCTTGTTACGCCAAATAAAGGGAAAGTTACAGAATTTTTGATGAACAGTGTATAGTTCTCTGCAGACATCAAGAGAGGAGGACTGCAATGAAGAGAAGAGTCATTCAAATTTGTAACATGCACACAATTTTTCAGTTGTAATGCAGTCAAAGTAAAGAATTTGGTGTCTCCATTTACTTAGGTATTTTTTCATCATCCTCTACTGGGCACCAAGCCAGCACTTCACAGGTTTTTGTGGTGTTCACACAGACTCCAGTCATATGTCCTTGAAATGGGAACAGAGGCGACTTAGTATAACAGACACAACTTCAAATTGGAACAAGCATTGGGCAAAAGTACAACATGTGCTCTGAGACGCTGAAACAAACTGAAAGGATGTGAGCTTTAACATTCAAGAAATTTAAGCATTTTCTGCCTCAATCTTATCTTGAATTGAAATCAGTAGCCGCAAGCTTGATATAAAAGTGAACCAAAGTAGATGGTAAAATGGCTGTTCGCTTTATCTCGTCCGGATCCCTATATGTAATTTCTGTATATGTGATGAGCTTCCTCACTATCAGTTTCTCTCATCGTTAGCCCGACAAGTTCACAGACGATTCTCTAGCAGGCGTTTGGTCTCTCAGCTGAAGCTTCTGACCTTTCACCAGATCTCACCAGCCTGTTCAGCTGCAGGGGCGCACCGCATGCTTACTTGTCTACAAGCATAGAGACAGCTTGCCACCTCTGAAAGGACGCTGGCACCTCAAGGTGAATTTGACTGGTCTAAAACAGACACATCTAACGCTTTGGTCTTATTGAAGTCAATGTTGAACACGCAGGACTTTAAAGGCTCAGACCAGAATTGTGGAACAGACGGAGGACAATAAGTTTATGTAACTGCTCTCTGAACTCACCAATAATGTTGTTTATGGTTGAAGCTTATAAAAAATTTGTCTGAAAGGCTACTTGTTTGGTCATGATACATGTTGGCTCACACACAAGTTATTCCACTGTCTGTTTTGTTTAGATAGACATGCATGCATCCACTTGCCTAAGGCAGGGTTGTACTTGCTTGCTTTAGCGTCATCAAGCCACAATACAAGCACAAACTCCAAATGTTTGGTTACTATGGCTTACATTGTTGATTTTAATTTTTTTTTTCATCAGAGCTGGGCTAGAGCAATCCATAAATTATGTCTTAATATTTACATTAGCAGTGGTCTACAAGTCTGTCTGTAGCAGGTCTAAAGAGGGCACAACCCATTTTGCAAATACATTTCATAACTGACTTTGTACTCTGGCTTGATCTGTGCATCATGAATTGTCATCACCAGTTTCAGTACAGTTTGAGATGTACTTTAGCCAGCCATTTAAAAATAAGACAGTGTGTTAAAAGGCCAAATATCTGGACTGATTTGAGACAGATAGGCTCAGTGAGGACTGCTGTTGTCACACACTGTCGGGGCCGTCAGGATTTACCATCTCCCGTACGTTTAAATCTCCCTTCTTCACAGTCAGCATCAGTGCTGCAGTTGCCTTTGAGCTGTTACAAACAAGAGAGAGGTGTTAGTATGTTTATGTCATTATATAATGTACATGTGGATAAAATACAGTAAATTCTGCACTCCACACACAGCCTTTTATGTCATATTGAGCCCATTATGCCAAAAAGCTTGTCTTTCCTTTTTTTTTTTTTTAACTGTACAGCAGCCAATTACAGAAACAGTCTTGGAATGAGACACAGTTTCCGTTTTGTGTGACTATTTATGGAAATGCAGAAGTCAGACAGAGCGAGGGAGTAATATCTCAGGAGAGGAAAAACAAAAGTCTTTTCACATACCTCTGGACACTCTCCCATCGCCTGACCTTCAGTTATGATGTAATTAGTCATTACGACAAACGATGAGTCTCCCTGAATTTTTGGATTAGAATGACAAATGGGTTAAGGTCATTTTATATTTCCCACATAAACACACACATACATGTGTAACAATCAGTTTTTATGCACACATAAACTTTTGTGATAATCAGTGTTGTTTCAGTGTTTAGCCCCACCAAGTTATGCTAGGTTTGCATGGCTAGAGTTAGCTTAGCACAATATAAAGACTGTGAACCTATAAAAACTGAAAGTCTAGGTCCATCCAAGTCTTATCTTGTCCTCATCTCTTTTACAAATTACATTGCTGGACAACGTGTACAGTCTGTGTTAGTTTTTGTCTAGCTATGAATGCAACAACCAACGTACCATATTAGCTTTAAGCTAGCAAACACAATGAAATAATGAACTATTATTCTCTTTTTTTTTTTTTTTTTAAATGCTACATAATATCTATGTTTTGTTTTTCTGTATGTATTACCTTGGTGTTATATTTTAAAAGTTTTCCAAAGGAAATAAAACTATGCATGTTGTTTTAGCAAATTAGGAGGCTACTTGTATCTTACGTAAGTACAGGGGCAAAACAAAAAGTAGGAGTTTCGATCATAGAGCCACTAAATCTACTCAAACAAAGTTGCGGGCCAGGTTGGATGTGTGGAAAACTGTTGGATTATAAAATAAGTCTTTATGTATTTAACATAAGCTGTTTTATTTCAAAGCATGACTGTGTTAATCGTTTGTGTTTTTATTACTTTAAGCCTAATGACAAGTTATATCCATGTCCTTATCCTCTCCTAAAACTCAACAAGTTGTGTTTTAATCAGCATGTCGAAACAAAATATCTCTACAACATGGTTTCTGGAAAGGCGTAATCCTGAGACATTTTAAAGTAATCCTAATCTATTTAGCTACATGTCAATTTAAGTGACAATTTCATATCTAACTTCATCTTTTCACTCAATATCTAAAATTTCATGTGTATTCTGTTTCAAGGCACAACGGTGTTGGTAATATGCTGCTACTGTACAATCAGACTTGCTATACAAAAAGTATTGATCCCATTTAACACAGGCCAAATTGGCTTTAGCAAGGCATTATAAATGAAAAATGCAGTTTGGCATTGTCAACACATTTCCCAAAAATAAAAACTTTTTGCATAGCAGCATGTGCTAAAATCATGGTATTAATATTGCTGTAATAAATTTGCAGATTACTTGTATTATTTGTACTAATGCACCCTCACACCACCATGGACACTTTTTAAATTTTCTTTTACTTTCCATTTTTAACTTTGTTTTTCTTTAACTGTGAAGAAAACCAAACTAATGGTCTTTTTCTCTCAAAGTGCCTCATTTTGATTTCTGAGATCACAAGAAAAATTTGCACTTTGCCTCATTTTAATAGGCTGAAATAGTCTAGGCTGTCTCTGAAACACATCTTAAACCAAACTAACACTAAAATGCAGTGACAAATTAGGTTCACTGGCACTGGATTTCAAAATGGCAAGAATTTTATGTGGGGTGTATTAAAAAATGTTACTGTTATTTGTGATTGCTTTAAGCAATTAATCACATAACTTTTTTTAAAATATGTTTTTGCTTCTTTCTTTTGTTTCCATGGGAATCTAGTTGTTTAGACTGTATTGTTTTTATGCTTCATTGGAAACAAGCTGCTAGATTCCACATTACAATGGTTCATTGTGAATTTAAGAATGGACTGATGAGTCTCTTTTCACATCAATCACAGCGCTGCCGACTGAGGGAACTATCTCACAACAAGGTGTATTTTACAATAAAGCTGTTAGTTGATTTCTGCTTGATCAAAGCGTGCTCTGAAATAAAAGCCTTTTCATGCTGTTGGTTGGGAATTTCATACTCATGCTGGATAAAAAAAAGACGAAAGGTCCACACCCAAAAGTCAAAGCAAACATGGCAAACATCATTGTGTCATCTTTGTCTCTTTCTTACAGATAACAGAACGCAGCAAAGTTTTAAGTAAACATAGAAGTGTATTTGACCACACTATCTCTTTCGGTTGGCCGTTTACCATAATTTTGCACGGCAAAACTTTGGGAACGCTTATATTGACAAAGCCATTATATGACGAGGTCCATGTTTTCCAACCTGTGAGTGTTTGCACGTCATCATTCTGGTCTGTACACTGACTGGATCTGACATAACAGCAAACAGATGTTTAATGAAATAGAGTCATGGGAAAAATAAAGCAAAACTTCTTTCAAAGTTTTACATATCAGGACATCAAAATTAAATATTAGTTGGTTCCTGCAGGTCTTAAAAGAAGATAAAGACAACCTCATATTAGATATAATCACATTGCATCACTATTTATTTGCCAAAAGAAGCAGTATCTAAAGAAACCGAATAAACTCTTTGAAGTAAAATCTTGAACCCCATTTAGTGGCAAATACTTGAAACAAACATTTTCTGCATGGTGTGATGATGTGTGAGGTCTCTCAAATTGTTGTGGAGGAATTTGGTTCCAGTTTTCTAAACAGTGTTATAGTGTGTAGACGTTTGCAGGCACTTGATAATGCGCAGCTCTGTCATGATCCCACCACAGCATCTAAGTCTGGACTTTGACAGGCTCATAGCTGTCTTGATTTTTTCCTTTTCCAGCCAATCTGTTGTATATATACTGCTGTGGTTGAGGTCATTGTCCTGTCATCCTTTCAGCAAAGCTTTAGCAATCAGACATATAACTTCATTAGACTGAAAACTTGAGTATAAGCAGGAGTTTGTGTTAACTTAATGAGTGCAAAGTGTTCAGGTCCGGTGGTCACTGATCATCACCCGCTAACCCCCATGCTCGACAGCTGGTACGAGGTGTTTGTACTGGTTGTTTTTCACCAATCTCGTGCATTATGAATAAACATCACTACTTTAGTAGAGTCTGAGATGTAGCTTTTGCATTTTTTCCTCATTTAGTTTCTCTGAGTATCACCAGGTTTGACGTGGGGCTGTAGTTGCTGGGACATAAACTCCCAGAAAGGCTTATAACTTGTGAATTATCTTTCTCAAGGCAGAATGATTGACTCCAAATTGTTTGGACGTGGCCTTATAACCCTTAAAGCCCAGCTTGATGAGTAAAAGCTTCTTTCAGATCATTTCTGATGTCTTTCCTCCTTGCCATTGTGGTAAAACTTACATGAGTACAACAGCACAACAAATAGGCCTTATCGCTCAAATTAAGTGTTTACACCTCAACAAATCAAGTGAATTTGATGTGCAGCTCTAAGCTAAGTAAGACTATTCCTTACTCTCTTAATTCATATGAAGGTCCTTATTTCACACACTTTTTCTGTAGTTTGATTTAGTTTTTGTTCAATAAATGATGACACAGTAAGTGTAATACGTGATATTTAAGGTAGAGACCAGATGATTTTTTTTTCATTATGAACCATGTGTAAAACCTTGGAAATTACAAAGAGGTTATTTTCTCTTTCAAATGAATGTTCACAAAATTAATTCTGAATGAAAATAAGTGTTGAAGTTGTTTAACCTGACCGGTTTTCTTTTGTTGAGCAGAGTTTTGATGTTTACTGTCTGACTCAGCCTGATGCTTATTCATCCTGACAGTTTGATTCACAGACTTGTGAATGCTGACTTTATGTGACTCTGACCTACATTTACGACAATCCTTGCAATGATCGTTGACTTGTTCCAGGTACAAAACAAATCCACGTCAAATTAATAGCCATGTTACAGGCATCCAGTGGATTAGGTGCTCCTGCAAGCATGAATACTTCAACCAACACATCACTGACCTGAGGTGGGAAGACGTAGTCGGCCACATCCCAGACTCTAGCACTCCCACTCACATTGGTGTAAGCCACTCCTTTCATTTTGGTGAAGACGGAGCTGACCGCTGTGTCTGTAGACTGGTAACCTTTCTCATAGATGAAAACCCACCTGTGAGAGACAGAGAGAGCATCCTGTCAGTTCTGTCAGAGACACAGGCTCTCTCTCCTCCTCAGCTCCACCATCCAACCCCAACAGCAAGGGCATGTGTATGGGTGATGTTACCATGACGTTCGACACAGCCAGCAACATGGCTGATAGGGACACATGTGCAAATGAGTGTCCTTCCCTCATCAAAAGGACAGATCTAGCACACAGAATCCTAGAAAATAGTTATTTAGCTGCCACAGCTTATGCTGGAAAGCTACTGTGCTTAAACAGTGCAAAGAAGCTCAAAGTAGAAAGTAAATATTTTGCCTTATCAAAAGATGATCACCGCCTGTGGATCATAAGAAAAGCTCAGCTGCTGATAATACAGATAGCATTTCTTATACACTTGAATGCCATTATAAAATTCAGGCTTCATTACTGCCTGCAAGATTTTGGATTGTGATAACAAAAGGAGATATGTCAATTCACTTATTCAAATACTTGTGGCCATTTTATGCCTCTGTGTATTACAGCTATCATGCATTTTTAGGTAGCAGTTTCACAAAAAAAAATGTTGGGAGCAACTTGAATTACAACCAACAAATTTATTATTTGTTTTCATCCTTAAAAATATCACTGTCCTGTGAAGTACCTCCACTACAAGAGGGGAAATACAACTCATATAAACTTTTCCACTATGGATCCAGCTAAGTCTCTGTACGAAGCTTTAGATGTGAACATTTCTCCACATGTTCACAATCTGATAATATTAATGAGATGATGCAATGGTCAGCAGATGTTTAAGATTGGGTTCTACAACATCACAGGATGGGAACTGTAATAAATGGATTTTTAACTGCTTATAGTCATGAAGATGTCATGTGGCCAACATATGATGAATGTTTGTTTTTATCATTATTATTATTTCTGGTTTATGTTGGTAATCCAACTGCAAAACCTTTAATTGACACCCCTTCTTCACTTGCTGCTTGAGTTTAACTGCTTGTGCAGGATCACTTTCAACTTCCAGGAGACCAATTAGCTGTTTTCCCTGGTTACATGTAAACACACTCCTTCATTGAGTTTAGCCAACAAAATCTCCTGGGTATGATTATAATTTATGCCTTTTGGTTAGAGTTAAATAAAAGCATCATGGTTAAGACAGAAATCCATCGTGGCACTACTGAACCTTGACAGATTTTTGCACTTTGCCGCCTCTTAATGAAGGCTTATTCAGCCATGCATCCATCATGCATCCTGCCTCTTCCCTGAGCCCTCTCCAGCCAGTAAAAGTCAGCCCCATGATGACTCTGGTCTTATCACGCTCTCTGTTTCCTTCTTTTTTTCTGAAACAGCCATGATGTGCATTCAAAATGGCCATTGTGTTGATATCCAGTTACTAGAGTGTGACATGTTTACCATGTATCAAAACGCAGCCATCACATGATGCTCGGACTGGAAAAACAAATTGTGAAATGTTGCTGCTCAGCCGCAATAGAGGCTGCAGGAATTTGTAAGATGACCATCGGTGTATCATACGAGCCAGAAGCACAGGGCTTTAAGGTAGAAAAGTTGTGCAGAGCCGCTTAAACAACAGGACCGTGACTGTTATCGACACGTTTATAAGTCATGTGCAGTTGCTACCGTGATAATAAGAGGAGGCAAGTCATTTTAATTAACACCCCATATGGATGTATTTCAGCCCAGGACAGCCTTATTGAGTCTATGTAACATCATATAAAAGTAAAATCAGTGCTAATATAATCAGATCTATTTCACTTGTGACCCTAGAAAAGGGCAATGAGTTCTCTTGCAGAACTTCTGGTCCCAGGATATCTTTGCTTTATCAATCAAACAGTAGATAATCAAGGCTGCTGCTGATTTCCATTACCTTCTGCTTTCTTCAGAGAAATTATTGTTTTATGCGGGCGCGTGAGCATCGCAAGGAGATAAAGGCAACAGCTGGTGTGCACTGAGTAAATAGCACATGTACAACCAAATATATAGTCAAACATGCACAGCTATTTTATAGAGGGTGTGAGAAGCAATTACCCACTGGCAGAAAGCCCAATGTGCATTTTTTTGACACTGAAAAGTGAAAGAACCTCATAACAACAGAAGCATTAACTAAAATCATATTACACAAATAGAAACATACATTGAGGAGCAAATGAATGGAATAATGAAACATATGAGCATGGAAATACTGGGAGAATCTAACAAAAATAAAATAAAACAGCAGTCAAAGTAAGGTTTGTATATGTGGAAGCAGAGAGAGAGAATTGAAAGGCAGGGAGGAAGATCCTTCATGTTCGGCTTTTTTTCCAACTTCACACTCCAAGATTAGTCTTCGCTTGGGGAAAAAAAAGACTAAAATGAAGAGAAAACATTTAAGAAAATCTTAAAAGGGAAAAAAAACCAGTGGATTGGCATCAAGCTATAAGTGTAAAAAGATTAAGTTAATTAGGAAAATACTCGTTATGGTTTGCAGAAGCAGCTGTTCTTTGCACTTTGTGGAGAGATTTTCCTGCAACTGATTAATACATTTTCCCCTCAAATATTCTAAATCTCGTGGGATTTATGTAATTACATTAAGTTGTCATTTAAAAATGGGACACTTTATATAAGATTTTTTCTTCCTTTCTGTCTGTTTTCATTCTTGTTTTTGGATTATGTTTTATCTATTTTTCTCCTTTTTTTTGTTATTGTTGGACTGGATCAAGAATTAAATAAAAACTAAACTAATGACAAAGATGCTTAGTTTTCTTTTAAGTTATATATATATATATATATATATATATATATATATATATATATATATATATATATATATATATATATATATATATATATATATATATATATATATATGTATATATATATACATATATATGTATATATATGTATATATATATATATACATATATATGTATATATTCACTTTTTTCTGATTGTAATTGCATCTTGTGGAAAATATTGGGTTAAAATAAAGATAGAGTCCTGACAGAATGACCAAAGGTTTTGAATTTCCCTGCATAGCAGCTGAGAGACAAGGACACACTCCTGCTCTGGCTTGTCTCTACTGTTTAAATCCTGAAAAGAAGGAGGAGGTGGACGGCTTTAAAATTACATGTCCTCTCATGGACATGAACATCATACCTTGTTATAGACTGGTGGCTGCAAAAGGCAAGTGACAAAAGGTGGAATAAGGTCAAATTTCAAGAACGGCAATGTATGCACAAAGGAAGCTTGATATAAAACCCAAATTACAGCAATTCCCTCTTTTTTCTTTTAAATCACATTTTCCAAACTATTCTTATTTCCAAAAATGATCATTGTGGACTTCTTTTGATTGTTTAAATCACTTCTGGTATAGTTCCCAAACCTGCGAGGGGTCATCTCAAAATAACCTCCAACCAGCTCAACCTCAGACCACCTTCATTTAGTATTTCTTCGTTCCATTTTTGGTAACTGTCAGTATTACCAGCAAAATGTAATACATCTCAGCATTGTTGGCAGCAAAATGTGCACTGGATGATTGTTATCTGGGCTAGCATATGCCTCAGCGCGTTCATCACACTCACTTCCCCAGGTTTTTCTGCTCAGGCATGCAGGACTGAATTTCCACTTAGACAAATGCACAACAAACATCTCTTGATTCATGTTCAACTTGCATAAAAAAAAATCTACATGCAGTGCTGTCAACTGGTTTAGGACTTTACCCTTCTTCAGAGGAATTTTGTGTGGAACAACTTCAACATGTCCAAGCAAGTGTGCAGAGGTGGAGATTGATTCAGCATGAGTTAGTGCAGAAGCATGCAGAGGTTTTTGTCTCAACCTTTAAAGAACAAGTAATATGTGTTCTGCTATCTGATGAGATCTGTTTACCACCTCTGTTTAATCTGCAAACAGGACACGGTGGGTGACAGCAGCTATCTCTTTCCCACACCGCAAACCGTCCGGTCAGTTTCTCGTTTAGCACTCAGTCGTACAAATGTTTCTGAGGCCATTCCATGCAAGCTAAAATGAGCAACAACAAAAAAAAAGAAAACAAACAAACAAAATTAAAGAAAAAGTACGAGTGATTCTTACCCAATGATATAAACCAGGACCCCCAGCTGGATCAGTCGGCAAACCACTCCCACCCTTCTGTTCCTCACCAGCACCTGGCGTGGAGTCTCATACTCAAAGAAGAAGTCAGAGAGGCAACTGGTGATTTGGCTCTTCATCTTCTCCCACTGGCTGACCCACAGAGAAGGTGGGAGGGGGCGTCTTTCTCGTTACCCCACTTGCATAGGAAAAAACACCTAAAAATCCCTTACTGATCGCCCCTGCCTCTGTTTCTCACTAGTGGAGTGGGTCTTCTTTCTCCTCTCATAAGTAACGTCTGACACGCTTTATGAGACGTCCTGAAGTGGAAGACTTCCTCCCTCCCTTCCTCCCTCCCACCCTGTCTTCTCCCTCCCTCTCCCTCCCTCTCTCTCTCTCTCTGTGCACAGGGTCACTCTCCTGCTCAGCCAGATGCATTTTTGTACCTTTCTTTCTTCTACATCCTCTAGCTGTTCAGTGCATCTTGTTAATTTAGTGAAAAGACATCTGTTGGATTTCAGTCTCAACTTTTTTTGGAAGTTTAAAAAATCCAACAGTTGTTGTGCAAAGCGCAGCAAGCACCGGACCTCCTCCTCACTGAGTGCAATCAAACCTTATCGTCTCCACTGACACACTCTTCCTGCATGTAAGGCAGAGATAGAGAGCAACACAAACATAGTGCCGATTCCACAGTTCCGCCTGCTTGCCTTCTCTCATGTCACCATTTGTCAGACACTAAGCCTTCTTATGTGCTATCATCATTTTCTGTGGGGGCATGCAGGCAGTTTTTTTCCTCCAGCTTCACAATTTACCCTTATATTCTTTTGCTGCAAGAAGCTTTGCATTTCAAATATTTTGCAAGAGGAAGTAAAGCTGCAAACTCACTTGTGCACAGATAAAAACAGCTGGCGTAAACTGGAATATTACAGTAAAGGTTTCCCACGGAACAACTCTTTCTGTCATCTGTGCCAAGTGCTTTGTAATCTCCAGAGATTAGTCAATGGGATGTATATTGGAATTAATTTTAAAGTGCTGATCAAAATCAGTTTAAAACCATTTTTGCTCCAAAACACATGAATATTTTCAGGAAATGACTACCAAATGGCTATCCTGAGAATCCAGTGGGTTTGCAAGGATTTGTGGGGATTTTACATGGATTGCTAAAGGTGTTATATGGCTCTATTATCCTTATTATAGAGCCATATAACAATAATAATATGAATAATAAGAAGAAGAACAATAAGAATAATAACAACAATAGTTCATAACCACTTCAGTTATCTGTCGGTGGTTAGTGCTTTCAGTTTGTTTTTCCATTTTGGTTCCTCTAACAGTTCCAGTTTTCAGTACCTGAAACATTCATTTGGTGCTTTACCTTTTCAATGTGTTTATGGAGCTTGAATTGTCATCTTGGATGCTCTGAGTCCTCTGCCTCCCTCTTTGTGCTTTGTGTAGCGCTACTGGACACAGTTTGAGATGAGCTTCTTTCACATTTTAACACTTGTGGTCTAAACTTCCTCATATGGCCAGCTTATTATCCTACCAGGTGAATCGGATCACTGGCAGGGCATTGCCAGGATCTTGTATTCACCATTGAGTTGGCTTCTCAGGACTTGGCTTACTCGTTGCAGATATCTGACTGTTGCAGATTTCATTATGGCTGGTGTGTGTATATACCTATACAAAATGTATAGGTGTATAGATATCTGTATAGATAAGCGGGTATGCGTGCTTATGTACATGCAAATGTATGTAGGTCATTCTCTTTCTCATTCTTTCTTTTGTCTTTCTTTCTCTCTTTTTGTCTCTACGAGGTGTCTTTTCTTTTCTTTTCTTTTCCATTCTCTTTCTGTCCCTCTTCTGTCCTCTCCAGTCCGGTCCAGCAGTACAAACTTTGTAATACAAACAATTATGCAAAATAAATAGAAAAATAAAATAAAAATCCAGAATATCAAGGGGAGCATTATACCTATGATGCTTCTCTTGGCAAAATAAATTTGCCCAGCAGAATACAGCATCCAGAAAATCCATCTTGCCTGCTTAAATGCTGGACAAGAGAAAAAAAAAAAAAAAAAAAGATTTTATTATGGCCTCCTCATTGTTGCCGATGGCAGATTGTATTGTATCGTAACCCTGTATGGACCTTCCCTCTCCCTGTCACCATTCACCTGCATTCTGATGTCCCTGTGGTAAATTCTGGATGTGGATTAATGAGTCAGTGTCTTACTCTTGGCATGCAGTTGTATGTGCTGGTGGTGTAATGTGGATTATGTTGTCTTGGCACACTTTGCTCCCCTCAGTACAAAACAAGCATGTATAGTACAGTTTAAAAGGCAATCTGAGTATTGTTTCTTACCATGTCCATGGCCTTTTATGACCACAGTGTACCCTTCTTCTTCCTGTATGTTCATTCAATAAATCTGCAGTCACTGCATAATTCTATTATGTTCATATGGGTCAAAATCTCAGGAATGTTAAGTTGTAGAACTTTTCTCTTTACCAGCGTCTACAGAGAAATGAAGAAAACAATGACGTTGCTGAACCAAGTAAAAGTGTTATTTATAAAAGAGAAACAGGTCACACGCTAACTGTTTACACATCTGAATGTTGGAGCTTTCTGACTGTCCAGAGCGAGTTCAATTTGTATATTTTGTTAAACTGCTTGCTGGAGCAGCTGAAAAACACAGAAGTTCCTCCCAACTTTCCCAGAGTAGTCCGTCCTTGAATTAGAGAGTTTCATTTTCTCAGACCAGCCTGACCTGGAGTGCCAGGTCATTACTGACCATCTGCCAATAACAGCTCTATGGCAATCCAGACAGCTGTAGTGGGGAGATGTTGCTGGATAGAAAAGGAAAGAAAAGAAAAAAGAAAAAAAACAATTGTGATAACTGGCAGAATTCATGCTGTGATGATTGTTAATGTTCGTGGCAACAACATGTATTATGGAAAAGTCTGAGAAACTTTTCACTTAAATCCTGAACAAAAACATCAGGTGTGCTTTCAGATCCAAGTAGCAATTGTTACTGTTAATTTGAACCTCGGGTTGATAACAGTTAATATTGACACTGCATGGGATGGTGTTAAAGTAAAATAACAAATAAGTTAATTTATTCTTAGGCTGTTTGAGCAGCAAAGTGTCAAACTAACAGACTGTCAGTAGCTGTCATGGATTTAGCTTAAAAAGAATCTCTTTGCTGGAAAAAAAAAATTTTTTTTAAAAAGTTGCTGCTTATCTTGGCAAACATGTCACTGAATGACAAAATCAGGAGAAAAATAAACGATATTTTTGCTTGTCAGGACCAAGTTACCAAGTATGTTACACAATTTCCTGTGAATTTCTTAATTACCTGTTTTCTGCGGTAAGCAGGTTTCGACATTCCTTCCACAAATTGAACCACTACAGTCCAAAAGTCTGTTGAAAGTAAAGTGAAACAAAATCTAAAGTTTGATTCAACAGCCAGATTGTCACAGATTAAACGTTTCCACTACAGATTTTTGTTATTTTTCTCAATGTAAATACGGCTGAAGGAAGCATGATAAGAGCTAGTCAAGCTGCAGATGAATAAAGAAAAACAATATTCCACTGTTGTGTTTGCTTACATTTTCCATTGAGCTTTATAACCTTGTTATTCCCCTGAGGGAAAAGGTGATCCTGTCAGATTATGTTTGTACAACTTTGAGCTCTCTTTCAGGCCTTGACGCCATGACAGAATGTAAAATAATAAAACAAATCCACAAAGCTAACTGTTACAGTTTCATAGTCAGGTCTCAGAAAATGTATTGCAATGAAAAAGAAGCATTTAATTTAAAAAAAAAAAAAAAAAAAAAAAAGTAGTGGTTTAAATTTGTGGTTGTTTTTCTTAGGGAAAAAAATGATCAACACCAATTTCTATTCCCATCTGCTGGAAATTACTGAAAAGCAATACACTAGCTTTCATCATTTTGGAGTTAAAAAATTTTAAGGAAATTTAAAATGCAAAATATATATTCACAATATGGTTTTTGTTATTCCTAACCTTCATAACTGGAGGATTATTTTGCAATAATGTATTAAAAGTAATTCCATATGATAGTATTACTAAAGACTGAAAAAAGGTGGCATATATAATATTAAATAACAAAAAAATAAATAAAAATAAAAACAAAATCTTCTTTCCAGTAAATATTTAACTGATAATTCAACCAAAGCAACCATCTAAACAATTAAGCAAAATTTAAAGAAGCAGCCATAACCTTTTTAAACTACATGCATTGTAGGATCCTGATTTGTTTGGCTTCAATCACTGCCACAGACAAACAAATATTTCACTAGTAATGTGTCCAACCAAGTCATGGGTATGAAGAGTTAAACCTTTATTTGTAAATTCTGCACATTTAACAGACACAGTGTATATTTGTTTCTTTCTTTCTTTTTTTTTTTTCTTTTTTACCTCTAGTGGGATAATATTATAAGAATTAAATAAATTTAAAAAAAGATAAATAAAAATTAAATAATAAAATGGAGTGAAATAATATCAAACAAAAGAAAACAGAATAAATTGTTTAGCATGTTACATTTATTTGGTACTTTTTAGCTTTTAGCCCTGCCAGTAAAATAGTATATTTAAAAAAACTGCATTAAAAATAAATTATCCTGCTTTTTCAGTCTGTAGACAGCTAGATAGATAGATAGATAGATAGATAGATAGATAGATAAAATGACATTATATAAGGTATTATTTGTCTTCCATACATTCACTTCATTCTCTGAACGCGACAGGCCGATGACGTCAAACGCGTGCGCTGAATGTGACCACGTGGTGACGTTTTTGCAGAGGTAGCAAAACATCCGCATTGACGCTCGTCTCTCGGCGAGGAAGACAAAACTTTTCTTTAATTTCTATTTGACACCAAAGAGTCGCAAGAAAAAGCAGCAGAGGTTTTCGTTTCCACGGCTCCTTCCTCTAGACCATGCCCCACGACCCCGACCCTCCTCCGGCGAAAAGGTTCAAGCCGGGGTCTGTTTTTTTCCGCCTCGAGAAGAATAAACCTGGAATGCTGCTGCCTCGAAAGGGAAATGTGACCATTCCTATAGACGTCCAGAGGAAACAGCTTCCGATCTACCAGGCGAAACCTCAGCTGCTGAACCAGCTGAGGCAGCTTCACAGTGCCATTGTAATCGGTAAAGAACTGTTATCCAACACTACTACACCATGGTTCAGACTGCCAGCTAAAGTCCACTTTGAAATGCAGATTAATTTGCACATTTATAGTAAATGCAGTTTTTAATGAAAGCATGGGAGCTTTGCATTCATTTGCAGAGCTCTGAAACTGTCTAATGATATTGTACAAGCTCTGGTCTGTCCTAGAATAAGCTCTGTCAGGTTCACATTTAATATGGGACAAACTGGCACTATGTTTGTAAGTCTTCTTGCATTGCACTTCTTTTTTTTTTTTAATTGTATCTACCATTTTGGTTTTTTTTTTTTCCATTTGATTTTATTTATTTATTTATTTATTTAAATTCTAAGGACCTAGATTCTATGTCCTTAATAAAGCCTGAATTGAATTGAATTGTATTGAATTGAATTGTATTACTACACAGCAGTGAGCTGTGCAATGCTTTTTTTTTTTTTTTTTTAAATAGATTTGTCACATTTTTGTGTCCTTGTGCTTCAGGTGAGACTGGCTCTGGAAAGACCACTCAGATCCCTCAGTATCTGTATGAAGCAGGTATCGGCCGTCAGGGCATAGTCGCCATCACGCAGCCACGTCGAGTTGCTGCAATCTCATTGGCAGGAAGAGTAGCAGAAGAGAAGAGAACTCAACTTGGCAAGCTGGTATCCAAAACATTAAAAAAACAAACAAACAAACCCATAACTCTGCATATATCAAACTTCTTGTGTTGTGGCATTAATTTCAAGTCTTCCTTTTAGGTTGGCTACACGGTGCGATTTGAAGATGTCACCTCTTCAGAAACAAAGCTGAAGTTCATGACAGATGGCATGCTCCTGCGCGAGGCCATCGGAGACCCCTTACTGCTGCGCTACACTGTAGTGGTCCTGGATGAAGCTCACGAGCGCACTGTGCACACGGATGTCTTATTTGGTGTGGTTAAGACCGCTCAGCGCAGACGCAGAGAACAAAATAAGATCCCCCTGAAGGTAGGAGGATGATGTCGGAGCTTCAGGTTTCTCTGTTTTAAAAGTTTCTGTTCACACACCTGAAAACTTTTCTTGTCTTTTTCGTAACAGGTCATAGTGATGTCGGCCACAATGGATGTGGATTTGTTCTCCGAGTACTTCAACAAGTCGCCTGTGTTGTACCTAGAGGGAAGACAGCACCCCATTCAGATCTACTACACCAAGCAGACTCAGTCGGACTATCTGCAAGCTGCACTTGTTTCTATTTTCCAAATCCACCAGGTAGCCTTCACTTTCTTTAGGAGAGAAACACCTAGTGTTACTGGTTAACTGATAAGCTAAGGCTCCTGACAAAACAGATCTCGCCCACTGAATCTTACGTTTATGTAAGTTTAAATCAAAGCCGAACATGCGCTTGACCTCTTTTCCCTTCAGCTTTGCAGAGAATCTGTATGTTTACAGTTTTGTTGCACACTTAAATAAGTGAGATGATCCTTTTTGACATGCTGTCCTCATTGCTTGTGCACAGGAGGCACCACCTTCCCACGACATCCTAGTTTTCATGACAGGTCAAGAGGAGATTGAGGCTCTGGCGAGGACATGTCGAGACATCGCCAAGCATCTTCCTGATAGCTGTGGCCCCATGGTAGTCATCCCTTTGTATGCGTCTCTACCCCCAGCACAGCAGCTCAGGGTCTTCCAGCCAGCTCCAAAGGTAAATTCATCTGTAAACACATGAGATCAACAGTGTGGACATGCACTCTTATTCTGTAGTGGTCCTTGATGATGGAGCACGGTGCTCTATTGTTCTTATTTGTGCATTTGACATTATGCTGCAGCTTTTTTTAAAAAAAAAGTTTGTCCCATCTGCTGCCTTCCAGGGCTGCAGGAAGGTCATCCTCTCCACCAATATTGCAGAGACATCAGTTACAATCTCTGGGATCAAATACGTCATAGACACAGGGATGGTGAAGGCCAAACGGTTCAATCCCGGTGAGATGATTCAGTCATCACACATGTATTTACATGTGAAGATATCAGCTCAATGCTTACTTCACTTTTTTAGTATTTTATCTTGTAGGCTTTCCAGAAGGACCCAAACCCACCACAGGGCATCTGAAAATGTTGATTTATAAAGCAAGGATTGAATGTAGTGATTTAGATCATGCGTACATAAGGAATAGTGAGAAGAAGGATGATTCTATACAATCTGACTACTGTTTAAAACATCAGGAATGGTTAGGACCTCTCTTCTACCACTTTGTGGTTGAGCTGTTCTTACGGTCTGAGTAAGAACCTTATTACCGGAGTGTGTTTCAGGTTCTGCTGAAAAGAAAATCAAAAAAACATGCCGAACCTTTCCTCACGTAGTTTTCTGATACTGAGGAAGACATTTAGTTCTCAACTATCTTTTTAAACCTTAAGTTTTATCCTCCTGATGGTAAATTACTTTAAAAACCGCCAGAGCCGGGAAAGCAGCTCCTTCTTTTGGGTGTTGATGTTAAACAGCTAGCATCAGCAACTACAAGCTGATGCTAACTTTTATGAGTTTGTCCTTTGCATCTGGAGACTTTTATGATTGTGGAGCATCTTTATTACATTACAAACTCTTCAATTTTAAGATGTTCGACAATTATCTTGCATCCTTGGAAAAAGTTTGTTTTTATGGAAATTGCATTTCTGATGCCATCCGGCTCTTTCGTTTTCATTGCTGAGAGAAAAGAAACTGGAGAAGTAGATTTGTAAGCAGTGTAACATCGTAGTTCATTCAGGTAATAATAATAAAGCACATGTGAGTCTTTATCAGAGATTAATCTACAGAGTATTTGCTTTACTCTGATTATTTAGTTCCCTCCGCAGCCATACTCATCTGTTCAAGAAAGTATCATAGTGCTCGAATGTGGTGTTTTAAGCTTGACTCACTTCACTTCATAACCCTCCTGATATTTACCATCTTTATTTCTAAAGCAGAGGCTTCTCCGTGTTTTGCATTGTTGGTTCATGTATTTGTGTGTAAATGTTTGGCTCTCAGACAGCGGACTGGAGGTGCTGGCAGTGCAGCGGGTTTCGAAGGCGCAGGCATGGCAGCGAGCGGGTCGGGCTGGCAGGGAGGACTCCGGCTTCTGCTACCGGCTCTACACGGAGCAGGAGTTCGACAATCTCATCCCTATGACGGTGCCTGAGATCCAGAGGTAGAACACAAAGTCTGAGATGCTCGCTGCGTGCGGATCAGCAGCTTCTGTGTGTTGATATTTCTAGGTCAGAGTGATTAAATAGCTTTTCTGCTCCCTGTGTGTGTGTGTGTGTGTGTGTGTGTGTGTGTGTGTGTGTGTGTGTGTGTGTGTGTGTGTGTGTGTGTGTGTGTGTGTGTGTGTGCGTGCGTGTGCGTGCCTTTTGCAGGTGTAACTTGGCCGGTGTGATGCTGCAACTCATGGCACTAGGGATTCCAGATGTGATGAATTTCGACTTTATGTCCAAGCCTTCTCCAGGTGATATGCCATTGGTCATGAGCCTCTGTACATTTCCGGTCCGTGCAGGACTTGCAGTGGTAGCAATGTGTCTTGTTTATCCCAGAGGCCATCCGTTCTGCTGCGGAGCATTTGGAGCTGCTGGGAGCCGTGGAAAGAAAAGAAGGGCGAATTCTCCTCACTGCTTTGGGGAAGAAGATGGCCAGCTTTCCTCTTGAGCCCAGATATGCCAAAGTAAAGTGATCTGCTTCTGCTCTGATCTTTTTTGTATATTTTGCCTCCAAAAAATCTACATTGTGCAGAAAAATTTATCTCTACACTTCTGTCTCGTATGCTTTGTCTCACAGACCATCCTAATGTCCCCGGACTACTCCTGCTCCGAGGAGATCCTGAGCATTGTGTCTCTGCTCTCAGTGGACACCGTGCTGTACAACCCTCCGGCCAGGCGGGAGGAAGTCCTCGCAGCACGCAAGAAGTTCGCCTCCAGTGAGGGAGACCACGTAACACTGCTCAACATTTACAGAGCGTTCAAGAAAGTCTCCGGTAATAAGGTAGGAGTTTGTAAATGTACATGACTAAAGTAAACACGGAAATACCGCTGCTCACTTTGAAATGTATCGCATGTCTACATCTGAAGGAGTGGTGTCGGGAGAACTTCGTCAACAGCAGGAACATGGGTCTGGTGAAAGAGGTCCAAGCACAGTTAAGAGAAATCTGCCTCAAGGTAAACATCTGTTGTTCTCTTGACTCAGCAATGATGTGTTCAGATAATTCGTTAAGTAAGACTCTGACTCAACAAACAGGAAGGGCTGACATGTTGTTTGGCAATGAAGACCAAAAAAAAATAGTAACATTAATTACAGTATTTGAGGTTTGATCTTCACACACACACACACACACACACACACACGCACACACACACAACTCATTTCTATTGGTAGGTAAACTATTTGCATGAGAGCTCCACTGCCATTGTAAATGAATGGAAAAACACACAGTGTGGAATCAAGTCATACAAGAAAACTTGTAATTAGTATTTCTAAAGCAAATAGTTGTGCAAAATGTGATGAGCTGTTGGACATAACTATTTAAAGGTACAGTTTGTAAGAATCACTGACATCTAGTGGTACAGATGGGCATATAAATGACTTCAAATGCCAAGCACAAGTGGATGAACGGTGGCTGTCAGTTGCCAAAATTCTTCTGGAAGTAAACTTATTTTCATCTGTGAGTGGATTCAGTGGCCTCAGGTGTAGCAGTGACTGCGCAACAAGTAATTACTTCAACACTGTGTTCATGTGTGCTGTCTTATATGATCTTCTGAAGGCACTACCTATCCTAATTGTTGCTCTAGCATTTTTTAAATGCAATCACCACTGCAGTTTTAAACTGGGTTGTTTGTCCCTTTCGAGACACCTTAGTAAAAATTGTGGCTCAAATATGAAATGAAATTTAATTAAGTGAAATATGCTTCATTAATCCCAGAGGGAAATTCATTTCATAGCAAGGTTTTGTTGTTCTTTATAAAAAAGTGTTGTGTAGAGAATGGGAGAAATCGTCTTTAGCAGCTTGTGCAGGTATTCTTACTGGACAATCAGCTCCAGCGGCTCCAGAGTTTTTCCCCAGCACAGAACCTGCCATCTTGCTGTTTCTGATGCTGCTGCCCGATAAGTGAAAAGTTGGTTGCACTTTCCTCAACAGACTTATAGAAGATGAGCTACATTTGGGGGCAGATGCTGAATGATCTCAGCTTTTTAAGAAGCAGAATCTCCTCCGTCCTTTCTTAAGTGTCTTTGTGCTGCATTTCCAGTCTAGTTTGTTGTCTAGCTGAACTCTGAGGTACTAGTATTCCTCCACCACCTTTTCTGCCAAGGTGTAGACAGTATATATGTCTATGTCTAAGTTTATTCTCGTTACTCCTGAAGTCAACCATCCAGTTTTGTTGATATCAAAGATCAAGTAGTTGTTTATTTTATTGATATGGCAGCTGCCATATATGTGGACCCTCAGCAAGTAGACATAAATTTCTCATTCTGAGAGAATCAAAAGTTATTTTAGTAAAATGATTAGAGACAAATAGAAATAATGTTTTACACACTGCATTTTGCCAAAACCGTAGAAAGGTTATCTTCCTTTGAGTAAGCAGTTCAACACGGAGTGATAAAAGATAAGCTGTGTCTAATTTTTGAGGTAAATCCTCACAAAATGGGAAGAGAAGCAAACATGTTGAGCAATGAAGGATCAGAGTTTGAGAATATCCATCCATCCATTTGCTTCATTTTTAATTTTCTTATGGGTACCGGGATGCTGGAGTCTATCCCAGCAGTCTTTGGGTGAGAGGCAGGGTACACCCTGGACAGCTCACCTGTCCATCACAGGGAGTTTGGCAATAGGAGACTTAAAATGTGCCTGAAAATACAAATGGCTTAACAAAAGAAATAGAAATAAGTGGGCAGGAAGGAGGAGTCAGTGTAAGTGATCACCCTCCCAGAAACTAGCCAGTGTGATGAGGGAAATGGAATTAACATCTCCACCTGAACATGGTAATATTGAGTTTAAAGAAGCAGTCAGGGAGTGTGGATGATTTGTTCAGTGACTTGGTGATTAATCACAGATGCTTTTGTGTAGTTCATGGCCATGAACATGTAGAAAGATGACTGCCTGTTGAAAATGAAGATCCTACGTTGTTGATGATGTGGTTGATATTAGATGGAGGACTGGGTAAAATGGATGTCTTTATCTGCAGTAAAGGGACAGGGGACATGGCAATAAACACCTCCCCTCCATCAGTCAAAAGGAGGATTGGTGATGCAGAGATCTTGTTAAGGATGATCTTGCTTGTGTGTGTACCACATCTCTGATAGATTGAATTGCTTGACCAAACCAGTTCATTTGACCTCTTTTAACCAAACACTTCCCATCTTCCCAGCTGAATCTGAAGCTGGAGTCGTGTGGATCAGAAATGGGAAACATTCGCCGCTGCCTCGCTCACGGGATGTTCACCAACGCTGCAGAGCTGCAGCCTGACGGCAGCTACTTGGCTCTGGACACCCACCAGCCCGTGGCTATCCACCCCTCGTCCGTCCTTTTCCAGGCCAAGCCGTCCTATGTCATCTTTAATGAGCTCTTGCACACTTCACGGTGCTACATGAGAGACCTCTGTTTGGTGGACGCTGACTGGCTGCTGGATGCAGCGCCGGAGTACTTCGGCCGCAAACTGCACCTCACAAAGAGCTAACAGGACGTCTGCCTCAAATCCTAATGTCCTGGGGGTTTTTTTGCAAGTCAGTGTAGGATAAAGTATGTTGTGAACTTTCCTGAACTCCTCTACCTCTGAGCTGACATGGACCTGTTTCTGTTAGCACTTCTGATCTGCATGTCAAGGCCTCTGTCAAGTTGTCCGCGCGGCCTTAAACAATCAGTTGTTAAAGGCTGCGCTGCTTCTGTGCAACAGAATTCCATCTCACCATTCAGCTACATGTTTAGCATCTATTTAGGAGGTTCTTTGTTAGGTGTTGCATGTGGTCTTACAGCACAGATTACTTCACACAAGCATGTTTAATACTGGACTAAAAACAGTCAAACTGCTACTTTTTATTTTTGTAAACTGAACGAAGATAACTACTAACAGTGTTCAAAATGCTGTAACAGACCAGTTATGGCTGTTTTCATAAAAAAGGCTATGTTTGCCACTTAAAAAATAGCTTTTAGAAGCAATGAGAAGCTTAAAGAAGTCTTAAACTTTCTCAGCAGATAGTTTGGAGCTGATACAGAATGGTCTTTTTATTTACAAAGTTTGTAAGTTTATGCTAACCTATCAAAACCAAACAAAACAAAAAAAAAATTTAATAAGTTTTCACATCGTGACACTTTTTTTGCTATGACATTTAACATACAGCCTTTGCTATGCTAGCTTGTGCATGCTGTTTTTCTTCATCAGTTTAAGCCATTTGTTCCCAAAGTCACATGCATGTCAGGAGAATCGGCATGTCTTCTCTCTACAGTGTTGCACAGGTACTCAGCCCCCACACAGATGTGTATGCTGACTGTTAGTGTATACAGTGCATGAGATGATAGGCAATGATCTGGTCACTCAGGTCCTCAATAAGCTCTAGAATGTAAATCATATCATCTTGAAGAACAGGATGGAAAATACTGGTATCCTTTCTTTTAACTGGACTCAGGATTGTACAATATATACTAACCAGAATAAATTACATAAACATTTTTTAACTTTGACACCAAATGCATCTATGGTTCCCTGTGGAGAATTGCCAAAATATGATGTACATTTGTTTACAGAATCTCTTAAGGGGGAAAAAAAAAAAAGATCTGCACATATTTTACATGTCTGCATGTAAAAGGAAAATTTAATGCATGCCTTTGATGAATTTATTAAGCATAAATATGTTTATTCTTTTGTAGTCTTTCAAAAATAACAATTGTTATAATTTATAATAAAAAATATGTCTTCCATTTGTTGCAGAGCACAAGTTTGCCTGAGCAATTATTCTGAGAGACACATGGAAATATCTAAGTTTTAACCCAGTGACCCTTTTAGAAGATAGATGGTGATGGTGACCAACCCATTGGGAGTTTAAACATGTTGCCCAACAGCACCATCTGCTGGCATTACAACTACATGCTTTTAATGATGCAACTGTTTCACAACCGGTCTTCCACTTCTGCTCAGAAATTTGTTAATCCGGTGTCAGGGAAGTAATGATGCAACTGATGTTTCCATATCAGACATTATTCTGCTTTAATCGATTTCCAAGTCCTCTCTGTTTTTATTGGGAGATATTACGTAAGCTTTCTATTACATTAGCTTAGAGCACAGATTGTATAAAAGAGACTTTAAGGTGGTTTTTTTGGCCAAACCTTCCAGTTTTACTGAAGTCAAAACGGAAACTGGGTCGATACTTACTGTAGCCACAAGGCGGAAACCACTAGCTGCATCACGAGTAATAATTTTAAAATATTTATTCATTTATTAATCTTCCATTTATTTTTTTAAAAAATGTTTTAAATGACATTTTTAATTTTTTTCTTTAAAATTGGTAACCTTTTCACTTTTGAAGTATTACTTCCGGTGCAGAGGTCATAGTGACGCTAGGTCAATGTGTCCTTCCACACGTGTTGTCTGTGTCTTCCAGAAGCAGTAGTGCTGGGTGGTGTTCAGGGTTTCCTGTGTGAGCTTAAATCAAATTATTTTGTTGTTGCACTGCTTTTTACATTTACACAGTCATGCTAAAGTCGGTAGTGCGCGCGGTTGGAGCCGCAGTTCGCCTTTCTACAGCTACGACATCCACAGCGCGAGCTCTGCCGCTCAGCTGTCCGACACTGTGCTCTCCCAGTTCGGCAACAACGCGGCCCTTCACCCGGTCTCTGTGGATGTTCAGTAATAACGGAGCTTCGTCTGGATACAGGCCCAAACTGTTCAGCTCTAAGGTGTTGAGTCCATCGGGGTCGTGTGGATGTGGAGGGCTGCACACAGAAGGTAACATTCCGGTTTTATTTTAAGGTTGCCAATTAGCTGGTGAGCTAACTCCTTGTTGCAGTCAGTAAGTGGTTTTAAATGTAGGCTGACAAGTCATTAATTTAACACTACTTATTATTAGGGGTGCGAAAATCGGGATTTTTTTGCTTCACAATTTCAAAATCGACTTTTTATTATAAAATCATTGTTTTCCCCCAATAAATAAAAATAATCCATTGTAAATTTTTGTCATTTTTATTGCTTTTTTTTTTCTTTTTTTTTTTAATTGATCTTTTTACTTGGGCATTATAGCAGCAGAATTATGATCTGGCTACTGTGTTTTCTCCTAATTGAAATCAAGGAAAACGGCGAGCTAAAAAAGTTTTGTAAATTTTTTTTGTTTTTAATATACAAAAATCAGTAATATTGAAAAATTTTGAAAATCGCAATTTAAATCGAATCAGCACCCAAAAATCGAATCGAATCGGCCGTAGGCATTTCGGCACAACCCTACTACTTATCATAAATGAACAAACGCAAATGGCACATAATTAAACGGGGCCCTTTGTGTGAAATGTAGCATCCTTGTACTGTGAAGAGTTGGTTTACCTTGTACTGTACAGATACTCAGAGGTGGAAACATTGAGTACCAGGGATTAGTTTACTTAAAGTCATTGGAAGCTGTTAATAGACTCCCTCCTCTTGCATGTGATAACATTAAGTAGTTTAGTGAAAGACACTCTGATCCATAGAATATCATTTTTGGGACATTTGCCATATCCAATGTACAGTGTAGTTAATTTGCTTCAAGTACACATTAACATGGTTTAATTTTCCTCAAGTAAAAGCTGATAATTGTGCCTCTTTGGATAAACTCAAAATTATACTGAATGAGGTAAATCTTGACATCAAGATTGCTGTGTATACGGTCTGGTACCCTCCTACAATGTTGCTGCTTATTTTCAACAGGTGACAAAGCCTTTGGTGACTTCCTGACTGATGAAATCAAAGAAGAGAAAAAGATCCAGAAAAATAAAGCTCTTCCCAAAATGTCAGGTGGATGGGAGCTGGAGATGAACGGCACGGAGGCTAAACTCACAAAAAATGTTTCTGGAGAAAAGTAAGGCCCCCAAAATGTACTCATTCCGTGTAGACAAAATTGTGGCAGTAAATGAGCTCACTGTTGACTCTCCTTTTGTTTTTCAGAATTACCGTCACATTCAATGTCAATAATAGTATTCCACCAAACTTTGAAGAGGAGGCGGAGCAAGGGCAGCAGCAGAAATCAGCAGAAGAGGTGAGCGTTAGAAGTCTTCCTTGTATTTGTGATCTGCTTTTATAAAAAAATATGAGCAGTGCATCTGCCTGAAAGGTGATTAACTTGAAATCTCTTTCCTTTTTTCAGCCAGAAATTGTGTCCACACCCAACTTTGTGGTGGAAGTAACTAAACAGGCTGCAAAACATGTCCTTGTATTTGATTGCCATTTTCCTGAAGATGAGGTGATTAAATAATAAAAAGAAATCCACCTTTAAAGATATACGTTTCAGGTAACTATAGAGGCTGAATTTCCATGTTGTAGATGAGTCATGGTGAGGGCGAGGAGGACAGCGACATCTTTGCTATCCGGGAAGTCAGTTTCCAGCCGGAGGGAGATTCAGACTGGAAGGAAACCAGCTACACACTTAACACAGACTCTCTGGACTGGGTAAGAGCTGCTACACTGAATTAAAAAAAAAAAAATACAAGGGCTCCATCTTTCTATCCTTAAGACTGTTACATTATTTTCAGGCGCTGTATGACCACCTCATGGACTTCCTGGCTGACCGTGGTGTTGACAACACCTTCGCTGATGAACTTATGGAGCTGAGCACCGCCATCGAGCATCAAGAGTACATCAAGTTCCTGGAAGATCTCCAAGGCTTTGTAAAATGTAACTAATTTTAAACCTAAACCATAATAGTCCCTTTTCTACAACCAAGAGCCTGACAACGGTGGATAATGACTGGTTAGTGTGTGTTTGATGCCCCCAAAGAGACTGATGATGACTTGTTAGTGTTTGTGAGTCGCCTAGAGTTGGCACATTAAAACTCGGCAACAGATGTTTCATCTTTGTTCAAATGTGGCTTATTTTTCTGTAGTTTAACCAAGGTCATTTAAATTAAATGTGTAAAAGGCCACAGTGACAATGTGAAGAAACCATAAGACTCAATCCTGGATGGCAGATGTGGTGCAGTCAGCATTTGTGAATGTTTTGAAAGTGATAAAAGGAGGTCACTTTTCATTTGAATATATGTGACAGCCTTTGTTTATATAGATAAAAGCTTTCAAGTCTTATTTCAGGTTGGCAAAGTAACAAAAGATAAAGCTCAACTTTAAAATAGTTCAACTGTGAACAATGTTCTTCAGAGATGGGAAATCAGTCCAATAAAACGATTTGATAACGGGAATAAATTTGGTCTTTTTTTTTTTTTTTTTACACAAATAATGTAGATTGCTCTTTTATGGATTTGACTTTTCAGTGTAAAGTTACAAAGTAGGTGTAAAGAAATGCAGTATGTGTGGAGGGTTTTTCTACTTATTGATGATGGTTTGATATGAGGCCATCTCTAAAGATGTTGCCATCTTGCACTCTTCTGCTGCCGTAGTTCCAACTGGACAAACAAGTCTTAGACTTCATGTAGATTATTTGTTTTAGAGTTATCTGAAATGTAACCTTTGTAAATGAAAGGGGGAGTTTTAAGATTATGGTTTGTATACAAGTTTACCACTAGACGTCACTAAATCCCACATGCAGGGCATTAAGCTGAACATGTGGGAAGAATCCAGCTGTATGTTGGTTTGCAAACAATTGACAAAAGGATTTTGACATGAATGTGCAGATAAAGTGTAGTTGACGAGAAATCAGTTTTATTCAATTAAATGTGATGTGCTTTTTACATAACATTTAATGCTGTGAGAAGTTTAAAATCCTTTAATGGTTCTGCACAATTTAAAGCCAATATTAAATGTGGACTACATGAATAAATAAAATCCTGGAAGGAATTACTGAACTATAAAAATGGAAGAAAAGGGATCGTTTAAAAGTCCATTAAAATATCTTAATCACCGAGACTTTCTATACAAAGTCTTGATGTCCTATCATCTCCAGAAATACTCTGATGACCCTGTAGACTGTAGTTGTGGGTTGTATGAGTGATGGACAAGAAGCTGAGTTCAGGGGACTGGTCATTCAATATGAGTGATGAATTGAAAACAATCACCTCATATTCAGCACAAACTAAAAGTAATAGGAATAAACAAGTCAGTGTTTACATCCTGGAGAAGTAGTGGAACAATACAAGTACCTTTGAGTTCATTTGGAATATAAAAATGCGACAAAGAAGCATTTACAAGAAGCGACAGAGCAGAGGAAGCTGACATCCTTCAGTATCTGCACCAAAATGTAGCATAACTACTGTATACTGTGTATACCAAGGATCCTAAATCCAGGTCTTCGAGGACCGGTGTCCTGGAGGTTTTCCAAGGATCCCAGCTGCAACACACCTGATTTAAATCAATGTGTATTTAGCAGACATATGCAGGGCTTGTCTGAGTCTGGTGTGTTCCAGCAGGGACACTAGGTAGGAAAACCTGCAGGACACCGGGCTTTGGAGACCAGGATTGAGAATCCCTGGTGTACACGATTATTTGGCAAGTTCTATTTTTAAGGATTCATACTCTAAGTCAATTCAAAACATTAGTAAACCTCATACATGAATATTAAAAGAAGTATAGGGGGAGTTTTGGCTTTTGGGTGAACATCTGGTCAGAATGATATAATTAAGGGAAAAATTACAATCCACGTTTATTTTTACATATTGAAATGAAAAGAAAAAAGCTGTTTAAACAAACATTTCTGACATCGCAAAAGTGACATAAAGCCAGCTTTCTTTTAAGATGGCCCATAAACCCTCCATTCTTGGAGTCTGTCTTTTTCCTGATCCGCTAATGATCAACTGCTTATCAGCAGCGACCGTAGCCTTCCAGGCATAATTTGCACAGGTGTGGTGTTTTTCTTTTTTTTTAATCTTGTGAATTTCTGGTTTAAGCCTAAAAGATTTGAACAAAGACGAAAGCATGAGAAAATTTTTTCTATGCTTTTTTTTTTTTTGCTATTTTACTTTAGGCCCACAACAACAACATGGTATCTTGTTGTTGGAATTTATAATATAAGAACAGTGAAATTGTTAAACTTGAAAAAGTAATGGGATTCAAAAAGACATTTTCTTCTGGCATTACACACCTAGTGGTGGTGAAGA